>NC_056522.1:116376633-116401960 GCF_019175285.1 Sceloporus undulatus | reverse complement strand
TTGCCTCCTTCCATCCCAGCCTTCTCCATGTCCCCAGCCTTGCCTCCTTCCATCCCAGCCTTCTCCATGTCCCCAGCCTTGCCTCCTTCCATCCCAGCCTTCTCCATGTCCCTAGCCTCTCATCCCCAGCACAAATGTAATGGAAACCATGCTCTGCTGCTGAACCAATTCATCAATTCTGATCGGATACCGAACAAGTGGTAAGCGAATCAAGTGGGAATGAGGCCACAGTATATTATACTGTATGAAATCATTTTTGAACAACAAACAATTTCCAGGAGTTTGTCACATCCTAGGACAGTTTTGGGGAATGACACAGAAAAGAGAGAAGAGGGTTGCTAAATGGAGAGCTGGAACCAAGGGTTGTTCAACTGTTTGTGCAGATGGAACACCCCAAATCTATATTCACCTCACTCCTAACAACCTTCCCAGCCATTGGGATGGGTACAAGATGTATGTAGATATTGTGAGGAAGAACAATGGATAGCAGACCAGATGTGGTGGTTAGCTCCACCTCTGAGAAACTCTTGCTTCTGCATTCAGTCATCCCATCCTGTGCCTCACTAGCAACATCTGCCACCCTTGGTTGGAATTGTGCAAATAGGATTTGGAAAAAGGGGAGGGCAGAGGCAGGAATAAATGTGCTACAACCTGAAAATAAACTCTTTTTAGCTGTGGTGCTGGAGAAGAATGTTGAGAATACCATGGCTGGCAAAAACAAACAAAAAATAGGTCCTTAAATAGATCAAACCTGAACATTCCCTGTAAGCCAAGATGATTAAATTGAGGCTGTCATACTTTGGCCACAGCATGAGAAAGCATGACTCATTAGAAAAGACAATAATGCTAGGAAAAGTACAGGGCAGTAGAAAGAGAGGAAAACCAGATGGCTAGTCAATTAGGGAGGCCACAGGCCTGAAACTACAAGACATAAGCAGAGCAGTGGAGGACAGGGGGTCTTAGAAATGTCGCATCCACAGGGTCACCATGAGTCACAGTCAGCTTGAGGGCAGCTAACAACAACAACAAAAGCTGGAACACCACTGAGAAAAGGTTAAACCTCATGCCCACCCAACCCAATCCTAAAACACTATGCTGCCTACCCAAACTCCACCAAATGGCATGCAAACATAATCTTGTATTTTGTCACCTAAAGACTGCCATTCACTCACATGGGCAGAATAAAGACCTACAGTTGAGGGCAAACAATTCTATCCATTAGCCCGGAAATCTACTCTGTACACATTCTAATTATCGTGAGCAGCATTTTGTTGCCCAGACATACAAAATCTCATTCGTTGTGCCTCTACCAACATGTGTTCTATTAGTGTGGGAGTGGTAAACACCTTTGGTCCCGGGGCCATATCGCCCACAGGACCAGGCTGATTCTCTGACTCTCTGAACTCTGCTCCCTCCGCTGTTGTCATGCAGCCTCTCTCTATACGGAAAAGGTCTCTATGCATATTCATCACCAGCAAGTTAGTTAGACAAATGGGGGAAACAGTATTCATCTGCACCAAGATCAAAGCCAGATCTTAGAAAAGCCATTTTTCAACTGCAGTTCCCAGAACCACCCAGTAGAGACACACACTGTCACACTAAGGGGCTTATCGCACAACTTTATAATGTGACTTACCGCTCTCAAATTGAAGCCTAATTCAGGCTGTATCTTGGTCCTATCATATGGCTTTTGTCTCAAAATTCACCATCTGTGTACAGCCCAGCTGCAGCCCCCACCCCTTAATGCACTTTGGCGACCATTTTCAAAGTCAGGAGCTTTCTGACTTTGAAAATTGGCCACAAAAGTGCATTAAGGGATCCGTGCTGCAGATGGGCTGTACACGGATAACTAATTGGAAGAGAAAAGCCATGTGATAGAACAAGGATGCAGTCTGAATTAGGCTTCAATTCGGGAGCGGTACGTCACATTATAAAAGCTGTGCAATAAGCTCCTAAATTAAGTGACAGGAGCCAGAGAAATGAGACAGGAAAATTATATAGTTCTGGGTTCTCCAGCTCCTAGCCTTTGCAACTGTGCTGATGGAAAATGACATACACGCACTGAGTTTCTACTCATCAAATTTGATGAAATGTGTTTATCAAAACAGTACATAATCTATGTGAGTTAACTCTCAAAGACAAATATAAAATCATATCCTGCACAGTAGTCTGACAGGTTTTCTTTTTTTCACATCAGCTGCACACTGGGCCAACATTTTCGTTTTCATCTACCTACTTATCCCATCCCACCCAAGATTCCTTGCCTGGTAAGACACTGCTAGCTCAAACCAGGTCTATATATATATATATATATATATATATATATATATATATATATGTTAATTTTTTTGTCACCAAATATATCATTTTCAATGTGCTTATGTTAAACTACATTTGCCATTTTAACGTCCATTCTGCCAATTAAAGGAAAGTCCTTTTAGAATTTTTTGCAATCTATTTTTGGATTGCAAATAATTTGGCATAATCAGCATCCTTGGACATCTTGCTGTTCATCCCTAACAAGAAGTCATTTATGAACCAGTTGAAAAGTTCAGGTCCCAACAGTGAATGTTGGATGGCAGCTACAGACAGGCCAAAATAAAGCTGCTTCAGGTCACTTTGGAGGTATGCTGTATAAATGATGTATGTGTCCTAAGAGACCAGAAGCTGTGCCAATGCTGCGCTCCCATCCTTAGGACCAGAGCGTGGCTTTGGCATGGCTTCTGGACTCTTAGGACGCATGCATCATTTAAACAGCACACCTCCAAAGTGACCTGACGCAGCTTTATTTTGGCCTCTCTGTATGGGGCCTTGGTCACCACATTTCCCATGCCCCAAACTTATTTATTATGATTTTTTTTAAAAAAAAAGGTAAGGAGAGAGAGAGAGTGCTTTGATCTTATAATTCTGAAGGGTGTAGCATAACCCTATGCAAAAGTACTATAAATGCAACAGGCATCTGAATACTGCTGAACAACATTCTCTCCTTGTCATTAATCAAACAATATGAAATCTACATTAATCATTGTTTTTTGTGGGGTTTTCAGGTTATGTGGCCATGTTCTAGAAGAGTTTGGCCACATAGCCCAAAAAACCCATGAAAAACTATGGATGCTGGCCATGAAAGCCTTCGACATCCCACTACATTACTCAGCTTTCTGTTGTGGCAGCTGTAGTAAACAATAAAGGCATCTTATCCAGGGATGTAGCAGGAGGGGGGAGAGGAAACACACACACACACACACTGTGAAATTAACTTTCAATTCTCAAATTTATAGCATAGCAGAGGACAGGACACTGAAAATCATTCACACCTGTGTGTGTGTGTGTGTGTGTGTGTGTCTTCAAGTGCCTGTAGACTTATGGTGACCCCATAAATTTTGTAGAATTTTCTTAGGCAAAGAATACTCAGAGGTGGTTTTGCCAGTTCCTCCCTCTGAAATATAGCCTACAGCACCTGGTATTCATTGGTGGTCTCCCATCCAAGTTCTAATTAAAGCTGACCCTGCTTAGCTTCCAAGATCAAACAAGAACTGGTGCCTTTAGGTTATTTAGGCCACCAATTTGTGCCTAGAACTCTTCTTTTTGCAGTGCTTGCACCCCTTGGGAAACTCTGTCTATCCTTTTCTTTGAATGCCTAAACATGTTTCTAAATGCCCAGTTGAGGTTTTCAGTTACTATAATGCTAAAACTCCTGGGACTTGGGGGTGTGGAATTCTTACTGAGGCAGCAATGCCCTTATTTTGCCCTTCCTCCCATCACTACATCCCTGGTCCTATCCACTGTCATTAGACAGGATGGGATGAAAAAATGTTCTCAAATGACCAACTAAGAGCTTGGACATTTTCATGCACAGGAATACGATATTCAACTATCCCAAGCAATGAGAGCTGTATCACTAATTTCACCTAGAAGATTAATGCTACAATTTTATACACATTTACCTGGAAAAATGGGCTGTACTTATAGGTAGATGTACCAAGGATGGCATGTACCCCTTCTCCTTCTCCCTGTCCCCCAAATTCCAAATCCAGACTTATCCAAATCAGCTGAGCAGAGTAAAAATCAAATCAGCATAAACAATTTCTATTTAAATAGAGAACTCTATGTTCCTTTAGCTGTGGTTTTGATTTGTTTCAAAGAGGAAATATCTGGGACTATTTGGGATTGTTTCATTTAAGGCAGCAACAGGATGGAAAAATCCATTAAATACTACAAATGGGCAGAGATAGACTGATCTAATGGGGACAAAGGAAAATAAGGCCCTGATGTGGCTGAGATTTTTGTACTGTACTTGGCTCTCAAATATATAAAGCAGTACCCCAACATGGATATTGAAGGAATAAGAGAGAATAATCCACAAAAAGGAATTAAAAAATGACAATTCCATCCTTCCCAACCATCCCTGGCTGTGTCCAATGAAGGCAGACCTCTATTCCATTCTCTCCCAAACAGTATGGCTGTATCTGCACTGCAGAAATAATCCAGTTTGATATCACTTCAACTGCAATGGCTCCATGCTGTAGAATTCTGGGAATTGTAGCTTGTTGTGGCACCAGAGCTCTCTGAGAGAGAAGGCTCAATATTTCACAAAACTACAGTCCTCAGAATTCCATCACATGGCAGTAAAAGTGGTGTCAAACTGGATTATTTCTGCATTGTGAATGCAGCCCATGTTATGAAAAACAATCTTAGTTTATGGGTATAAATAAAGTTGTTGTTATTGTTGTTGTTATATTATATTCCTAGTGGAAGTGTTGCTCTGTGTGTGAATGTATGTATGCATGCACACATTTCATTGTTTGTTGTTATGTGCCTTTGAAGTCTTTTCTAACTTATGGTGACCCTAACTTCTTCATCAAGCAAAGATGGTAGAAAAAAATAATAGAAGGGGAAAAGATATACATTGTGGCCATAATGTCTCTTTCCTGGAGATCTGTGTTGACCCAGTCCAGTGAAGCCAAAAAGCCCCTATGTTGGAAGAGTTCTGTAATCTTCCCAGGAAGGTTCCCTGTTGCTAGTTCTCCAGATAATTTTGGGTGTTACATACAAGCATGCCAAGATGGAAGACTGAAATCCTCTGGCCTTCTTTTAGAGCATTTATCCATGTTGCTCCCTCCCCACTTGTATATATGTGGTTCTGGCAGGAGAGGAGAGGACTGGGCTTTCTGCCTGCATAACTTACACCCAGACCACAAGATGCAAGACTACAAACTGGTGACCTGAACAACATCACTGTTGTTTCCCATGTATGATTTTTCCCCTACCATTTTTGCCTTGAAGTGCCTAGAACTAGTCACTTTGCCTAGAAGTGGTCTTCTAAAGCTAGCCTAATATGTTTTGCATTTTCTAGTTGTCCTAATAACGGTATCATCAATGCCAGAATGAAAACCAGAGTGGCATTCCATACTTTTAATGGTTGCATGAAAGAGGGAATTTCAGCAGGTGTTGCTTGTCACCAGTAGTTCTTGCATGTTACCTCCTCAAATTCCCTCTTCTGCAAAACCATGAAAAGTACAGGAACAGTCTCCAGTTTTAAATATAGCAACCCTAAATCTGTGTTTTGGATTTTGTGTAATGCTCACCTTGGCAAGTCCTGCATTATAAAATATAAAATAAAAACATAAAATATATACAATATAACAATATAAAATTATCATTCTTAAAATATATACAGAGTACAGAGGCACCCCTGATATAAACAGCACATTTCGAAACTCCAAGAACAGTATTTGGGGGGGGGGGGGCATCAGATGCAAACTGAAAATGTTTTCAAACTCTTCAAATATTTTTTTAAAAATATTGTAACTACCAGGGTGAAATAACTGATGGAAAAGAATTGAATTCCACAAATGCAGGAGCACCATTGAGAAACCTGTTTTCCTTCCCAGTGGTCCCCCTCCATCTACTACTGTATCTCTTAAAGCTGTTAACAAGATTACACCGCTAGATATTAATCTCAACACTATTGATGTTTGTCTGTCAAATTTCAACACAGCCGAGTTTTGTCGGTTATATTTCAACTCTGCTGATTTAAAGGGGCACTGCAGACAAGAAAGCAACAGCTGATGTGTTATCTGGATGTGGAGTCACAAGCCTTCACGCTCTTATAGTAAAGCCGAATGGCTGCTTGCTCATCAGTCCTCCCACTTGGTGCGCTCTTCAAATTAGAGCACAGGATTCATCCTCCCACAGCTTGGAAAATATAATATAAAAATCTATTTAATTGGTTGTCACAACTTTTAGTTGGCTGCTAGTGGTGCAAGATGCAATAAGTCACTCCATCCACTCATCAATTGCCATCATTGCTCTCTCAAACACTCATCAGGTCTCAACTCCTGCATTCTATTCCCTGGAGTAGCAGCAACAGCAGCAGCAATCTTAGCCACACAGCAAGCTGTCAAAAATCTTTTCTCAGTAACACTTTGAAAGCACAGGCAGCATCTCCACAGATATGAATGGTGCATCCCTCTTCCCCATTGCAGCAAACCCATTCTTTTTTTCAAACCATGTGGTCTTTAGTTAAAAACCACATGGTCTACAAAAGGCATTGACAAAGGGGATGGTGTGAATACCTGGGCAGGCTACACAGGAGGAGGCAGGGGTGGAAATCATGCATTCCATCATGTCTTCTTCAATTGGACTCCAAGTTATGCTGATGCTGTCCTGGGCTTTTTTTGGCAAGATTTAATCTGAGGATAGACTCATAGAATAATAGAATCCTAGAGCTGGAATGGCTCACAAGGACAACCTAGTCCAGTGATGGTAAACCTTTTAGAGACCAAGTGCCCAAACTGCAACCCAAAACCCACTTATTTATTGCAAAGTGCCACATCCCTCTGCCTTTCTAGTAACGAACTCTAGCAAACCTTGTGCTGAGGCAACAGTGTGCGTGCCTACAGAGAGGGCTCTGGGTGCCATATCTGGTAAGCGTGCCATGAAGGATTAGACAACAAAAGAAATCCTGAAAGGTGCTCAACTAACCTCTATTTAAAGACCTCCTGAGGTCCAAAACACACTGCAGAAATAATCCAGTTTGAGACCATGTTAAGTGCCCTGCCTCAATGCTAGGGAATTCTGGGAACTGTAGTTTTGTGAGACACTTAATTGTAGCTCTGGTGCTACAATAAACTACAGAGTCCCTCACTGTTTTAGGAGTAGACGCTAAAGCAGAAAAAGTCATGGGTGATTGATTGCTGCTTTTTAAAGAGTTTTTTAAGTTCCTCTCACCACATGTACACATACACACACTGTGGGAGCCTCCAAATTGTACCTTTGACTTAGCCACGAGCCATACCAAAATCCATAATTTTGGCCCCAAAACCTTCACTCATTTCATACTTGAGACTGACTTGTACTTGTGTATATTTGGTAGTTTCTAACTTATGGCAACCCTAAGTCAAAACTATCACAGGGTTTTCTTGGCAAGATTTGTTCAGAGTGGGTTTGCTATTGCTCTCCTCTGGAGCGAAGAAAGCATGGCTTGCACAAGATCACCCAATGAGCCTCCTTTGCCAAATGGGAATTTGAACCCTGGTCTTCTAGTTCAACACCCAAAACCACTGTATGGTATCAGCAGCAACCAGGTCATTCATAGATGGGTCTTAAGTAACATTTCAGTAATAGTTGGGCTCCCTGATCATAGACCACCAGGCTTCCCATTTAGAGTTTGTTATGTAAGGGGCTGAAAAAGATCTGCTTTTCATGACTCTTTAGCAACTCTGACACTGGCAACAGAAGAGCAAACTAAGGGTGCAACCCCATATACACTTGCCTCAGAGTACGTTCCACAGACAACTGTGAGATTTTTTCAAAGTGGAGGACTGCAGGATACAGCTACATTTCTATGAACACATATCTCCTGAGCAGAGTGGAACTTGCTTCTCAGTAAATATGCATAAGGTTGCATGTATTTAAAGGAAGCAAATTCCTGTTCAGTGAATCTGAGTACTCAACTAAAGACCATCCATACAGCTACTCTGGCAGTGCTTAAAGATCAGCAACTATGAGGTAAGGAGTGTGGGGCAAAGTCTATTTTTTATTGCTCTCCCAACCAACACTTTTCCCCATATTTTCTTATTTTGTTAAATGACCCCCTCCTGGTCACTCTAAGCTCCTGCTTGCTCTCCTTTGCCCTCCTTCCCTCCCACACATCCACCTCCCATGTAAGTCTTCATCTCTTTGAACAAGAAAGAAATCATGGGGCTTTGATAGAAACTCTGGATAAAATTAAGAACTTCAAACTCCCAGGGTTTTTTTAATCCCTTTTGGGGAGAAAAAGGAAAACAGATGTCCTGTTTGTTAAGTATAAATAACTCCATAGTTGAAACCTTTCTTTTACGCTGCATTAAACTTTATTTAATGCAGGGTGCCCCTTCAACTATAAGAAGGCAGAGAGGCAGCTAACTCGAAGGGTGACAAAGCCCTAAATCTTGCGCTGTGCTCTCTAGGGAAACAGAAGATGACAGGAGGGGGAAAGCTTTCAGGCAGATGAAAGGACTCCACAGATTTCTACCAAGCTCACAGGGAGGAAAGAGCTTTGTCAACTAGATCCCTGAACCAAAGATGGGTTTTCCCCCTGTTTTTTGGCAGTTCTGAAATATTGGCCACCTTTTTATGACTCCACTTAAAGTGCTTCCATGTCAGGCAAAAGAAAAGAAGAGCACCTTTGAAGCAATCATTCTAGCACTTATGTTCCTGCCCTCTGTCCAAAGTATGAGCCTTGTGCATTCAGAGCACATTGGTACATGATGTCCCAGTGGTTCTGTGACTTGATACCCATGCCCTCTGTTGGGAGCAGGAAGAGGTTTACAAGGCTTTGGCACTTACGTGAGGACGTAGTTGACGCTGACGATGCAATGAGGCCGTGAAGATCGGCTGTTGTGGACAATGGTGGCATAACTCTGGACCCAGACCCAGCCGCCTTGCTTGGCTAGGAAGCGGTAATATTTAGTGGTGACTTGCCCTTTCACTAGCACTGAAAAAGAAAACAGAATAGAGGACTTATTTTGTCAGTGGAGGCTCCCATTTCTGACATGCTCTTAAAGAGGAACATCAGCAAAGCAGGATGCCCCTCCACTTCACTTTATTAATTTATATTTGAGTGATTCAGCTTGCATTCATGTACAGATACACAGAGAGAGGATAGATAGGAAGGAGGTTGATGTAGACAGACAGAAAGAGATTAGGTGGGTAGGTGAACTAGAGAGTGAGAGAGAGTTCAGGTTAAATGAGTGATCTCCCATCACCATATCTCTCTCTCTCTCTCTCTCTCTCTCTCTCTCTCTCTCTTTAGTTTCAGATAACAACTATTAGGTGTTCTAGGTCCATTCATGAGCCTCACCTGACCACTCAGCAATGGGTTTTTCAAATAAAATTTTTATATGTTCTCACCGGAGACTAGAATGTTGCTTTGCCACTTTTGATGACTACATTGCCATTGCATGAAAAGGCCATGGGGACATCTTAAACAGGAACAGATAATTGCTTGTGTATATTGTATCTGCCCTTCAGCTCCACATTACCACGGCCACCTATACCAAATTCAGAAGAAGCCACACACAACCCCTGCAGCTCTTAAATTGTAGCAATGGGGAAACATGTTTATGCTCTTGAACAAAGACTGTGTAGTCAAAAGACACATCACTTATTAGAAGTGCAATCCTGTACAGGTCTACTCAGAAGTAAATGTGTATTGAGTTTTGCCTCCAGGTAAGCATGCAATGTGAGGTGAACAATTTGTGGCCAATGATCGCTCCCATTTCAATGGTGTGCAGTATGCTCTCTGGGTTCAAATCTGACTTTAAAGGAGATAACCAACTACAGTCGGCCCTTCTTATACACGGATTTCTTATACACGGATTCAAGCATACACGGTTTGAAAATGTTCAAAAAAAGTATAAATTTCAAATATCAAACCTTGATTTTCCATTTTTTATAAGGGACACCATTTTTCTATGTCATTATATTTAATGGGACTTGAGTATACACGGATTTTGTTATCCACGGGGGGATCTTGGAACCAAACCCCAGTGTATAACAAGGGTCCACTGTATTTAATAATAAATAATAAATAAAACTTTAATTTATATCCTGCTTTTGGTTACCACAATCAAAGCGGTGTACAACCTTTAAAAAAATACAATATATACAATTCCCCCCCTTAAAAAGGATTAAACAATTCTATGCATTAAAATTACAAATGATAAAATCTAAAAACAGTACGATAATAAAATAACGGTGGGTCGAGTCTTTGCTTATATATGTCTGTGGGGGGAGCATTTAAAGGATTCAGTACCTTGTATGGCTTCTGAGCAGTCACCACTCCATTGACCAACCAGACCATTTTTTGCTCCACTCCATTCATAACCAGTATAGACAGTGATGAAGAGGGAACAAGGCTGGTGCAATCTAGAAACATCTGGAAACCCACAAATTGCCCATTTGAAGTATGTAGGACAGGCGGCCTATCAAATGTCTTTCAATATTTATAGCATGTTTTTATGATACTACAGGAATTCACAAATATCAGTCAGCTAAAAAAAGCATTCTTAAGATGATTTTTCTCAACTGCTTTAGAAAAACTAAAGGCTGAGCTATGAGCAAATTGTCACTAGTTTCCATTCTCATGAGTTCCTCCCCAATCAAATATCGACACAGCCCTTCAGTAAGTACACTAAGGCTCCCAGTAGTAGCCAATCAGCCAGCTACAATTCTCAATTTAACACTGCCTCACACTGTAAAATCAATAACAGGTAGTGTAACCAGGTCCTATATTTGGGTTAAAATGAAATATTAAAATTTATCCTGGTTTTGTTGTATGAGACTTCCTATATCCCAAAATATTTTGCAATTTAATATTAACCTCACTGAGTTAAAAGTCTCATTGATTTCAGTGAAATGTTTTCTAGAACAGCAACTGTTTAAAGGCACAACAAACAGCTACATCTATATGCTTTGATTTCACTTGACTGAGTCTGAAAAACACAGGAAGGGAGAAAGAATAACTGGACAGAGTCCTTCTGAGAATATGCTTAATCTTGAAAGTGTTCATCCATAGGAGGACTGGAGGCCAAATTCTACCCTGGGACATCTATTCCTGTTTCAGTCCTCTGGCTAAGGATCTGAGTTGGTAGTACTCCCTCTTGTTCACCCCCTTGTTGGTCTATATCAGATCACTGAGATCCTCTTGTTGATTTATACTGAATCACCAGCAGGTCCAGATCTACCTTTTACCCAAATCAGGGCTATTATCACAGATATTATCCATCTTGAACATTGCAGTTTTTCTAAGCTTGGCACAGTAATAGAGAAGATTTCACCTGCCAAATTTCTACTTGTCACAAGAACCTGAAGGCAGAAGATCATGGGGAGTTGGTAGTGGTATTAACCTCATTTAATTAAAAGTGTCATTAATTTCAGTGAAATGCTTTCATCTAGGGGTGTGTACAACAGCAAATATTTAAAGGCACAATAGCTAAATCTACATGCTTTTGGCTAGGAAACCAAGCAGTAAACTACTATGAGCAGTGGCTGAATTTAATCTTTGTTCCAAATGTGTGTTACAAATGCTGGTATCTAAACATTCATTGGAAATGCTATCCTAAGCACATTTAGTGGTGACATTAAACTGAAAATGAAAGGATTTCAGCATCTATGGAAATGCAGATAGGATCAGATACCAAATTTGAGACTTCACACATGGCTGAGGTGAAGCAGCAGCAATAAAACAACCAAAACCAAATTAAGCTATCCCGGTGAGATTTTGATTAATCTGAGTATTTCTGGATTATACCCAGAGGGTTTTACTATTGGAAAGATTCCAACCATGCCAGGCTTGAAATCTGAGTAGTTCTGAGATGTGATTCCATGTTGGCTGTCTTCCAAATAATGCCATTTATTCCTGCCAAATTGATTCCATCACCTACCACTTAATGCATTTTAAAGCAGTTAAGCATGGAGCAGTGGGGTGGGAAGCGTGTCCTCCACTGCTGTTTAAAAATAAACCTTTGTGAGGGGGTAGAATGATATATTATATTACCTTAATAGGCATGAGATTCTTTGGGAAGACATGTTGGAAACCCAATCCACAAATGTCTTCTCTCATAAACAAAAATCTTGATTATCCATAAAGCAAATCTCTCAGGCCCTGACTGGCACCCCACAACGCCCATGAGAGGGAGGCTTGGGATGGAATGAGTTATAGAATCATAGGACTGTGCAGCTGGAAGTAGATACTGAAGGTCATCTAATCCAGCCGCCTAATAATGCAGACATCCAAAACTAAAGCACCCCTGACAGATGGCCATCCAGCCTCTGATTAAAAATCTTCAGTGAAAGACTTCAAACTGTAGGTTGTTCTGTGTGAACAAGCCTGCTTGCTATAATAGCATCAGATCATACATTCTACAGGAATGGAGGAATGGATGATAAAGTCTTTCCTCCCATGAGTTGTATGCAGTGCACATGGTTCTCCTCTTCCCTACTTTGTCTTCACAACCATGTGAGATTGATCAGGCTGAGTGTGTGTTTGTGTGTGACTGGTCCAAGGCTACTTTTGACTCATTGCTCCTTGGGATTAGAGCCAGTCCAAAATTCTAACCAATAAACCTTGCTGGCTCTAATAAATTAACAGGAAGAGAGTGCAGCTGTTCATATGGAAAGTTCATTTCTTTCACCATTGAATGGCCAACTCTATACAGATAGAATTATAGAATTGAAAGAGACCCCAAGGCCCATCTGGTCCAACCCCCTGCCAGCAAGAATACATAATAAAAGCACTTCCCATTCCAGCCTCTGCTTAAAAACCTCCAGAGAAGAAGACCGTGCCCACATACAGTGGTACCCCGTATACGAATTGCGCCGCCTTAACGAAATTTCCGGGTTACGAAAAAAAAAAAAAATCCATTTAAAAAAAAAAAACTGTTCCTTTACCGGGTTACGAAGGTTTATTTCGGGTTACGACAAAAAAATTTGTGCTTTCGGCGCTATTTCGCACGAAAATCGCGGCCTTTTCCCATTAGCGCCTATGGCTTTTTCCGCCTTACGAAGATTTTTCGGCGTTTACGAAAACGGCGGCGAATACGAATTATTATTACTTTCGTAAACCCGGTGGTAACCCCTGTATATGATATGGCTGCCTCATGGACCAGAAGCTGGTCCATCAAAGTCAGAGGTGTCTGCAGTAGTTGTGTGAGTGCAAGACAGAAGACTTTTCCAGCCACTATTACAAGAAGCCCCCTAGGGTGACTAAACTCAGACTGGTTGGCATTCTGAAAAATGATGGAGACAAATAGTTTTATTTGTTTTACTAATGTTGATGGTTTCTTCTGTTCTTGTTGAAGGGTTTTGCACTCAGTATGGTACAACCAGGGGTTCCTTATATTTTAGATGTCTTTTACAGCTTAGGACCTGATAGATCCATTTGTAATATAAAATACAAAAAAAGAATGACAATTAAAGGAAGTTTCATTTTTATTTATCTTCTGAATAAAGTGTACTTTTAATATAATGAACATGACATTTTATTCCAAACCAAGTTATATTTAATGCATTTTATGCTTCTAATATAATAACATGGTTTCAAGCGGTAAAAGGTGCTAATACTGTACTGCATATTTCCATTTTTCTAAAAATTTATAACATTTTCCCTGAACTTTTTTTAAATTCCCTGTGGCTTCACTATTTCTGGAAATTTTGCCTCTCTAATCCAGATGCGCAAATTATTTTAAAGACCATCATGTTACCATAAGTCAGTTACAGATCCTACACATATCTACTCAGAAAGGCAGCCCTCACCTCAAGTAAATGTTCAGAGCTTGTGGGTTTTGTTTGTCATTCAAAATCTTTCAGTGTCTCAGGGTTTGATGCAGGACAGGGGAACATGTGGCCCTCCAAATGTTGCTGATCTGTAACTACCTTCAGCTCTAACCATCCCAGCCAATAATGATGGATAACAGAAGCTGAACTGCAGCAACCTCTGGGGGGATCCTGCAGAATCTTCAAAACTAACTGGGAGAAAGAAGTTGTAGCATATGCTTTTGTAGACTTCGTCTATTTCCTCAGATGCAGTCATATGAGAGCTTGTGAATCTTATGAATGCTTTATGAATTCTTATGAAATCCAACATCTTTCTCACAGTTAGAGTAAACGGTTCTACAAGGTCTCTCTGCATACTGATATTCCAGAGTCACATGGCTATGACTCTGAATTCTAACATCTGAAGGAGCCATAATGGTCTTCCCACCAGACTAATGCAAAATGTATAGGCTGCAGTACTGTGCCTGTTTATCTGGAAGTAAGCTCCTCTGATTGTATAAAGATTTACTTTCAACTAGATATGTCCAGGTTTGTATTGTTAACATTTCTGAAACAAATTCTAAGCCCAACAATTTGTTTCCAGTGGCACAGAGGAGTAAAGTTCACAGTCTTTCATTCCGTCTAAGGAATCAGTTCCTTGTTATCTCAACTTTTCTTCAGCTCAGCAGGATCATTCTGAAAGTGAGGGGGTTATTCTTTTATTTCTGACACAAAATCAAAGGCTTTGGAGGGACCTTTGATGCCACAACAAACTACAAATCCCAGGATTTCATAGCATTGGGGCCACGGCAGTTAAAACTGCATTGATTCTGCAGTGTGGGAGCAGCCTCTAGTGTCTGGAGCAGTAACAAATAAGATTGCTCCACCTTCAAATTAAGGGTGGCTATCACATCATTGTTAAATAACTGACAAATCTTCCTAATCCACTGCAAGACACCCACAGATCTCCCAGATGTTTATCACACTGAAGTTTTTGCAGCTCAGATCCAGGGTGACTCCTGGTTCAGCTATGCAAATTCACATTATAATGTGAATGTTTTACACACCTGGTTGCCCTTGCATTGCCTTTCCAAATTGAGGCGGAATCGAATCCAAGGCAAGTCACGTGATGCGGATTCAAGAGAAGTGGAGTGAGTGGGATTCAACTATTTGAATTGGCACCCTTGCGCATGCTCAGTGGGGGTCTGAATGCATTGTGACCTTGTACGTTTCTGGAATGAAAAGGGGTGCAAATTCTTGTTCCCTGTTTCGCGTGATTGTTTGAATATTTGTCACATGAACATTTCTGTGTCTTCTTTATCCCCCTTTTTTATTTTTCCTTCCACTTCAACAATTTCAACAGATAGATAGACAGACAGACATATCTGTATATTCACATTCACGCACATACACACACACATATATATATATTCCCAAAAAATGAGTTGCCCTGAAAGTTGCCCTGAAAATGAAAGGACCACCCAAAGGAATGGGGGGAAATTGCAGTGCTGCATCATGGAAAATTTGCAACCCAGAGGAGTTTGCGGTGGTGTACCAGAGCAGAAGCAAAGTTGCATTCCACACCAGACCAATTCGGAGTGAAATCGAAGTGATCTTGGAATCAAATTCTGTGAATTCACCTTTTTCCGAATTCATCAAAATGAGGAGTTACTTTGAATTCACTGCAGAAGCGCCATGGAAGGAGTCCCCATAGAAAGGAATCACATGTGATAACACATCACATTATCACATGAATTCACATCGTTGGACCTGCAGTCACATCAGATCTGAGCTGCAAAAAGCTGCAAAATCTCCGTGTGATAAGGCTCAAAGTCAATCCAAAAGTCTGTCTTTGGCCTCCTCCCCTTTTCCTCAGGACTGGAACCATACCCTTTTTGTTCTTGCTGTAGCTTTATTGTTCATGGCTATAGCATTTCTGGTTCCTTGGCCAAGGATCAGAGCCTGTGGTTCTCAAAGCTAACCAGAACTTATTGAGGGCAAAGTCCTAACTACTACCCCTAGTAGCAGTATTAATGGTACCAAAACTGAGATGACATCAGTAGAGGAAACTTACCCCCCCCTTAGTTCTAGAGGGGGGTGTCCAGTTGGGTCTTTTGGGCTGATGGTCACAGTAGCAGCACTGACACCCCAAGAAAACAACACTTCAAAGATACCACTGCTGGTAAAACTAAGGATGAGAAATCCCGACTCCCTTCTTTTGCTGGTAAATGAAACCTGGGACCTGTAGGTTTACAACATCTTTAGCCTTCTCTGCCAAATAGTGCTGGTACATCCCAACATTACAAATCCCATGATTTTGTAGGATGGAGCCATGAATGTTTAAAAGGTGCCAAACTTCATTATTTCTACATGGTAGATGCTCACTTGGTGGGCCTTCCTTCCTTAGAAGGAACTTGCTGCTCACTTGCAAAGGAGCAAACTAGCGGCCCATTTACTGCACTTGAGAATAAGCCCCATTGAAAACAATGCAACCTACCTTCCGGCATAGCTTGGAAAAGTTACTCTTTGTTTGGTGCAGAGAGATCTTGTAGCCCCTTTGAGATCAACTAAAGAAAGAAATTGAAAGCATGAGCTTTCCTAGACTTAAATCTACTTCCTCACCAAATGCATCTGAGCAAGTAGACTTATGTCTAGGAAAGCTCATGCTGCCAACTTCTTTCTTTCAGTGAGTCTCAAAGGTGCCACAAGATCTGTCTCTACATACTGATTCTATAGATTAAGAGGGCTATATCTTGGAATTCTTGTTTGGTGTGTGTGTGTGTGTGTGTGTGTGGTTTCTTTGTTTGTTGGGATCATCCCAATTCCCAGAATCCCCCAGCCACTTCACTAGACCTGGGAGTAAATCTCACTGAACTCAGCCAAAATTGCAATCCATTTGGAGAAGTTACTGTTTGGGATCAGCCCAACTTCCACAGAATCCCCCAGCCAATTCACTACACTTGGGAGTAAAACAGAAAGAAAGAAAGAAAGAAATCTCGTGGAACTCAAGGCATAGGTTGGAAAAGTGACTTGGGGGAGCCCAAGGATTTCTGAGACCCCCAACCTGGGGCCTGTGGGGCTTGTGGTCTTTCCCACTGCGGAAGAGCAGCCTGCCTGGGACAGAGAATCATAGAATCATAGAATTGTAGAGTTGGAAGATACCCCAAGGGCCATCCAGTCCAACTCCATTCTGCCATCAAAGCATACCTGACAGATGGCCTGGATGGCTCTGTTTAAAGGCATCCAAGGAAGAAGACCCTACCACTTTCAGAGATTGTGTTCCACTGTCAAATAGCTCTCACTGTCAAGAAATTCCTCCTAATGTTGAGGTGGAATCTCTTTCCCTAAGCTTGCATCCATTGCTCTGAGTCCTATTCTCTGGAGTAGCAGAAAACACATTTGCTCTCTTCTCAACGTGACACCCCCTCAAATATCATATCACTCCTTACGCAGGTGGTGGGCACAGCGCAAGTGGAAGGTGTCGCAGCCGTGGACGTGGTGGTAGAGGGTCTTCTCTATCAGGTCCTGGGGCTCATACCCGGTCAGCTCAGCTACCCTGCCAAAGAGAGAAAGGCGGGCAGGAGGGAAGGAGAGAATGGGAAAAAGAGAGAGAAAGAAAGCCGTCAGCTCCTTTGCCTTGGAGGCCAGGTCAACCTAGAGCTGGGGGGAGGGAGATTCCTAGGACCCTAGAGGCTGGCCAGGCACGTCCTCCTTTTCCACCTTCTGCCCAGGAGAGATCCCAAAAGGTCCTCCATCTGGAGCAGAAGCCCGGGTTTATATTTATAGGAGGGTTTTGAGTTTTTCTTGAGTCCTGTCCTACTTTTTATGGTGCCTTGATGGTGAGGCCATGTGGTCACCCTGCTTCAAGGGCCATCCAGCCCAACGCTGTTCTGCCATGCAGGAATTCCCAATCAATGCACCCAGCCTCTGTTTAAAGACCTCCAAAGAAGGAGACTCCCATCATTTTCCGAGGGAGTGTGTTCCACTGCTAAACAGTTCTTACTGTCTGGAAGTTCCTCCTAATGTTTAAGTGGAATCTCTTTCCTCTAGTTTGAATCCATTACTCTAGGTCCTATTCTCTGGAGCAGCAGAAAACAAGCTTGTTCCCTCCTCACTATGACATCCCTTCCAATATTTAAACAGGGCTAACATATCACCTCTTAACCTTCTCTTCTCCCAGCTAAACATCCCCAGCAACCTAAGCCTCTCCTCATAAGGCGTGGTTTCCAGACTCTTCACCGTTTTGGTGACCCTTCTCTGGCCACACTCCAGCTTTCGTCCACATCCTTTTTGCACTGTGGTACCAAAACTGGACAGAGTCAGAAGAGGGGGATGCCCAGCACCTACCGTGAATCAAGGAAGATGAGCTTCATATCCAGGCTAGCCCGGAACATGAACATGTTGCTGTGCAGCTTGATCTCAGTCACGGCGCTGGGGGGCAGAGAATGGCCCACGGCCACTAAGCCCACGTTTTGGTAGCAGCCGTCAAAGGGGGACATGTCCAGGCTGTACTGGCGGATCTTCAGGTAGCCACTGCAATGGATGACCTGTTGGGGCACAAGTCCAGTGTAAATCAGGTGCCTGGAGGGTCAGAAATGGGTGAGCTGACTCTGCTGGCCCAAGGCATTTTGCTGCCTGGGGCTAAGCAGGAAACCACTGTTGGAATATTAGCATCAATGCTATCTACTCCCAGGCATCATCTACTCTGTAATGAAGGCTGCTGCATGTATGGACCAACCTAGAATTTGTGAGCATTCTTCACTTGAAGGGATCTTGTAGTGCTTTTGAGATTAAGAGAAAGGAGTTTGAAGCATAATCTTTCAAAGACTCATGGCCCAAACAGATAGGCCACAATAAAGCTGCTTCGGGTCACTTTGGAGGTATGTTGTTTAAATGACAGGCACATCTTAAGAGGCAGAAGCTGCACCAAAGCAGCTTAGGACTGGAGTGTGTCTTTGGCGTAGCTTCCAGCCTCTTAGGATACATGTCTCATTTAAACAACACACTTCCAATGTGACCTGAAGCAGCTTTATTTTGGCCTGTCTGTTCGGGCCCTCAGGCCACTTCATCTGATGCAAGGCTTGTGTCTAGGAAAGCTTATGTTACAGACCTCTTTTCTCTCCCTCTCAGAGATGCTACAAAAAACCTTTGTAAATTAAACAGACAAACACAACTATATATTTAAATATTGTTCATTTAAGATTATGGAGCTGAAGGTTTATGGAAAACAAAACATGGACATTGTGTCTCCAGTGCAGCATCGCCTGTGGACTCACATCCTATTCTGCACCTTCAAGTCATTTCCAGCATTTTGTCTTAGGTGGCTTTTGGGTCTAAATTTATTCCGAGGTGGTTTGCCACTGCTTTCCTCTGAGCCTAAAAGGGCATAAACAATGCAGATTCGCATGGTCTGGGATTAAGTCACACTTTCTCAGCCTCAGAGGATGGCAAGGGCAACAGATACACACACATCTGAAGCCCCTGCCATGAAAACTCCTTAGGGGCCAGCATGAGTCAGGAAACAACTTGGAGTAGCAGGAGAATCTTTTGTGTAAGGGGGGGAAAACTTCCTGAAGGAAGTTGGCTGAATCACATGATTTGTTTACCAATTTACAAAGGTCTTGATTGCCTTTGGGACTCAGTGGAATCAAATCAAAGAGAGAAGGCAGTAGAGTCTGCATGCAGGGAAAATTCTATCTGAGGAGGAGGAGAGAGAATGCAATGGTTTTTCTAACAGTTCTCTGTGCGGCCACTAGTTGGCGCCGCTGAGCACACCCACCTTGTACCCTCCGCAGGTGAGTCCCGCGTTCCTCTTGGCCAGGACGCATTTCATCCGGAGGAAGAAGGACCTCTCGATCTCGTACTCTAGATAGGAGGAGGCAGAGGGGGAAGCAGAAGAAGAGCCAGGTCAAGGAAGGGGCTCCTCCTCTGGGCTCCCATCCCTCGCCTTTCCCCGGGGGACCTTACCCTGGACGAAGTGGGAATGGTAGGGCTGGTGGGCGGTGAGGACAGCTGTCATCTCGTCGTGGTCGGCCGGGTGGATGTACTCGTAGATGCTGTTCCCGGTCAGCTCCACCTGTCAGGGAAGGGGGAACCTGATCCAGAGGTCGCCCCAAGGGACCCCCTCCCCTCCCCTCCCTCCCCTTGGCCTTGGCTTTGGAAAGGAGGACCAGCACCGGGAAATGGAGGACACCCCATGTAGGAGGACATGGGTCCAAAAACAAAAGCTCAGAACACTCCTAGGAATGTAAACCCATGCTCCTCAGTCCTGCTTCCAAATGGAGGACGTTTTGGGGTGATGTACTAAGACAAATGACAGTACTTGCCCATAGAGAAGCCATACTTGCCCATAGGGAATCTTTGGAGAATACATGCCCATAGGGAATCAGGGATTTTCTATGGGCAAATAATTTCCAATGATTCTCTATAGGCAAGTATTCCCCATTATTTTCTATGGGCAGGTATTCCCCATGATTCTCTATGGGCAAATATTCACCAATGATTCCCTATGGGCAAGTATTCCCCATGATTCCCTATGGGCAAGTCATCTCCAATGATTGCCTATGAGCAAGTATGGTTTTTCTATGGGCAAGTGCTGTCATTTGTTTTAGTACAGCCCATTTTGGGAATTCCTGGACAGAAAAGGTTGGCATGGAGGACGTGTCCTGGGAAAAAAGGAGGACCTCTGGCCACCCTGCTTGGAAACCCAAGGGAGAGAGACATGCATCTACGTTGTAGAAAAAATGCCGTTTGACACTACTGTGTTTGGGCAATGTTTCAAGCTCTTGAGACTTCTCTTGTCCAAGTGGGCTGGTGCCTCACCAAACTACAAATCCCAGGATTCTGTAGGATGGAGCCATGGCAGTGAAAGTGAGGGCAAACTGCGGTATTTGCACCATGGAGATCAGTGCCATTTAAGAGGTTTGGGGCTTCAGCTCCCAGAAGCCTCAGACATGTTGGCCAATAGTCTGGGATTCTGGGAGCTGAAGTCCAAAATTCCCTTCAAGAGCACAGTTTGGCTCCACTCTAGTGCCACAACAAACCACCATTCCCAGAATTCCATTGCCTTGAGCTATGGCAGTTAAAGTGGTGTCAAAACGGATTATTTCTGCAGTGTGGGTGCAATCATAGATCCTCAGTGAACACGACCAGGAAGAATACATGCACCAGAGCCAAAGGGATGCAGGCAGGCAGAAAACAGAAGCAGGAAAAGTTCAGACAGAGGAAGGATAGGAGCCAGAGGAAGATGAGTCCAAGAGAAATGATGCCACCACCTTGCAAACAAGTTCCATGCCTGGCTGCAATTCCTACCCACAGTAGCTGGACAGAAAATGGCTTTCTCAAGCAGCCAGGAGCTGTCACTCTTGTAATCCCAAGTGCTGTGGTGTGGCTTAGTCCCGAGTGGGCAAGTCCAAGGGGATGACAGATAAACTCACCATCCCTCCAGATCAAAAAGTTGTGGGACTTAAACCCTCTGAGCCTTGCCTCCACTACACTTTCTGCCCCCCAAACTTCAGGTCTATGGACATGTCCTTAAAAATATTAAGTCATGGAACTCAGGGGGCTTCTGTACTGGGCCAGATTGTTAGGATCACACTGAAATAATGCTGCAAATGTGATACTTTTGGACTCAGGGAGAGCATTTGTTCTTCTTGAGCTTATAAAATATATCATTGCATTCCGTTCCAAATGTGACAAGCCACTCCAGCTGCATTTGCTGGCCCTTCCTGTTCATTCTCTCGGGTGGGGCCTAGACTTTATCATTTCTCTTTCAATTATTCCAGTGTGCTCATCCAGTGCAGGTTTATTCAGAAGCAAATCTTACTGAGTTTGGTGCATTTCTTCTCATCTAAGAGTTATTTACCAGGAAGTTACTGAAATAAATAGGGCCTGTGTAATCCCATGCATGGTTACTTAGAAGTCAGTCCCACTGTTTTCAGTGGTGCTTACTCCCAAGTAACTTCATGTAGAACTGAGAGGCCTGCTTGTCTCATAAACATGGTTAGGGTCAGAACAAACAATGACCTTAACTTGTCTAGCTTTGTTCTTCAGGGGGTTTGACTCAGGGGTAGAAACCTCTTGTCTGGGGAGTCTAGCCTTTGACAGGGGAATAGGAGTCATGTAACCCTCCAGATATTGCTGGGCAACAACTCCCAGCTGTCTTAGCCAGCATAGCTAATAATGAAGAATGCTGGGAGTTGCAAAACAATGACATCCAAGGGACCATTTGGCACCCACACATTACACATTGAATCAGTTTCCTGCCCCCCCCCCTTTCCATGAGTTTTGCCCCAAATCAGTACCATACCTGTGACAAACCCAAATGAACAGAGGCAGTCTCTGAGATGTACATGATCTTGCCGTCTGGAGCTACTACAAATATGAAACCATCCAAGGTCTACAAAGAAAGAGATACAGGGGGGAAATGGTAAAATTTGCTTTCCTAGCTGATGAATCTCACGCAGAGCTTGGAAAACGTTGCCAGTGTCCCTATCATCATGGTCACTGGCTGGAAGAGGCTGGGAGCTGTAGTGGTAAAAACTAAATTTTGTGAATTCTGCTGTTGTCAACCTATCTTCCTTATCTCCAAGGATTTAACAAATGAGACTCAACCTGAAAACACAAAGAGAAACTAGGGAAGGTCCCTTTGAGAACTGGACAACTGTCTGATAGAGCAGAAGTGTGGAGCATTCAGGTATCCCTCATAATAAACTCTCATCCTAAGGATGCCTAGACTGGAATCTTATACTCACCGTTTCCTGAGCATAAGCGAGTGGGGCTTACATTTTGAGTCGAAATGGTTAAGACTGCACTGGAAGAAAAAAAACCTAAATGGACAGTTTAGGTTTGCTTTATCCCAGTTTAAAATACCCCCATTCCCCATGAGAAGCCTGGCAATTGTAAGCTAAGGCTCTTAAATCTCAGAGGGGCCTTCTCTCAGAGAATCAGCCACCATTTCACAGGATTGTCTTCTGGGAAAGCCAAAACAGATATAAATCCAATCTGTTACTCTGGACCTGCTCAGATTGAAATTGATTGATATCGCCCAACTGGAATAATATCACTGTTTGTCACTAAGAAGAATTACAGTTTGAGCTCTGTCTCACTCACATTGGCATTATTGACACAGAGGCAGACAATATTACATTAGCTGCCTGTTACTCTGATTGGTTTATTTCTTCTGATTACTGCCTCGGATGGCATTGTATTAACTGTAAGAATAACTGATAGCACAAGGCTTTATAAGGAATAACTAATAACAGCTATTTACAAGAAACTTTAATGGCCTGAATCCTAGTGGTTAGTCCCAACTAGAGTTAGAACCATTGACTCAATTCTTGAAGGATGAATCAACATGTAAGCAAATCCATGTGGCTCCCATGTCAGCGGGACGGTGAATCTACTCTGGGTTTTTATTTGAACTATATAGGAGTTATCCATGGTGTTGAACACTATCACTAAAATTGGTCTGGCAATGCTGGATAGATCCTTTGTAAATTCAGATTAAGAGCTGGAGTGGATTCAAGCCAATAATTAACAGAATAATTAATATAAAAGGGAGGAAGAATCTAGTAGCATGTTTGAGACAAACTGATTTATTTTAGAATGAGCTTTAATAGATATCAGTCTGTTTTTTTCAGATACACTTTGTTGCTGCTATTTGCCACCAGATTAACTACTTATGACAACCCAATGAATGAGAAACCTCCATGAGCCTCAGTCATCAACTGCCCTGCCCTGCTCAGGTCTTGCAAGCTCAGGGCCATGGCTTCCTTGACTGAATCACTCCACCTGTAATGTGGTCTCCTTTTTCTTTTTTGGCTGCTTCCCACTTTACTAAGCATCCCACTTTACTAAACATTTTAAGCAACCATGTCATCTTGTGATAGGTCAGATACTCTAAATATAGGGTGTGTGCCTTCAAGTCACCTGTCATCTTATGGCACCCCCATGAATTTCCAAGGGTTTTCACAGTGGAGGAACAGTTAGGCAAGTTCCTTCCTCTGACATATAGCCTACAGCACATGATATTCATTGGTGGCCATCCAAATACACACCAGGGCTGATCCTGCTTAGCTTCCAAGATCAGACAGGATCTGGTGCCTTTAGAGTATTTAGACCCTGCACTAATGGAGTAATGTTAGAGGTATTTAAGCAAAGTCACCCAGTCGTGAGGATGGGGTAGAATGTAATGGGGTACCAAAAGATGCCAATTGTGAGCCTGGGTATAGAGCTGTATAACAGCTATTTAGTACAAGGCTTCCTGCTTCCTCCACAAATCCTAAGAAGCTTCCTTTGTTGATCTTTGCCAAGACTAAAGATGGTCCTCCAGGCTCTCAGAGAAAAATCTGTGAACCTGAGGCCCTCTGCCTGCAGGGCATATTCTCTCTGCTGAAAGGGATCTGGCCTTAAATTTGATAGGCACATGGCTGAACTGAGGAACTATAATTCCCAGGATCTCAGTACCAGTATCCATACTGACTGGAGGGGCTCTGGAAGTTGTAGATCAAATACAATAACTTTTTTGAGCTCTGGCTAAAGACAATGGCAACATTTCCACTTCTTCTGGAGAGCCTTCTACAAACACAGAAGTTGGTGTCTTTCAGGAATGCTGTGATTGTGTATTTCCGCATGGCAGAGGGTTGGACAGGATGCCCCTTGGGGTATATCATCATCATCATCATCATCATCATTGGTACCTGCAAGAGATGGGATCCCAGCTCTCTCCCGACGTTGTCCAAAGGGCTGGTTCGACTCGCGTGGCCCCAGGCTTCTCCCAATCCTGTGGAGAGACAGCCAGCAAATTAAAAGGTCGCCCAGATTATGAGTCCCACTCCTGCTGTGGCTTCCCATGATACTCATTTGCAATTTACTCTACAAAAATCCTGGCAGAAGGAAGAAAAGGATCTAGGGCGAAGAACTCCACAATGTGGCGACTCTTCCCTTTATAACACAATTGATGGTTTCCATGGGTGCATCTACACTGTAGAAACAACGCAGTTTGACGCCACTTGAAGTGCTGTAGCTCCTCCCTGTCATTTGTAGTTTTACAGTCTTCTCTGCTAGAGGGTGCTGGTGCCTAGCCAAACTACAAATCCCAGGATTCGGTAGGATGGAGCCATGGCCATGGTTAAAGTGGTGTCAGCCTGCCTTATTTCTGCAGAGCAGATGCACCCATAGAAGCTCCCAAACCCCTGTGAGCCTCGTTCAACAGACTTCTACATTTAATAAGTTCAAGACACTCCAACTACAGACTATTTTCTTCAGTTCTACCAAATTCTGTTGAACTAATCTCTCACTGAGAGGAGGAGGGAGGTTTGCTTTCTCTTTAGTGGAAATGAATGGCACAATAGCTCCTCCTAAACTGACATTATTTTTGCTTGTCAAATAATCGACAGCCTCCCGACGAGCTTGTTGCAGATTTAAATTTCTCTCTCACACACACACACACACACACGGCCCCAAAAAAGTGAGTTCCAACATCTCGTTATCTGAAGAAAATGTGCTGGACGTTATTTTAAAATCATCA
>NC_056522.1:116336539-116376623 GCF_019175285.1 Sceloporus undulatus | reverse complement strand
TCATCATCATCATCATCATCATCATCATCATCATCATCATCATCATCATCATCGCACCGGGGAAAAACTCGAGGAAAGTGGCCCAACGCGTTGCTCAAAATTAAGAAAGCATTGTCTTAATGAATTAAATGAAACTCACTGGGCGACCTTGAGCAAGTGACACTCTCTCAGCCTCAGGGGAAGAAGACAATGGCAAACCGCCTCTGAACAAATCTTGCCAAGGAAACCCCATGATAGATTCGCCTTAGGGTTGCCACAAATCGGAAACGACTTGAAAACACACAACAACAACTATCTCCACAATTGATAACATGGTGGCCATTCAGCTGTCCTCCTTGCCACCGCCTTAAGCATCAACAGCAATATCCTCTCAACAGAAGGAAGAAGTGAGTGAGGATGTTGTATTTCTGTTCTCAGATTTCGCACCAAAGGGATTTCGCATCAAAGGGATACTTGAAGGGTTTATTTCTTTGTAGGGAGAGCTGGGCAGTGAAGAAAACAGGAGGTAAGAGGAAAACCAACCCATCTGAGGTGTGATGATGGAGAAGAGTGCCAAGGACGGCCAAGAAGGACAAACAAATGGGTCCTTTAACAGATCAAGCCTGAGCTCCCCCCTTGGTAGAAATAACCCGGTTTGGCCCCGCTTTAACTGCCCTGGCTTTAGGCTATGGAATTCTGGGAGTTGGAGTTTGTTGTAGGGCCCAAAGTGGAGCAACAAACTCCAACTCCCAGAATTCCATAGCCTTGATCCAGAAAAAAGTTAAAGCGGTGCCAAACCGGATTATTTCTTCAGTGTGGATGCAGCCCAAGACGACTAAACTCAGGCTGTTGTGCTTTGGCCACATCGGGAGAAGAAATAAGCTTCGGTCCCTTATGAGATCAAGCCTCTGAAACCCCCAATAGACACAATCCGCCCTCCCTTCCTTGCATTTGTCACCCTTTCGCACTTGTAGCGCTATGAGTCCGTTTCAACTGCCATGGCTCCACGTTGTTTGCAGATGAGGGTTTTCAGCTAAAGGGCTCCTCCTGCGCCTCACCAGGAAACTGCAAAGCTCAGGGTTTTATAGGGAGTGAAAGCGGAATCATGTCGCTACAGTTGTGTAGTGGAAATGAGCTAGGCAGTTTTCAGCTGGATTGTTGAGGGAGGAGTGAAATAAGTGCAAAGGGAGGGATCCCCAACCTTTGCCTTGTCTCGCCTCCTCTGCCCTCTTCTGCATAAAGGGCATTGCATCTCCTCTTTTCTCCTCCAACTCCGTTCCTTTCCCACGTGAATTCAAGACAAAAGAAGCATCGGGACGCTTGGGGAAATCTCTGAAACTCCGGCAAAGGGACGCTATAAGTAAGAGTTATTGGAGGAGAAACAAAAAGGACGGATCAAAACAGCTCCAGACGAACTTTGCTATGGCTTCTCCAGAAAAAAAAAATGAGGGAAGTGTGAACGAGAGAGAAAGAGAGAGGGGGGGGGGTTGGTTGTTGCTGTGTGCCTTCAAGTTGGGTCCGACTTACAGCAACCCCAAAGTTTTCTTGGCAACTCTCTTCAGAAGAGGTTTGCTGGTACTATCCTCTGAGGCTGAGAGAGTGTCACCTACTGGGCTTTCATGGCTGAGTGGGGATTTGAACCCTAGTCTCCAGAGTGATAGTCCGAAGCTCAAACCACTACACCCTGTCGGTTCTCCAGAGATGTGGGTGGCTTCTTTATTTGTATGCAGGTCTTTTTTAAACAAAACAAAAAACATTCCCCAGTGGATTTCCCCCCATTCCCTGTTTGGATTTTCCTCGCTTTTGAGGACTCTACATCGACCAGCTCCGCACTGAACAATGCTTGCAGTTTGGTACCACGTTAACAGCTAAGGAATCATAGAATGTGTACTTTGCTGCGGTGCCTTGAATCCCGGACACTGGACCTCTCTGGCAGGGAATTCTCAGTGTCTCAGGAAACCTATTATCGCAGGATGGAGTCATCGCAGTTGAAGCAGCATCAAAGTGCTAGAAGAACCCCATCAGAGTGGAGGCTGCGGTCAACAATCAGAAGAAGACTAGGACTTGGAAGAGCAGCTATGAAGGGACGAGACAAGATCCTAAGTGTCAAGAGATAGCATTAAATATCAAATAACATCCAAACAACGACACTTTTATTGGGCCAACCAAAATGCACATGTTGCGAGCTTTCGAAGTCACATTTGCATTTTGGTTGGTCCAATAAAGCTGTCGATGTTTGGATGTTATAGGACTTGCTATATGGCCAACAACATGGCTATCCCTAGAAAGTTCTGAAAATAGTTCTATGAACTTCTAAAAAGAGATATTAAATGGGTGCTAGAGCAGATCAGGCCCAGACTTTGAAAATGACTAAACTGAGGTTGTCATATTTTGGCCATTATCATGAGAAGAAAGGACTCACTAGAAAAGGCTATGAATGCTTGGGAAAGTGGAAGGCAACAGGGAAAGAGGAAGACTGCATTCCAGATGGATAGATTCAAATCAGAGAAGCCACAGCCCTGAGTCTACAGGATGGTTGAGGACAGGATGACTTCGAGGTCTCTCATACATAGGGTCACCATGGGTTGAAGTTGACTCCAATGCAGTTAACAATAACAATAACAACAACAACAACAGAGTAAGGAGTATATCACACTGAACTTTTTGGAGATTTTCCTGCTCAGTTACAACGTGACTGTGGGTCCAACGATGCGCATTCACATCAGAATGTGAATGTATTATCAGACGCCATTCCTTTCTATGGGAGCTCCTTGCAAGATGCTTCCACAGTGATTCCAAAGTGACCCCCATTTTGGTAAAACTGGAAAAAAAAGTGACTTCACAGAATTCACTTCCAGGCTCACTTAGATTGCACTTCAAATTGGTCTGGTGTGGAAAACCACTCCAATGTCACTCCCCTTGGTCCCCTGTGTCCTGCTCCATCATTCCCCTCCTCCTCCTTCATACCATCTCCTCCTCTCTGCCAACCTGCCACCGATCCCATCATCCCCTGCATCCTCCTAGACCCCAATCATTCCCCTCCTTCACCCTGCTGCCAATCCCATCATCCCCTACATCCTCCTAAACCCTGATCTGCTCCCCTCCTTCACCTTACTGCCAATCCCATCATCCCCTGCATCCTCCTAGACCCCGATCTGCTCCCCTCCTTCACCCTGCTGCTGATCCCATCATCCCCTGCGTCTTCCTTCACCTCAGCTAAGGAGTGGGCAGGGAAGGAGGACAGCGTCCAGAGCCCCACTGAGCATGCACAAGGGTGCCGATTTCGAATCGTTGAACCCTCAAATTATGTTCCAGTGTGGTAATACTATGTGGACTCACTCCCCTTTGCTTGAATCCGCATCACGTGACTTGCTTGGAACCGAACTGACTCTGCTTCCCCCTCAATTCAGAAAGGCAACAGAAATGCAACCAGGTGTGGTAAAACATCATGTTTTAACCTTAATCCGCATTGCTAGACAGGAGTGACTCCGGATCTGGTGTGAAAAAACATGACATTTCGCATTGCTAGAATAGGAGTGGCTGTGGATCTGAGCTGCAACCCCCCCCCCCCCCCACGTGTGATAAGGGCCATAATAGACAGGCACTGGAGAGAGTGTGCACCACTTTCCTTGCACTACTAGTCACTAACTGCCAGGGTAACCTTCCCACAGGGCTGTTGTGAGAAAGTATAAAAGAGTGAATGATGCAGGGTCAGGATGATGACCAACAAAGGAAGATGGTCCTCCTTTTCCAGGACCTGCCTTACATTTCAACCTTCTGTCTGGGAGAAAATTCCAAATGCCCTGCACTTTGCACTAAGGAGTGACGGTTCGCGTTGCTAGAACAGGAGTGACTGCGCATCTGAGCTGCAAACCCCCCCCCCCCCAATGTGTGATAAGGGCCTTGATTTTGCATCTGGACTAAGAAGCATGGATTATAGTGATAGGAGTGTGGGGGCTTTTATTTAGTAATGCCCTACATATTTCTTGAATGCCCTATGTTTTGCAGGGCCTTGGCGTCCTGTGTGGTTAGGACATCTGGTCACCCTTCCCAGGATGCCTTGAGGAGCAGTTGAGAGGAGGGATAAAAACCATTTGTTGGTGTTAGTTTAGTTATCTTAGCTTCTAAAACAGTGGATTTCAACCTTTGGGCCGCCAGATGTTTTAGACTTCAATTCCCAGAAGTCCCAGTCAGAATGTTCACATTGTTCAGGAATTCTGGGAATTGAAGTCTCAAAACTCTAGAGGGCCAAAGGTTGAGATCCACTGTTCTAAAGAAAGTTCAGAATTGATTTGCTAATACCCATTTCTTTCTCTTTTTAGCACTCCCAGGTATCTGTACAACTCTCCTCCAGCGCCACCTTCCAAAGGAAGAGTTGGTTTTCTTCCTGTCAGCATTTTTCACTGCCTATTTTCCCATAGAAATGGAAAACAGGACTGGGTGTGCAATCCTGACTTTAGTATCCAATGGTATCTCCTTTCACTTCAGGATCTTGTCCAGTTCCTTCATAGCTGCACTTCCAAATCCTAGCCTTCTTCTGATTTCTTGACTGCAGTCTCCATTCTGATTAATGATTCATGACTGAGCCAAAGTGTGGAAAATCTTGAACTATTTCAGTGACTAACATCTTCAATTTTTTTTTCTCCTGTTTTCCTGGTGAAGAAGCCAGTGTGACTTCGAAAGCTTGCAACATGTACTTGTGCTTTTGGGTTGGCCCAATAAAGGTATCATTGTTTGGATGTCATTGGATTTGCTATATGGCCAACACAGCTACCCCTGGATGTTATTTCTTTTAAAGTTATGCAAACTAGTTTGGTGAAGTGGCTGACTATGACTCTGCAGACTATGACTCTGGAGACCAGGGTCTGAATCCTTGCTCATTTATGGAAATACATTGAGTGGCCTTAGGCAAGCCACACAATCTCAGCCTCAGAGGGAGGCAAAGGCAAAACAAACAAACTAAAAGCCTGATCTAATCATGTCAAGAAAACCCAGTGATAAGTTCACCTTAGGGTCCCCATAAATCAGAAACGACTTGAAGTTACACAACAACAAATCATTGCGTTTGTTGTTGTTTTCTTTATGTTCAACTGTGTTGTAAACCTCTTTGCACTTTCATCCTTGACTTTCTTCTAAGAAATTGTTCCAAGATCATTGCTGTTTTCTGCTAGTAGTATCTTGGTTGGTCCGATATCTGTATCTCTTAAAGGGTTAATGTTCCTTCCTCCTGTGTTCACACCTCATTCCTTCCAGTCTAATCCTGCTTTCGGTATGATATGTTCAACGTACAAGTGAAACAGATCAGGTGATAAAATGCAGCCTTGCCTGACCTCCTGGCCAATTAGGAACCTAACTCTCCCTGGCATATATGCTCTGACTGGGCCAGTGCTCTTCAGCAGGGTTTCCCCCCAGTCCTACCCGGAGAGTCTAGTTTTTGAAGCTGTGCTCAGCTGCTTGAACAAGGCTACATGGCCCTTCAGATGTTGTTGGACTATAATTCCCATTATTCTTCACCTCTGCAGACTGAGGCAGAAGGCAGAGTCCTCCCCTGTCTGTGTCCAATTGTCCCTATGGCATCACATAAAGAAGAGGAGAGAGACTTTGAAGGGTTCTCTGGGGAATAATAATAATAATAATTTATTTATATCCCACCCGTCTACAATCGGGGCGGTTTACAAAGATTAAAAAATATACAATCCAAAACCCTAACACTCCCCCCCCCCCCTCGCGCTTTTAAGGAAAGCTTGGAAGGCGGGCCAAAGGACCTATGTATGGTTCCTTGCTGTTGTGTGCCTTCAAGTCCTTTCCAACCTATGGCAACCCTATGACTGGGTTTTCTTGGCAAGGATCTGTTCAGAGGGGGTTTGCCATTGCCATCCTCGGAGGCTGAGAGTCTGTGACCCGCCCAAGGCCATCCACTGGGTTTCCATGGCCGGGATTCGAACCCAGAGTCATAGTCCCAGTGCTCAAATCACTATGCCATGCTGGCTCCTTAAGGGTGGGCAGCTACCAAAAGCGAACGAGCGAGCGAGCAAAAAGGAAAAACAAGAGGGCGGTCTCTATCACTCGCTACATCTGCACTGCAGAGATAAACCAGTTTGATACCACTTTAACCGCCATGGCTCAGTGCTATGGAATTTCGGGAATTTTGCGAGAGACTGAGCCTTCTCGGTCAGAAAGCTCTGGAGTCACAAGAAACTACCATTGCCAGAATCCCACAGCGCTGGGCCATGGAGGTTAAAGCGGTAACACACTGGATTAAATTATTTCTGCAGTGCGGATGCAGCTTCTGTCTGCCTCTTGCAGCCTATTATTATTATTAATATTGTTGTTGTTGTTGTTGTTATTCCTGGTTAGCCCTCTCTTTGCCAGTCTTAAGAGCTTCCACTCCAGCTGTGTGTGTGTTTGGCAGTTGTTCATTAATCTGAATGTGGAAGTAAATAGGAGGAGGAGGAGGAGGCTTGCCATTTCTTAAACCACTGGAAGAAGAGAAGCAGAAATGCCGCCCAGGTGGGTTAAAGAACAACCCGGCTGCGTTACAGGTTAACCTGCCGAGAGAAATTAACTAACTGCTTTCCCGTAGGGAAGGGAAGGGAAAGGAAGGTCTTGGGGGTGCCAGGGGTGCCAGTCTTTCCAGCTGATGAGGCCTTTGAAATGACCGAGGGCCAGCTCCGTCTTTTCTATGGTTCTCTTGAATTCCTCGAAAGTGGTTTCATGAGGAGAGGCACCTTCCAAGGACTGCTCCTATCACCTATTTTCAATTCACTCCCAGGCTTACTTCTCCCATAGGAGAAGGATTTGCAAGTGGAAGAGCCCTCACATAGCCCTGCTTGAGGGATCGCCCCCAGGTTACTTATTTACCCCTTGGTCAGAGCAAGAGTCCTCCACAGAGAGGACTCAGAAGTTCGCTCCACTACTCAGAATTCAGCTCAACCGGTATTAATGGGGCTGCTGTTGTTGTTGTGTGTCTTCAAATCGTTTCCGACTTAGGGCGACCCTATCTTGGGGTTTTCTTGGCAAGATCTGTCCAGAGGAGGTTTGTTTGACTTCCTCTGAGGCTGAGAGAGTGGGACTTGCCCAAGCTCGAGTCACACACTCGCAACTCCAGAAAACCCATAGACACCCATACATAGATCCATAGCTTTTATATGGAGTGTCTGTTGTTGTAGACAGTTATGTGTGTTGTGGTTTTTAATGTATGTAATTTTGTACCGTTTTATCTGATGTTTTTTAGTTGTTGGGGTTCTTTAAAAATTATTCTAAAGGCTTTTAAAATGGTTTTTTTTTTTAAACTTCTGAACCGCCCTGGGTTTCTTTCTGGGAAAAAGGCAGCATAAAAATGAAATAAATGAATAAATGGACTTATGGCAGCAATGAGTAGATATATAAAATAAAGTCAGCAAATACTGTAAATAATAAATAGAATAGACCCCCTGCTACGTAGCTACCTAAGGCTCAAGTGACTCAAGCTAGACCTTGAGGAAAAATCTGGGCCATAAATGATTGTTGTTGTTGTTGTTGTTGTTTTCTTATATCCCGCCTTTTCCCCAATATACGGACTCAAGGAGACGAAAGTGTAGCTTAGAGAGAAAGTGTAGCTATAGAGAAAGAGAAAGCCTACAGCTATTTGTTGTGAGCCGCCTTGCGTCACTTGCCCCGAGAAAGGCGGGCTATAAAATTAATAAAAATGTAAAGTCACTACCTTCGGAATCAGCAGAGTTTGCTTCCGAAGCTGTGTCTACATTATCTAGGATCGCCGTATTGTTTCTCTTTCCATCCCGCTTGTGACTGCGTTATATAAATCCTGCGGAGGTCAATGAAAAGTGAAAGTAGGCAGTGATAGTAAGGGTTGCACTTTTAGGATGCGCGATGGGCCCTCTTTCTTTCTTTCAACCTCTTAATTTTCTTCCTTTCTTTGTAACAATCACTTTAACCAGCCCCCCCCCAAAAAAAACCAGTTTTGCACTTGACCTACCGCAGCCAATATTTCTTTTTCCCTTGTAGCCGACAAATCCTCTAATTGCCTATTTTTATTTTAAAAGCGAGAAGAAGGAGAAGGAGAGAGGGGGGAAACAACTCTCGCCTTTTGCTTTGAGGATTAGAGCAACCCGGAGATTTGAAAGTCGGCCCTTGTAAAACGGAGAGAGCCTCAGAAGAGGAAGAAAAAAAGAGAGGAGGAGAAGAAGAAGAAGAAGAAGAAGAAGAAGAAGAAGAAGAAGAAGAAGAAGAAGAAGAAGAAGAAGAAGAAGAAGAAGAAGAAGAAGGAACTCAAGCGCTTGCAAAGTCTGGAGGAGGATTTTCCCGGCTGAAGAGGTTGAAGATAAGAAACCAGGCTTGGATGGAGGGGAGGGGGATGGAGAGAGAGAGAGAGAAACCCAACAAACCCCAAATCTATTTTGGAAGCTTTCCAAGCCACGCTCCATTAACCTCCCTAGATCAAAAATAAATGTCCTTTCCGCGCTTGGCTTCTTCCTCTCATCTCCGAGCCGGAGTTTTTTAAAATCGCATTTACATAAGCAGCAGCCTTTCGAAGTCGCCTAAAGGACCCCAAGGGAGGGGGGATCAGAGTGGCTCACGTTGCGCTTGGAAAAACCAGGGCCCTTCCTTTTCCTCCAGTGAAAAAACTCTGCCCGCATCCTCACTGGAGAAATAATCCAGTTTGACAACGCTTTAACTGCCATGGCTCAGTGCTAGAGGATCCAGGGGATTGCAGTTTTGTGAGCTATTGAGCCTTCTCTGTCGGAGGGCTCTAGTAGTGCCACAGTTCCCAGGATTCCCTAACCCTGAGCCAGGGCAGTTAAAGCGGCCTCAAATTGGATTATTTCTGCAGTGTGTTTTGGACCCTAGTAAGTAAACGAGGCGGAGGGAAATCCACTCCATTTGCCCTAAACGCCCCCCCTCACCCGAATTCCGCACAGCAGAAATAATCCACTTTGACCCCGCTTTAACGGCCAGGGCTCCATGTATGGAATCCTGGGATTTGTAGTTTGCGTTGGCACCGGAGCTCTCTGAGAGAGACTGCTAAATATCTCGCACAAAGTACAGTTCCCAGAATTCCATGGCATGGAGCCCTGGCAGTTAAAGGTGGCGTCAAACTGGATTGTTTCTGCAGTGCAGATCAGAGCCTAAACCTCAAGAGAGTGGACAGCGCTAGGCCTTTCTCTGCAAAGAGGAGATGTTCCGATGCTGAACAAGAGTGCCACATCCATCAGCTACAAAGGAAAAAGAAACACAGGAGCAAGTCCAAGACCACATCCACACTGCAGCAATAATCCAACAATAATGCCCCCCCAGCAGCATCCACACTGCAGCTATAATCCGGTTTGACACCACTTTAACCGCCATGGCTCAACGCTACCGAAGCGGAGCTCTGGTGCCACAGCAAACTACACTTCGCCAGAATTCCACAGCATTGAGCCGTGGCGGTTAAAGAGGTGTCAAACCGGGTTATATCTGCAGTGTGGATGCACCTGGGAGGACATTTATGCAGACTTCGGATCAGCTGCATTACTCTGCCAGACTATCAGGTTTCTCACTGTTGAGGATTGTTTTCAGAGCCCTGAAGTTGTAGCGCCGCATTTATACCATTCAATGCGGTTCTTTCTCCGTAGGAAGAGCAGACAACATTACAACACCGAAATCGGTTTGCAGATCTTTTGTATTGTGTAGCAGAACTGACAATAACAACAGTGTGGAGGAGGAGAAACAGGATCACAACGGAGGGGGGGGACGTTTACCCCAGGTGGGATTCTGTTTTAGGAACGGAACGGCGTTACTTTTGTCTGTGTGTAAAATCCTTAGTAGAAGGAATTGTTTCACCTGGCGTTATTATCGCCCTGCCCCTTCCCTCCCCAAATCTCCCCTTTAAACTAATGGATCCAGACCTTGATTTCAAGAATTAAGCCTCCAAGGCTGTCGGAGGCCAAAGAGAGATCTGAGCAGACATTACTTTTATTCCGAAGTAATTAAATCCAACATTTAAAAAAAAAAACTTTAAATGATGCGTATTTACATTTACAATGATGTAAATGTACACCACTGGAAGGTATTTTTAATGTGTTTTTTGTCACATGGTGTCCAAAATTTTATGTCTTTGTACCCTATGATGTTCAAATGATAATAACGCTGATGTACATCATCCCCAGAGTGTGTTTCAGGGCGAAATCGTAAATATGTTTCCTCAAAAGTAAGTCGCAGGAATCCAATGGGTTTCCCCACACACACCTCCACCTTGTTCCCAGGAGGGCAGGACTCAAAACAGCTTACAGCGATTTTTAAGAAGCGCAACCAAAAACTATCTGTACAAATATATATAATCATTATTTTTATTTTATTTCTCTCATCGCAGCCTTGAAATCTTGGATTCCCTGGAGGCCTATTGGCGCAACCAAGCGTACAGAGATTTGTGGTGTAAAGGTTTACCCTTTAAAGCCGGGCTACTGGGTTTATTTTAGACTGGAACCATAAACCCATCGCCTGGAAAAGGAAGGCAAACCTTTGGGTTTCTTTTTCCCCATGGAAAAGTTAATCCAAACAAGTGAATAGAAGAAAAATGCATCCGTTTTGAAATACAACCCCTCAGAAAGAGAGAGATCCCCCCCCCTCTTTCTTTCTTCCTGGGCTGCTTGGAAAAGAGAAGATTGTGAAGAATGAGTGATGATGGGATAACAATCTGCAAATACATGTATCAATGGCATGGAGAAGATGGAGAGAGAGCCTGTTTTCTGCCGTAGACCAGGAGCCAAGTCATTCAAGTTACAAGGAAAGAGATTCCAGCTAAACACGACGAAGAACTTCTTGATGGTAAGGGCTCTTCCATCTCTGGACTCTCCTTCTTTGGAGGTCTTGAAGGAGGAGTTGGGAGGGCATCTCTTGGGAGTGATTTAAGTTGTGTATTTCTGCACAGCGTTAGACTAGAAAATCCGCCAAAGGCACACACAAAAAACCTAACTGTCCTGACAGCCCTGTCTGCTGAAGTTCCCTGTCTGGGTCCAAAACACACTGCAGAAATAATCCAGTTTGAGACCGCTTTAACTGCCCTGGCTCAATGCTAGGGAATTCTAGGAGCTGTAGTTCAGTGAGACATTTAACCTTCTCCGCCAGAGACCTCTGGTGCCACATAAACTGTAATTCCCAGGATTCTCTAGCACTGAGCCAGGGCAGTCAAAGAGGTCTCAAACTGGATTATTTCTGCAGGGTGTTTTGGACCTGAGTCAGTTTTAAGTAGAACGGGCCGTTAAACCAACACACAAATGATCCTTCGCCAGGATTTTGGAAAGGGCTAGCAGGACTTGTGTGGGAAAGGCTTTAGGCGACAACGAGTAGACGCACACTGCAGAAATAAAGCAGTTCGACACCACTTTAACTGCCATGGCTCCATCCTGTCGGATTCTGGGATGTGTCGTTTAGTGAAGCAGCAGCGCTGTCGCACAGACCAGGCTGAAGGTCTTGCCAAACTACAAACCCCAGGATTCAACAGGATGGTGTTACAGTGGTGTAAAGCTGGTTTGTTATACACATCCTTACACTACCGGGAGGTACTGTAAGGTAATCCATCTCTCGCAGTACACCTAGGCAGAATCCTATGTCTGCTTCTTATTAGATAGGAGAGCCACTTCATTTCCTTCCAGCCCGCCTCACCACCAATTTGGGATCCCTCTGAAGACCAGGGTTCGAATCCCGACTTGGCCATGGAAACCCACTAGGTGACCTTGGGCAAGTCACACTCTCTCGGCCTCAGAAGATGGCAATGGCAAACCTTTTCTGAAGAAACTTGCCAAGAAAACCCTACGATAGACTCGCCTTAAGTCCGAAAGGACGTGATGGCACACAACACCCGCAATTTATTCCAGAGTCGCTGGTTCCTGAAGACTTTCCTTGACCCGCTGCCCCCTTACTCCCCTTCCCTCTTGCTTTCCCAAATCTCAGGTCTTTTCATTACACGCTCCAGAAATAAAAGACATTATTATTATTATTATTATTATTATTATTATTATTATTATTATTATTATTATTTTCTCTGCCCGTCTTCTTCCTCCGTGTCGCCAGAACCAAGGAGGTTACATCTGAGAGCAGGGTTATAGTCCATAGGATGGGTGAGATTTTTGCTTTACATGAAAAACAGGATCATGAGGAAGGATTGATTTGATCTGAGATGTCACGAGTTTTAATAGGAAGCCCCGTTGGAGGAAGGAAGCAGATAATGGAAGCCATCTCCTTACCAATTCAGGCAGAAACTGGGCAGCCAACTGACATGTTCTTTGTAAAGTGCTGGTTACCGGCCAGTGAAACCTGGGTTCCCGAAGTTTCTTTCGATTCCAGGCCCAGCCTATTTAAAAGCTAGGGTTGCCAGAGTCAAAACACTGCTCCTGTCCCCTTTAATCATGGTTGGGTAGAAGAGGAGCAGGTATTGCTTGTTACTTGGTTGCAAGAGTCTGGATGGCCATCTGTCGGGTATGCTTTGATTGAGAGTTCCTGCATGGCAGGGAGTTGGACTGAATGGCCCTTGCTGTCTCTTCCAACTCTACAATTCTATGATTCTATGAACCACTACAGGTTTCTGGTGGAGGGTCTTCCTGATACAAAACCTCCCTGTAACAGCAGAGAAAACGTAGGGACAGCAATGCCCTACCATGTCTTTGTGCACTAACGACCATCGTTCAAACTGGAGCTGCGACTTCCATTTCCATACCCAAAAGATTTGTAATTTGAACTGACATCCTCACATACCAATGGCGTATATATAGGTCTGTGCCTGGCTTCCACTCCACCAAATGCATCTGAGGAAGTAGACTGAAGTCTCAAAGGTGCTACAAGATCTCTCTGTGCCAGGAAGTCTTGCATAGCTCATCTCCTTGACATAAGCACTTTCTGTGAGCATGTGTAGTCTTTTATGTTTATTTTATTTTATTTGTAAATTTTTGTTCTCAAAAAAAGAAACCACAATGTCAGCCTCCACAGGAAAATCCGAAATAGTACAACTCAACCTCAGTGGAGGAGAAAAACCTGGTTCTTCGAGAAAACCTATCCAGAGATAGCCCTGTTAGATATGACTATTGTGTGGATTCTAGTTCTTGGGCTTTACCTAGGCTTGGGATTTCTCCTTGAACCAAGGGCAGACTGGCTGATTAGGTCCACTGACGCAGGACCCAACAGGCTGAGCTCTATGTGAATAAGGATGTTAAGGCTGCATCTACACTGCAGCCATACTCTGGTTTGGCATCATTTTAATTGCCATAGTTCAATGCTATGGAATTCTGGGAATGTGAGTTTATTGGAGCACCAGAGCCAGTTTGACATCACTTTAGCTGCCATGGCTCAGAGCACAGCTCTGATGCCCCAACAAACTACCATTCCCATAATTCCACAGCATTGAACCATGGCAGTTAAAGTGATTCAATCCAGAGTATAGCCCCAGTGTGGATGCAGGGAGTTTATGTCACCCAGGATCTGCAGCCCTTTTCCTTTTTCCTCCCTAGGCTCTTCAAGCCCAAGTTTCCAGAAGAACTAACATCCATACTGTTTCTCCTTGCTAATTGAAGAAACGTGGAGGCCACAGTTTGGTCTCCTGCATTTCCAATCCAGGGACTTTAATTTTAAAAGGTTTCTGGATCTCAAGTGTCTTCCCGGCACAAATGCATGCTTGGTCCCTACTCAGGTTGTTTGAAGTTGCTTCCCCCCCCCCCCTCAAACTCTGCTGTCAACAGCCCACAATCTAGCAGTGGCCTGGAATCACTTCTGGCCCTGGTCCCTCTGCTGTAGGCCTCCAGTCACATACAACCCAGAAGACAGCACTTCCCAGTGGGTTATTTGTTTGGTTTTCTAATAAGTGGTTACTGGCTGTCCCTTTTCTCATTCAAATGGTCCCAGAGTGAAAGCTTTTCTAAGACATACAGTCAAGAAGTAGAAGGTGTGGAAATGTACAGCTCCACACATCATCTCCTTGCACAAAAAGACGTAAAGGGAGCATTTTTAGGGCCTTACAGGGAAGAATAATTCCTTAGCACAAGTTTTGGTGGACTCCATCCACTTCATCAGGTCCTCTCACTTGTCAGGCTGACTTCTAATCTGAATCTGTGTTCTTGCTTCCTTCCTTAAATTAAATGTGTCCCTTTGTCTCCCCATTTGGGTTTCCATTTGGGCACACAACTCTTACTTTAAAAATGCCTTGAGGTGCCAATACTAAACCCTAGTATTGATTCTTAATAATATTACGGTTATGCAGAAAAGACTTAAAGGAAAATACTTTTTAAAATGTTCTCTCCAATGCTTTGCAAATACACACACACACACACACCCCACAAACGGCCCTGTTGGGAACTTTGGGCAACTGTAGTCCTATATATATATATTGGACTACAGTTGCCCAAAGTTCCCAACAGGACCATTTGTGGTTAGGGGGCTTGGGAGTTATAGTACCACAAATTCCCCCTAACCCCCTCACCGCATATCCCTTCCCACTGGATAAAATGTTTAACCCTATAATCCTTTCCAACTTGCCTCCTCTACTTTTTCCTCCACACAAGTGGAGTTATTGTAGTGCTTTTAAAAATGTTTTTTTTTCCATCTGTGAGCCGCCTTGGGTCCCTTCTGGGAGAAAGGCAGCATACAAATGAAATAAATAAATAGCTTCCATGTAACACCAGTTATGGTTTAAATATAGGTGACAAACCAGTTTTTAAAAAACTTTATCTGCTCCCATCTATTTGGTTCTTTATTTCATACTCCACTCAAAACAGCACTCAAGGCATCTATCAATATTACAAATGCCACATAAAAATATAAGGACGTCAATTACACACACACACACACACACACATATTGTTGGCATGGAGAAGAAATAAGGAGCCTACTAATTAAAATGAGAAACACTGTAACAACCCCAAACCTGCCTATATCGAAAGTGTCTTTGCCTTCCTAAAGAAAGGATACTAAAGATGGGATTCCCTCTTACTCCAGAGTCAGGAAGCCACAGCTTCCCTTCTCCCAAATAGGCCTCCTTTTTTTGTAGCCAATACATCTGCAACTCAGGGTTTATGTACACTTACTTGAGAGTAAACTTAGTGAGACTTCTTCTGAGGGTACAAGCATAGGGTTCGGCAGTCTGTCCTATATTGGCTGTATGGGACTCAAGGAGGCTTTATACATCTCTTGTTTATTCTGTGTGTGTGCCTTCAAGTCTCCTTCCTCCGAAATACAGCCCACAGCGCCTGGGATTTGTCAGCGGTCTTCCATCGGAATACTAACCTGGGCTGTCCCTGCTTAGCTTCCACGCTCAGACTGGATCTCGTCCCTTTGGGGTGTATAGCCGACTCAACGCTGTTGAGCTTCCAAAACCAGAGGGCATCAGGGACGTTCAGGAGGATATGCAGGAATTGATCAGAACTTTTCTTCTTCAAGTTATTTAACGTTCTCTTGTCGTTGGGTGCTTCAAAGCCATTTCCGACTAAAGTATATTCGGGCCTTATAAGCAGAAAGAAGGGTCCTCTCTGGAGGGAATAATTCATCGGCTCTGAGGGGGGTTAGACAAATCCATAGGGGAGAAGGTTATCAGGGGCTGCTAGTCATTTGTGGCTATAGATGACCTCCCGCATCGGAGGGAGTATGCCTCTGGACACCAGTTGCCAGGGGAGGGGAGCAGGGAGTGCCATGGCTCTCAGGCCCGGCTTGTGGCTTCAGTCTAGGCCCCTTGTGGGAACAGAAGACTGGGCCACGGAGGCCTTGGGTCTCATCCGCCACCGCTCTTCTCGCAGAGAAAGAGAAGGAGATTGATAGTCGGAACTCAAGCCTCCTCCAAACCCCTAGTTCCACCCCCGCCGCCGCTGCAGCATTTTCGCCTGAGAAGAAGGCGAAAGCAACACTTGAAAGTGTGTGTTGGTATATATCCCAATCTGCTCCTCAGCCCCAAATCTATTTATCCACGTCTGAAGCCAAGATGGCCTTCTTTAGCCTTATCAAGAGACTCACTAGAAAAGACAATAATGGAAAGGGAGGGAGTGAGGGAGGAAGAAGGGAAGGAAGAAAACCGAATTACGGATGGATAGACTCAATCAGCGCAGCGAAGTGGTTTGAGTGTTGGACTGTGACTCTGGAGACCAGGGTTCAACTCCCAGCTTGACCATAAAACCCACTGGGTGACCTTGGACAAGTCACACTCTCTCAGCCTACAGGGAAAAGCAATGGCAAACCTCCTATGAACAAGCCTTGCCAAGAAAACCCCAAGATAGGTTGGCCTTAGGGTGGCCATAGGTCCAAAACAACTTGAAGGAAAGCCACAGCCCTGAGTCTGCAAGACCTGAGCAGGGCTATTGAGGCTGGGAGGACTTGGTGGCCTCTCATTCATAGGGTCGCCATGGGTCCAAGTCGACTTGAAGGCAGTTAATAACAACAACAAAATCTGTCTCCAGTCATTGTTTCTGCTGAAGCAAAGCCTTCCTAGTTGTCAACGAAGGTATTCCTGACAGTGTTCGTTGAAGAGGCCTTCTCTGCGCTTTATCTTATTTATTTCCTTTCTATGCCGCCTTTTTCCTGGAAAGGGACACAAGGCGGCTCACGGATAAAATAATTTCCCCCCAATTTACAGTAACATTTAAAAACAATAAAAAGCCATCTGACTAATAAGAGTATGAAATGACATGAAACAAAGTTTAAACCATGAAAACACTTGGCTGGCTTAAGCTAGGTAGGAGACCTTTGGGATGCCTCCCAGCGCCCACTCCCCCCTCCCCCTCCCCCTCCCCTCAGGATTTGCTCCAAAGACTCCGATCCAAGGTCTTTAAAGCAGACAGGGGTGGAACAAATCCATCAGCGCCTGCAAGGGTGAAGCAAGAGATATATAGCTATATATTCAGCCTCTTTGAGGGTGCAGCAAAGACAAGAAGAGAGGGGTCAAGCTGGGCACATGCCAGGGTTGGTGGGCCATATCCACTCTCTCCCTCTTCAGCCTCCCCTTCGGTGAAATGGGTGCCTTATTAGGCTTCCTAAGTGCTGCCCTCCCACTTTCAGATAATTCCCCCATTGGTACCTCGCCAAATAGCTAAAGATTTCCCATTCCTTGGATCAAGCATTGATCAGAAGGGAGACTGCAGTCAAGAAATCAGAAGAAGACTAGGTATGGGAAGGGCAGCCATGAAAGAACTAGACAAAAGCCTAAAGTGTAAAGATATACAGCTGAACACTAAAGTTTGAATCACCCAAGCCTTTGTATTCTCTATTACCATGTATGGCTGTGAGAGCTGGACAGTGAAGAAAGCAGATAGGAAGAAAATTAATTCATTTGAGATGTGGTGCTGGAGAAGAGTGCTGAGGATATCATGAATAGCAAAAAAGAGAAACAAATGGGTCCTAGAACCGATCAAGCCAGAACTCTCCATGGAAGCCACGATGACTAAATTGAGGCTGTCATACTTTGGCCACACAATGAGAAGGCATGACTCATTAGAAAAGACAATGATGGTGGGGAAGGTGGAGGGAAGTAGAAAGAGAGGAAGACCCAATGTCAGATGGATGGACTCTATCAGGGAGACCCTGGGCCTGAGCCTACAGGATCTGGGCAGGGAAGCTCTCATCCACAGAGTCGCCATGAATCGAGGTCGACTCGAGGGCAGCTAACAACAACAAAGGTCGCCCTGGGATTTGCCTGTTTTTGCTACCCTTATCGGATCCCCTCCGATTTGGTCCATCAATGCTCTTCAAGAAAGAACTGAGAAAGGTCCGGGAGCCGGACTTGGAAGTGGACTCCAGGCTGTCAAGGAGATCAAGCCAAAAATCACAGATTTATAGAGTGGGAAGAGACCACAAGGGGCCATCCAGTCCACCCTCCAGGCCAAGTCGGAGAGGGACTCCTGAGCCCAAGGCTGCCTCTGACCCGATCCCCCTGAAGCTCCCTCTCTTCCCAGGACTGCAGGCTGGGACTGACCTCCTTCCTCCCCTTAAAAGATATTCGAAGCCTGTGCCCTCCGCCTCCTTCTGCCCGACCCACCGCCCAGGGACAGAGCCACAGGGACCCCGGGAAGGAACACTGGCTGGCTGAATTACTCCGAATCCTCATTACGACCCTACACCGAAAGGGGGGAAGGGGGGCTTTCCCACAGATTCCTTCTTCTGCCCCCCCTGCTCTCGTGTTCTTTGGATGTATCGACCTGACTGAACCTGCATATAGTGTGTATGTGTGTGTGTGTGTGTGTGTGTGTACACACACACACACACACACTATATGCAGGTTCAATCAGGTTGATACATCCATACACACACACACACACATAATGTAGGATCTATCGACCTGCCTGCATATAGGTGCATATAAAAGGCCAATGCAATTTTAGGCTGCATCAATAGAAGTATAGTGTCTAGATCAAGGGAAGTGTTGGGAAATCGTTGCATTCTCTCTCCCCCTCCTCAGATAGATAGAATTTTCCTGCATTCATCTCTACTGTCTTCTCTCTCTATTTGCATGCCATTTGGTCCTGCTAAATTCCAGGGGCAATAAATACCTTTGTAAGTTGGTAAACAGATCATGTGATCTAAGAAACTTCCTTAGGAAGTTCTCTCACACAATAGATCTCTCCTGCTTCCCTTCGGTCTCTCCATCACCATGTTCTCTCAACTTTCCTCCGAAAGATGGTGAGATACAAACTTCTTTTTTTACCTGAACTATTCACTAGATAGGTTAGGATGTAGCTTCCATGTATATGTAGATTTAAGCCATTAGTAAAGTTTTGTTTTTAAACTACAAGTTATTTGTGTCAGCCTCAGTTCTTATAGGAGCATCTTAAGACAAAAGACTGTTTCTGCTGCTCTGCTGATTTACAAGCTAGACCCTCAAAGGCTTGGCTTTGATAGTTTTGATATTTTTGTTTCCTTACCAAGGGCAGAAGCCTTAGGAAACTTGAATTCCCCTACAGGAAGTAATAGTGCCACTGTATTCTGCTCTGGTCAGGCCCCACCTGGAATATTGTGTCCAGTTTTGGGCGCCACAATTCAGAAAGGACGTTGAGAAACTGGAACGTGTCCAAAGGAGGGCAACTAAAATGGTGAAAGGTCTGGAAACCATGTCCTATGAGGAATGACTCAGGGAGCTGAGAATGTTTAGCCTGGAGAAGAGAAGGTTAAGAGGTGATATGATAGCCCTGTTTAAATATTTGAAGGGGTGTCATATTGAGGAGGGAGCAAGCTTGTTTTCTGCTGCTCCAGAGAACAGGACCCAGAACAATGGGTGCAAGCTACAGGAAAAGAGATTCCACCTGAGCATTAGGAGGAACTTCCTGACAGTAAGGGCTGTTCGACAGTGGAACAAACTCCCTCAGAGTGTAGTGGAGTCTCCTTCCTTGGAGGTCTTTAAGCAGACGCTGGATAGTCGTCTGTCAATGAGGGTGCTTTGATTGTGTTTTCCTGCATGGCAGGGGGTTGAACTGGATGGCCCTTGTGGTCTCTTCCAACACTACCATTCTACCAAATATCTATGTGCATAACCTGCACATATATTCTGCTTTTTCACAGAGGAATCAAAGCGGATTACAACAGTTTAAGAATAAAACATCATACAGTTAAAAATTACAATTAAAACAACCCCAAAACCCCAACCCTCCCCCCAGGGATATCAATATATATATATTGAGAGAGAGAGAAAGAGAGAGAGAGAGAGAGAGAGAAAGAGAGAGAGAGAGAATTTTATGCACAGGATCTATCAACCAGACTGAATTTACGCACATATACATTTCTTATGCTCACGCGCGCACACACGCGCACACACACACACACACAATCATATATATTCATATATATATATATATATATATATATATAGGTTCTGGTGGGTCCATAGATCCAGACATCACCAGAGCAAGAGTGGGCGGCAGAACAAGGAATAGTCTAGATATATATTCAAACTGACTTCTGTCCTAAATCACGACGATGAGCCTGTGTCCACATCACCCACATGAAAATAAAACAAAATTGAACCTAGGCGAAGGTGGTCGGTATTTTAGAAGCCATTCCAACGCAGTCAAATTCGTAGGCCATGTTTATTTTTAAAACAAACAAACAAACAAACCCATGTTTACATTTTTCCACAATCCGTTTTAAAAACCTACACACCCTAAAAGCACCAGCTCCTGTCTGATCTTTGAAGCTAAATACTGTCAGCCCTGGTTAGGACTTAGATGGGAGACCTCGAAAGAATATCAGTATATTTCAGAGGAAGGAACTGGCAAAACCAACTCTGAGTATCCCTTGCCTAAAAGAAATCCTACAATATTCATGGGGTCTTTGTAAGTCGACTGGCGAATTGAAGGTCCACACAAACACACAATATCCGTTTTATCGGAATAAGGGTTGACAACGGCGGAATCACAAGGGAAACGAGATGGATTCATCATTAGAAGACAGCCATATATTACCAGGCAAACACACACACACCGATTTAACCGGGCTATAAAACGTTACGACCCTCCAGTTTTTCCTGCTAACAACAACAAAGGGACAGCAATTTTCACATTTCGGCCAAACAGCCATCAAAGGCGGCGGCGGTGGAGGCGAGATATGTCTTATTTTACCACGCCGGCGATGACAGCATCTGCTCATCATCATAATCATAATAGTATTCTTATTTATGGTTTGAATCTGAAGATGGAGAGGGCTTTCCTCCAAGGCCTTGCTGGTTTTGCCAATCAATCGGATCCCTGTTCTTCCCCCGTTTCCCCATGTGCTATAAATCTAATGTCGGAGCTTTTTTGTTTTTGCCCGGGGCTTCCGTCCTGTACTTTGGCGTTTCAAGTCCACATCAAAACTGGACTCCAAACAAAAAGAGGAGCCCGCTCCTAAGGCCTTGAAATGAGAAAAACGTCTGCAAGAAAATAAACACGGAAACCCAATGCTCAATCATCCCCCCCCAACAGCAAGAAAAACAGCCTTAAATCACCATGTGGGAAACAGGGCTCCTTCACACACACAACACACACACACACCTCCATTTACTTTTCCACCCTCCAAAAAACTAAGAGCGCATAGGTTTCAACACTAGAAATAAAAAGCGGTTTTAAATAGTGTATTTATTTGCTGGTGGAGGGGTGGAAGAGAAGTGCAAAGGAGAAATAATGGAATAGCACCTGTGTTTATTATGAAAATGTACGATAAAAGAGAGAAAAGAGGATCTTACTTAGGAGTAAATGCCACCGAACTCACTCAGGAATTTACACCTGAGTAGACCTTAGAAAAGGCCTTTCCTGTCCTTGCGGGAGTCGAACTCAATGCAGCGATACACATTTAATTCTTAACCAATTTTCTTTTTCGCCCTCTTCATCATAATTGGAGCCAGGCCTTTTCTCAGTGAAGGTTTAACTAATACGTGTGTGTGTGTGTGTGTGTGTGTGTGTGTGTATATATATATATATATATATATATATATATTCTTTTCTTTAGCAGAAATTTTGGGTAGAAATATATATCCCATCGAAATCAGCGGTGGGGTAAAAATATATATAGATAGAGATATATATCTTTAGCCAAGCAATGTAGGAGCTGAGATCTCTTTATGGCACTCCGGGCGTCGCAGGATCCCCAGATCAACTAATCCTTTACCGATTTTCCTGGAAATCACACCGAAAACTCCTCTTTTCTTCCCCCCATTGTTTTCGATTGCGCTTTTCTTTTCGGAAAGTCCCACGGGGGCCACAAAACCCGAAGGTGTCGGGTGGCGGGCTTGCTCTCTGTCTCCGTAGAGGACGGGCGTCTGGAGGCAAGGGTCGCCTTTGGTTCAGGGGATCTGGTGGGGAGGCTCCCTCTCAGATTTTGTTCCTGTGTTTATTTTACTAGATCCACCCCCTGGGAGCCGCGGTGGGAAAATATACACTCTGTGTGTGTGTGTGTGTGTGTTATGTAATAAAAATAAAAATCTGAGCCTAGAGGAAATGGTTTCGATTACCAGAACGGGTTCCCGTTACTTCCCAGCCTCCTCCATTTCGACCCGGTAATTCAGGCCTGAGATGAGACCGCCAGGCGGGTAGGATCTGGGATCCAGCGGTGGCTAAACAAGAGGGCAGACAGAAATCCTTGCCTGAAAAAAAACAGGCAAATCCTTTTCTGTCCCCAAGTTAGAAAAGAAATCCTAAAAGGCACACTTCCTTGGCTTGATGGCTCTCAGTTCTTCGGCCAGCTTTCCCCAGTGTTTCCTTCCAAAAAGTGACAGTCCCCCACACACATCCCCCCCCTTTGGCCCTTGCAACCTCCGGCAGACCCTCCTTCACCCGGGCGCCTTCCAGATGTTATGGGGAGGGCCTGCAACGCCTATCAACCCACAGTTTAGAGTCTCACACATCTGCCGGCCCCACGGTGGGAAAGGGGGCTCTCCCCTTTCTCTTCTCTAAGGGTCCCAAGGCCAGAGGAAACAGAATGCCAGCAAAGTCAATAATAATAACAACAATAATAAATCATCTTTATCCTCATCATCACGAAGGTCAAGCCCACTGTTAGTCCTACTCAGTGTGGGCCTATTAAACACCTGTCCCTTCAATGGATCTACTCGATCTACTGGAAGTCGGGCGAAATGCGGCATCGACACCGAGCAAGTTCAGTAAAACTTGTTCTTGTTGTTGTGTGCCTTCAAGTCTTTTCCGACTTATGCCGAGCTTTTTCTGGAGCTGAGTGTGTGTGACTCGCCCAAAGTCACCGAGCAGGGAATCCGGACCCTGATCGCCAGAGTTATGGTCCAACACTCAAAGCCCTACACTGGGCTGGTTCTCCTTTTAGTGGATTATAAAAAGGGAGTGATGGGAAGAGAGAGTAATTTGGGGCCTCTTTCTCTGTCACACACAGACACACACATTTACACACCACAAGTCAGTCCACACCCGCACCTTCCGCAGACCCACAAAAACCCAGCTTTTATTGACAATCCTGCTGCGACCTTCCAGCTGGAGCTCTAGTCTGGAGTCCTCTCTCCATTTACCTTCACACTCTTTGGTCAAAAGGCTCCTTTTATAATAAGGTGACATGACTTGATCCCCCCCCCTTTTTTTTTTTTTAAATCAACTGAGAAAAATGTAGGAGAAAACTTCTGTGGGGCTGGGTTCTAAAGTACTCTTGGTTCCAAGGATCCAGGAAAACCCTAAAAGCATATATAACCTGCGGTTAGAACTCTTTGTATGGTGTAGTACTTTGTGTATTGGACCAGGGTTCGAATACCGCCTCGGCCGTGAAAACACACCTTAGGCAAGTCACACACTCTCAGCCTCAGAGGATGGCAATCGCAACCCCCCTCCTCTGAACAAAACATGCCAAAAAATAACACCCATGATAGGTTCACCTTAAGGTCACCATAAGTCGGAAAGGACTTGAAGGCACACAACAACAACAACAACAACAACCACTATAAACATTTGCCCGTTGGACCAATAATGAACTGTGCTTAGAAAATATTGAACAGAGAAACAGAAAAGTGTCCATGTTTCCAAATCACGGAGCCTTGAGTCTCCCCTTAGAAGAAATTTACTAAATTTTAAGACTGTGGCTTCATTTATATGGGCGACTATGCCGACACTAAGGCTGCAGAAATGGTCCGGTTTGACAGCGCTTTAACTGCCACGGTTCCATGTTATGGTGCCCCAATAAACTACAATTCCCAGAATTCATAGCCTTGAGCCAGGGCAGCTAAAGCGGTGCCAAACTAGGTTATTTCTCCAGTGTGGATGCAGCCTATATTTCTTCCTGGTCCATTTCTGTCTGAGATCCTAGAAAGGAGACCCAAGTCCCCCAGTCCTTCCTTCAGATGGTAGCCAACAAAGCAGAAAAGGCTAGACCAGGGCATCGATGACGTCATACGCGTTGCGTCATCGTCCCCTTGAGCTTCGTCACTCCTGCGTCATCTGTTCCCAACTCTTGGTTCCCAAGGGATGGAAACAGCCGGAGCTGCTTCTCACCTTGAGATGCTCTTCTGGTTCAGGACTGTTTCTGCTTTGCCGGGAAAAGAGAGAGGAGGGCGCGTCCTCCTTCTCGGCCTCCAGCCCGGATCCCCCCCGTCAAAGAGCCCCCCGTTCCCAAACAAACTCAAGCGGGGAGCCTGAAAATGCCCTCTGACCTCAGAAGGGGCCTGAGTTCAGGAAGATCTCAGGGGAACTGGGACAAGAAGGGAACTGTAGGCTGGGGAGGAGAAATACTGTACTAAAAGTCAACCGCAAGGAAGAAGAGAAGGACCCATCTCTGGAGTAAGGAGGCAGAGGAAAGAAGAGCACTGCTTCCAAAGGAAGGGAGGGAGGGAGGGGAAAAAAGGAAGGAAGGAAGGGGAAGGAAGGAAGGGAAGAAGGGGGGAAAGGAAAGAAAGAAAAGGAAGAGAGAAGAAAGGAAGAAAGGAAAAGGACAGAAAGAAAGAAAGAAAGAAGGGAAGGAAGACCGACCAATCCTGCTCTATCTAACCATCAAGAAGGAGTGTGAATTGGGTGAAGGAACATCAACAATGTAAGATATGCAGACGATTCTATATTACAGGTACTTGCAAATAATAATAATAAATAATAATAATAATAGCATCAGCAAAGACTTGGAATAGCTGGTGCAACTTAAAGGGAAAAGTGAGAAAGCAGGGTTGTAGGCGAACATTAAGAAAACAAAAATAATGACCAGAAGTGATTTCCCAAAAAAAAATAAAAAAATAAAAAATGTGAATTGGGTAACGAAGGAAGGAACTGCCAAAGCCCCCTCTGAGCATACCTTGGTTTTTAAAAATCCTATGGAATTCATGGGGTTGCCCTAAACTGACAGGCGACTCGAAGGCACACGCAGACACACAACAGAGAGAGAAATAAACAACATTCTCCATATTTTGGCTCAGTCATTAGTCAAAGGAGAGACTGCACTCAAGAAATTAAGTGAATTAAACTAAGACTTGGAAAGGCAGCTATAAAGGAATTAGATCAGGTCGCCAAGTGAGAAAACGTGTCACTGAATACTGAAGTCTGGAGTCCCCCTGCCCCGGTATTTCGGATTTCTATGTCTGGGTGTAAAAGCTGGACAGTGAAGGAAGCTGCAAGGAAGAGAATCAACTCGTGGCAAATGTGGTGCTGCTGTTGGAGGAAAGTCTTGCGGAGACCATTTGCCTCTAAAAGACAAACGAGCAAAGCAGGCCTGAATTGTGCCAAGAAGCCAAGGCGACTAAACTTTGGTTTAGTCTTGCTTTGGCGATGTGAGGATTCTGGCACTCATTGCAAAAGATAATGCTGGGTAAAGTGGATGGAAAAGAAGAAGACCATGTTAGGCATGGAGTGATTTTCAACCAAGGAAGAAGCCACAGCCCTGAATCTGCAAGCCCCGAGCTGAGGCTGAGGCTCTTCTAGCAGGTCTGTCTTTTCTTAGGGTTGCAACCAACCCCAGCAGCCCCCAGTTCTAACCAGCAGTGCCAGTCCATTTCTGCTGTGCTTGGTCACTCCCAGAGCAGGCATTTTAAGGGTATGGAGGAAGAGGGGATGCATTTAACTGCTGGACTTCAAGAAGCACGGAGCAGCCAGGCCAAAGGCCAGCCCTGAAGCCACTGGCGTCCTTGTTTCCACATATTCGGTGCATTTCAACCTGAGGTACGTTTGGTAGAGAAAGACCCAGAAAGGCCCCAGTCCTATATCAACCATCCTGGTTATAATAAGCCCCTAGGAAAAACTGCATTGCAAATCCTTTTCTACTAACTAGTGGTTTGCTTGAGATCGCTCCAGGAGTCTGGTTTGGCCAGGAGGGCTAAGATTGGGGCCCAGCACAGCCAATGTATACCAGGAGGGTAAATTGCCATGGCGATGGCCTTTTTTCCTGCGATCCCCAAAATAATTAAGCCAGAAGCTGTCTGTAGAGAGATCTTGTCGCCCCTTTGAGACCGACTGCAAGAAAGAAGGTGGCAGCATGAGCTTTCCTAGACTTAAATCTACTTCCTCACCAAATACATCTGAGGAAGGAGATGTTAAGTCTAGGAAAGCTCCTGCTGCCATCTTCTTTCTTTCAGTGAGTCTCAAAGGGGCGACAAGGTCTCTCCACATACAGCTTCTACAGACTAGCAGCACGGCTATATATTTGAATCCAAATAGTGGCCTTTAAACGCAGAGTTCTGATGTGCTTAATTCATTTGTGGATCGCCTCCACCCACCATCTTCTTCCACCTCCTCTTTCCCACATTTAATTCTCATGGCAGTCCAGAAGTTGCTCCTGCGAGTAGCTGCATAGGTAAATAGATGAGGATGAGTGACTCCTACCTACTTCGAAGTAAAGAGGCGTCGTCGGAATCCATGGGATTCAGAACTGAGTCCACAAGACTTAGGCTACAAGGCTAAGATCCCACTTTCCCTTCCCTTGAAATCAGAGTGTGAGGCTGCATCCGCACTGTAGAAATAAGCCACTTTGATACCTCTTTAACTGCCACGGCTCAAAGCTATGGAATCCTGGGTTCTGGAGTGTGTTGTTCCACCACAGCTCTCTGCCATAGAAGGCAAAACCTCACACAAAATGACAAATCGCAGAATTACATAGCATAGAGCCATGGCAATGAAAGCCGTGTCAACCGGGATTATTTCTGCGGTGCGGATGCAGCCCAGAACATGGATGCGGAGGGGTTAAGGGGTGGGGAGAGTCTGAGCTTGTTTTTCAAAACAAACGAACAAAGAAACAAACAGAAGAAAGAGGGAAATGGAAAAGAGAAGAGACAAGTTCAGCGACTTTACTGAGATACTATACAGTAATTCTACTTTAAGTGCCGTGGAAACATCCTACGGAATTTGGGGAGGTGCAGTTTAGGGAGGGGATATTTAGACTCCTCAGCCAGAGAGCTCACGGCCAGAGATCTGCCCCAGGCTTCTTTAGGATGCAGACACCGCAGTTACAGTGGAACCAGAGCGGCATATAATATAATGATATAATTATGATATAATACGGGTGCTTTCGGAATGATTACAGGGGAGCCAGCGTGGCCTGGATGACAAGTCGCACTCTCTCAGCCTCAGGGGGAGGCAACGGCAAACCTCCTCTGAACAAGCCTTGCCAAGAAAACCCCATGACCATAAATCACCATAGGGCACCATCAATGGGAAACGACTAAAAGGCACACAACAACAACAACAACAACAACAACAACAACAACAGGAATGATTGCAAGGCAGCCACTGCCAGGAGGGACGAAAGAAAATCTCCTTCTTGTGCCCAGTGTGGTTTAGATCCGGATTAAGGAGAAAAGCTTACATAACATCAAAACCTTGGTGTTGGGGAAAACAAAAATGTCGGAAGAGGCTCCAAGCCAAGCTAGTGGCTAGCGCTGCTCACAATGGAGAACATTGTGGGATTCCTCCTGGAGAGACAGCGGAAATGGAGGGCACGTCCGGGAAAAGGAGGACGTGTGCCAGGGAGGCGCCAAGAATGCTCAGGAATCTCCCAAATCGCGGCTAAAGGAATCCCGGGGCCTCGCCAGTCCATTTCGATGCGCCCAGAAAAGAAACATGTAAAAATGCCAAAATAAAAAGGAAGAAGGAGGCGAAACCCTTCTTAGAAAGCCACCCAAAAAAGGGGCCTTTCAAACCTTTCCAAATCGACGCACCAGGAGCCTAAGTTAAAAGCTAAACGTCTCACAAAACTGCAAATTCACACAAATCCAGAGTATTGAGCCATGGCAGTTAAAGCGGTGTCAAACTGCATTATTAATTCTGCAGTGTAGATGCAGCCGCCTTGATCGCCGACTAGCAAAGGTTTTTTCCTCAGGCCCAAAACACACTGCAGAAATAATCCAGTTTGAGACCGCTTTTTAACTGCCCCGGCTCAGTTCTAGGGAATCCTGGGAAATGTAGTTTATTGTGGCACCAGAACTCTCTGTCAGAGAAGATTAAATGTCTCACAGAAATAGAGTTCGGAGGATTCCCTAGCACTGAGCCAGGGCAGCTAAAGCGGTGCCAAACTGGATTATTTCTGCAGTGCGGATGCAGCATCCAAAGGGATGGGGCTTGAACAATAGAAAGTGGACTCGCGTTTGGGCCACATCACATTAAAACAGTATTAAAACAGTGGGTTACATTTTAATATCTAGGACTGAACGCCGCACACGGAAATGACAGCCTCCGGCCTCGATTGCAAGCGGGGCTGTTTTGAAGCCTTACTGATTTCCAGAGAGCAACTTAATAGTAAATATCTTCTATAGCGTTGCCGACTTACTCGGAAACAAGTTGCATTTCAATGGATCAAGGCGAAATAAATACGATATGGTCGGCTTTCTGTGAAACGACAAACCACCCAGTTTGATAAATGGGTTGAAATCTAATTTTCATTCACTAATGCATATAGATCCATAAGTGTGTGTATGTGTGTATCATAGAATACACACACACACACACACACACACATCTCATACAACGAACGGGAGTATGCTTTTGTAATATATATATATTGGGAGTGTGTATATAAAATCGTGTGTGCATGATCACGTACAATAATTTGTATTACAACATGTGCCGTTATTTGTATGTATGTGTGTGCGTGTATATAATTGTGTATGTATGTACATATATAATATGCAGAAATAATCCAGTTTGATGCCATTTTGACTGCTATGGGATCCTGGGATTTTTAGTTTGTGGTTGCACCGGAGATCTCTGAAAGAGAAGGCTACATGTCTCACCGAACTACATATCCCAGGATTCTGTCAAATGGAGATGTGTATGTGTGTGTGTTTATATATAGCTACACACACACACACAAATTATACACCATACAAGCAATGGCAGTATGTTTTTGTGATATATATATATATATAGAGAGAGAGAGAGATTATAAAAATACAATTCCAAAAGCATACCGCCATTGGTTGTTTTCTCTCCGATTCACAATAATATATTCCTAAATTCCAGTGGATCCAGTCTCCTCGTTTCATGCCTATCTTGTTACATATCTCCTTCCCTAACGATTGGTTTTCGTTCATTCCATCTGAGGAGTTTCCCAGTTTAAACTCTCTCCTGTTTCCCCCAAGTACGGCTTTTCCTAAAGTTTCATTTTGGCAAAACCTTCAGGTCACTTTTAGTGACTTTCACATGTTCTTGGTCGACCAAAGTGAAAACAGGCCCGGCTCCTAGGGCCCTAAAATCACCCTTTTCGCTTTTACTTGGGCCCAAAAGTTGAGCTGATTTCGGAAGAGGCCAAGATCCCTGAGCCGGTGTTGACTTACCTGGAAGTCTAGTTTCGACAGAACATATTTGGAGCCCTGGTTTCAGATCACAGGGCAACCTTTGGCAGAGATAAATGAGCTATTATTATTATTATTATTATTATTATTATTATTATTATTGTTGTTGTTGTTGTTGTTGTTGTTGTTGTTATTATTATTATTATTTCTGCTCAGCATTCAGGAGAGTCTTTTCTAGTTCATCTCAAAATTCAATTCAGCTGCTTCCCAAAATCAGTGATTCAGGGCAAGCTTAACCAAGGTTTCTGCAGAGGACATTCCTTTTGCTTAACTGCTCGTAAATCTAGCTTTTAAAAATCCTCAGAGTCATGAAGAATATTATTTTTTAAAAAACCACGAATAAAAAAAAACCCACCAAAAATTGTATTAAAGTAGATTCTTATGCTCAGGTCAAGAGGAACGTTTCTCAGCCCTTGCGGGTTTTCTCCTTGTTTTACAAGGGCCGGCTTCGGTCTTTGGTATTATTATTATTATTCAACTTTATTTATAAAGCGCTGTAGCTGTAGGTTTACACAGCGCTGTACACGAAATAGACTAGAATAGAATAGAATGGACCGGCCAGTGGTGTACACTCTAGAAAATGGAATATTTCCTTACGAAGCTTGACAATAAACTCACTTTTTGGGAAATATGTCCCCCCCCCACCTTCAGCTCCTCCAGATTAACTTTTAGCACTCAGGTTGACTATTTATTTTTCTCTCCTATCCACCTACCCACCAAAACAAACAAACAAACAAACACCCAAGAACTGGCTGGTTTTTCTTCCTTATCAATCTGGGGCTCCTGGACACCAGCGATCCAGATGTGCCACTCTCATGCATATTCAAGAGAGGGGTTTAATTCATTTGCTCCCTCTCCCCTCTTTTTTCCCCTTCCCCTTTTCCTTTCTTTTTTTCCTTTCTTTCTTTCCCAGGGATGTGTGTTTCCATCTGTGGTTGGGCTCCTTTCCTTTCCTCTCCCCCCTCCGCCTCGATTTCAGTACAGAAGCTGGGTCTGCGCTTTGATCTAAGCAAATATTTAGCTTTGTATTAATTCATTTCCCGTCCTCCTTCCCTCCTCCCCAATTTACCTATCATAAATATGAGGGAATTGCCCTTTTGGGCCCCCGCACGTGGCTTTTGCCGGCGGAGGGGGAGGGAAGGCAAAGTGTTTGCATTGGAGGAAGAGGCAGCTGAGCTCCCAGCCTCGAAGTGTTGACAAAAGGCGATGCCAACCAAACAGCCCCCTCCACTGACACCGGGGAGGAGGAAAGTCTTGGAGAAGGAGAATCATCACCATCATCACCATCATCATCATCACCATCGTCTGCAATACAATTTCTTTTTTAAAAGGAAGAACAGCCCCAGAGAACATTCCTTTCCAACATTGTATGGAGACCCATCTAGCCAACTGAAAACTCTCGAAGTTCTCCAGGACCAAAGTGGTGATATGGTTTGAGTGTTGGGTTCAAATCCCATTAGGCCACTGGATGATAACCTTGGGCACGTCACACCTTTTCTCGGTCTCAGAAGGCAAGGCCAACCCGACCCTATTTGCCAAGAAACCATAGCTTTGTGTGTGTTTGGGCTATGTGGCCATGTTCTAGAAGACTTTGTTCCCAACCTTTCGTCAGCATCTGTGGCTGGCATCTTCAGAGATGCCAAACTTGACAAGAAACCCTTGTGAAAGAGAGTCTACCTGAAGGTGCAGAAGAAGAACAAGAACCTACTGAGAAGAAGAGAACCTGGGCCTGTCACCTGTGGCCTTCTCTTACTCCTCCCACCGCAGTTGCAAGAGGTCAGTTCTTCCTCTAACACTCACCCCTCCTTCAGGTTCTGGGGTAGGAAGGCCTAGAGGTGAGATCAAGTTCTCCCACCCTTTTGGAGGCGACTTACCTTCTGGGAAGACTACACGCATTTTCAGGTAGCTGGTGGTGAGCCGGATGATGGAGGCCTTGTCCAGTTGTGAAGTGATGGCCGAAGGCAAAGGCAGCAGCTTGGCCAGTTCATAAAACTCACTGTTTTCCTTCTCCCGCCTAGTCCGGGCTGCATTTTTGGACTTCTCTTTCATGGTGGTTTCTTCCCCCTTCCTTTTGGCCAGGGAAGCTCCACAGACTCATCCAAGAGAGAGAGGAGCCAGGGTCAGTCCCAGCCAAGCATGGTGGGCTGCCTGGAGGAGTTGCCTTGGGCTCTGTGTTCCAGTCACCAAGTCCTCTTGGAGGACACCTCAGGCATGGCCCACGAAGGAAGAAGAAGGGAAGGCCTTCAGCTCAGGAACCAAGGACAGTAAGAGGACCATCGACTGGGAGGAGAAGAGGGAAGGGAAGAAAAGGGGCGGTTATGTGTGGACAGGGAAGATGCAGATGCGAATCCAGCTCCAAGGATCCCAAGGCGGTGGGTGGAGATGGAGGAAGCTCAGCCAGCCAGCCAAGGGCATCCTTGAGAAGGGCCTCTTAGGACTGTCGATAAAACTCCTCGGAAAAGCGACAGAAGGGCTCTTGGGGTCATTCTTCCTCCTCTTTGGGGGAATCTCCAGGCCTTTGGGCCAAAGCTTGACAGATCTCCTCGGCCTTTGGAAAGCTTCAGGCCAGGTCTTTAGTCAACTGTGAAGACAACAGCAATGAGGTGGTGAGAGAGAGAGAGAGACAGACAGACAGACAGAGATCTAGACCAGACCTTATAACCTTTCTCTTGAATAAAGCATCTCTGGGCACCCAAAAGACTTACAAAGGTACCAAGGCAGGAGCTTTTGCGGCCCCTCTCCTCCTGATCCAAGAAGCCTGATGCGAGGTCCCCCTTTCTTCTTGAGCTTTAAAGTGCCACCAGATTTCTTTATGGTTTTGGGGCTAAAGGGAGGAAGGTCCTTTTTTTGGAAAGAAGCCCCACTGGAAATCAATGGGCCTTACTTCAGAAGAGATTTTCCGAGAGTGCTGCTGCAACTGCTATGCGTATCTATGGGAGTGACAGCCTTGTTTGAGCCTGGCTTCCGAGGACACAGGCTCAAGGCTGGGCTGCACCACTGCTTTCTTCCCCATCTGGAAAGGAAAGGAAAGGAAAAGAAAGGAAAGGAAAGAGGAGGATGTGGGGCAGGGCTGTGAGAAGGGAAAGGCTACGGAGGGAAAGACCACGTGGGCTTCAAAGTACATTTCAAGTGCATCCTTTAAATGAGTTTCTTATTCCACTCGAGATGATCCCCACACAGCCCGAACCCCCTGGGAAGAGAGAAGAGAGAAGAAGGCGCAGTCGATCCCTGAATGAAGCCTTTCCAGCTTAGTACATCTTTGGAAGATGCAGCCTCAGAGTTTTCACAAAACAATTAAGAATATTCATTAATTCGAGCATCGTTCCCTTCTTGCCAGTTTCCCCAGCTCCTAGTGCTCAAACTCAAAAGGCTTTCACCACCACCACCACCACCACCACCATCATCTCAAGCGGGGTTTAGAAACATAGGCTCCATACCCATTACACCCAACTTCGGCTGCATCGGCCCTGCAGAATTAATCCAGTTCGACCCCGCTTTAACCCCCACGGCTCCATGCCGGGGAATTCTGGGAACGGCAGTTGTGTGAGACCTTTCGCCTTCCATGTCAGAGAGCTCTGGTGTCGCAACAAACTATAAATCCCAGTGTTGCATGGCATGGAGCCTTGGCAGTCAAAGTGATATCCAGTGCTATGGGGTTCTTGGAACTGCAGTTTGCTGTGGCGCCAGAGCTCTCCGACAGAGGCGGCTAAATAGCTCACAGAACTACAATCCCCAGAATTCCACAAAAGTTAAAAATGGTGTCAAACTGGATTGTTTCTGCAGTGCGGATGTAGCTCTCGCGGCTTCTTTTTTCTTTTTTCTAATTGGTTTTGCGGGCGTTTGTCTGCTCCTGACCCACTTAGGCCGGCTCTGCTTAAACGCTTTGAGGATCCATTACCTATGGATCATGAAACCGGTCTATACCCCCACCACCACCACCACCATTTCCACTCTCTCTTGAGGGGCTACACGAAGAAACCCCTAGGCAAGGCAAGGGATGGCATTCCCATCTGGGTTTGCTCCCCAGGGAGGTTTTCTTCCTGGCATGTTTCCAGAAAGACTGACTCTACCCCCCGCTTTACCGGCCCCGATCCTCTTCCTAGAAACAGAAAAGGAGGGACACAAGCAGCGAGGAGGAGGCTACCAGATCAAAAACAGCCCCCTGAGAAAAGCCAGGTTGGACTAGGACTCTGGAGCCCTGGGTTCAAATCCCAGCTCGGTCATGGAAACCCACCTTGGGAAAGGCACACTCTCTCAGCCTCTTCAAGGGAAGACCATGGCAGAAACGTCTCTGAGCAAACCTTTTGCCAAGAAAACCTCTTACTCGGGAAGGACTTGAAGGCACACAACCACCAACCCGTCCTTACTTTACTTCCCCTTCCAGGAAAATCCCCCTCCCTTGTCCGGGTGTCCTCCTTCCACCTACCTTCCTCCTCCTCCTCCTCCTCGTCTTCCTCCTCCTCCGAGTTGCCCCTTGGGGGGCTTGAAGAGGAACCAGGAAGATCCCCAGATGGTAAAGTTTCCCTCCACGAGAGCCAATGGTGGATTTAAATGGAGAGGAAGCAGCTCTTGGTGCACAATCCTTGTGTGTGAGAGAGAGCGAGAGAGAGAGAGCACACCACACACACCACACACACCCCTCCCTTCGCTTTCCCAGCCCCGGGCTGAGCAAAGCCTAATAAACTTCGCGATCGCCAAAACTAGGGCTGTTTTTACCGCAACTTCATTTCTCAGCCCAGCTTCGGCCCGGATGCCACTCACAGGGCCAGCTGGCCTCCGATTGGAGCAGGGCTCCCAAAGGCCGGCCTCTCACTGGCTGGGAGGGGCAGTGACGTCACTGGAGGGGGATACACCCCCTGCCCCCCCACCTCCACCCGCCCTTCTCCGGCCAAGGACCGCCGGCCTCCGGTTGCTGACCTCGGGCCATTTCTGGCCCTTCCAAGAGTAGGGTCTTCCGAACCTCAAAGGAGGACAAGGCACCGGGAAATGGAGGACCTGCCCAGGAAAAACAGGGAGGACAGGACCCACGGGAAGGTCAAAGCACGCAGGAAGACTCATGCTTCTGAGTCCTGGAGGGCATGGTGGCCAAAGCAAAGCTAAAAAGGCACCCGGAATTGTAAATTCATGCTTCTCAGTTCTGCTCAAACTGGAGGACATGATCAAGGAAAAGATTTAAAAAGACTCCCACAAATGGACATTTATACTTCTTAGCCATGTTCAAACTGGGGGGGCATGATCCAAGAAAGGATTTAAAAAAAAATTCTGCGGATGTACATTCATGCTTCTTAGCCATGCTCAAACTGGAGGACATGACCCAAGAAAAGCGAAAAGCACTCCTATAGATATAAATGCATGCTTCTTAGTCCTGCTCCAAATGGAGGGCCTTTTGGAATTTCTCCTGGACAGAAAAGGTTGGAATGGAGGACAGGTCCTGGACAAGGAAGGCCTCTGGTCAGCTTGTCCAAGGGAGACCTCGAGAAAAGCCTCCGAAACCCTGGAAGGGGCCCATCCTTCTCCAGAAGGAACGCAAGAGAAGAGACCGTTACTTTTGGTTCGTTACCTTTCTGGTCACTTTAACCCGTTTGCTTGTTGCGATTTGGGAAAGAGGGATGGGAATGGAGACGGCGCGAAGTTTTCCTAACGCATTCCCCCCCTCAAAAAAGGCTCGTGTGAACAAGCAGGAACAAAAGCGAAACAAAGCGTCCCAGAGGTGGTTGCAACGAAAGTTACAGACAAACTAGTGAAGACGTTGGAAAAAGCTTCCAGTACAGTATGTCAATTTAATTAAGGAAGGTTCAGCCCCATATACGACTTTTAATTTAGGAAAATCAGACCCACCCAGAATTTCCTTCCCGGTAAACTACAATTCTTTGGAGCAGAATGCATCCAAATGCATCTGAGGAAGTAGCCTTTAGTCTAGGAAAGCTCCTGCTGCCAACTTCTTTTGTTCAGTTAGTCCCAAAGATGCTACAAGACCTCTCTAGATCTGGAGCAGAAATTATAGGAGGACTAATGGGGGGGAGGCTTCAGTTGTGTGTCTGTTGTGTGCCTTCAAGTCATAGCCGACTTATGGTGACCCTAAGGCGAACCTGCCATGGGGTTTTCTTGGCGAGATTAGTTCAGAAGAGGTTTGCCATGGCCTTCCCCTGAGACGGCTGAGAGAGTGTGACTTTGCCCAGGGTCACCCAGTGGGTTTTATGGTCAAGCTGGGAATCAAACCCTGGTTTGCAGAGTCACAGTCCAACACTCAAATCATGCTGGATCCTAAATACATGGGACTCATCTCCACTTCCGAGTTGGGGAGAATTCCCAAGGAATTCCCCCCAAAAGCCCATTTATTTGCAGAGGACTGAATGCGGGATGAAGAACAAGGGAGGATGGAGTTGTATGAATAGCCTGGTCCTAAATACTTGGAAATAATCTCCCCATGAAGCATTTCCAAGGAATACTAAAAACCCATTTATTTGCAGAGTCTTAAACGCAAGGCCCGAGGTAGTAGAAAAACAGCGTTTTAGGATCTCTCCCTCGCCATCCTCCTCAAGCAATTATTTCGGAAAGCCTTTCTTGACAATTTCTGTTGCAGCCGCTCCCCCCGTTAGACGTGGGCCTAAATCCCCCGCTTTTCGGAGGAGGAAAAAAAGCCCCCTGAAAAGAGCTCTGCGTTTTCCCTGTTGACAGAAAGCCGGCTTCTTTTTAGTGCCACAAAACTATATAAACTCTTGGAGGGCTTCGGAGCGGATCAGAGCTGGGAGGGAAGGAGGCGCAATTCGGAGCAAGGCTTTCGTTTCGTTTTCCGACAAACCCTGCAGAAAATCATCTGGGTTGGCACCCCTTGGACTGCCATGATCCTGGGGATGGTGGCACCAGAGCAAAGTGCTATCACAAGGTTTCCTTGGCAAGGTTTGTTCATAGGAGGTTTGCCATTGCCTTCCCCTGAGGCTGAGAGAGTGTGACTCGCCCAAGGTCACCCAGTGGTTTTCCATGGTCGAGCTGGGAATCGAGTCCTGGTCTTCCAACACTCAAACCACACTCCAACCTAAAGCTGCCCTATTGAATTGGTTGTTGAATGGTGAGTATAGGTAAATCTCATCTATTCAACTGGTGAACTGGGGCTGGAGCTGGCCATGGGCTGTACGTCCTTTACTTTGATTTAATTTGATTTAATAGCTCCTTCCTTGGTTCTCTGCAGTTAAGTGTGCCCATTAAAGCAATAACACAGCAACCGCAACCTTTCTCTAGGCTGTTTTATGGCCTTCCAGAAAAACAAGGCCAGGCTCAAGAAGGGACAGTGGTGAAGGTGGGATATTCAGAGGACGAGTGGCCCTCTTGCCTGGTTAGACCTACAACCTTCCCACCAGTCTGCTGCCTTTCTCTTTGGGAACAAGCTGTCCACTGTTGGTCAAGGCAAAGGTGTTCCTGGTGGTTGCTCCTCAGTTTTTCTAGACCTCAGTACTTGGGGCTGGGCGAATAAGACTGATTGGGTGAGTCCCACGTCTTGGGAAAAGATGGGATAACAACAATATCCACCCAATAGCCTTCTTATCTGAATAAACTGGCCAGGGAAAACAAAGAAACATTTTCACAGCAGAGTCCCTGGGCCTGTCTATCCAGAAAGATGGGCCATAAAGGCCTGTAGAACTAATCCAATTTGACACCACTTTAACTGCCATGGCTCAATATAGAATTCTGGATATTGTAGTTTTGTGAGACACTTAGCTTTCTCTCTCTCTCTCTCTCTCTCTCAACAGTCCTGCTGAGGTCCTGGACTTTCAGAGAATGGCTTTCTTGCCACAGTACAAGGTGTTGGTTATTACCTATAAAGCCCTGCATGGCTTGGGCCCAGCTTACCTGAGAGAACACCTCCTCCCATACAATCCTTCCCGCACTCTTTCTCTGGGAAGAACCTACTGCAGCTAGAGAGAACTAGACTGAAGACGACTTCCCAGAGATCTGCCATATAACATCTTTGGAGGCCTTTAAGGCAATAAAAACGGATCTCTTCTTGTAGGCATTCCCAAATTGACCTCCTGGGAATGTTCACTCTCCATGTGTTTAGCTGTACCCACCAGACTTTGATCTCCATCTGTTTTATTAACCATTCTATTGGGAATTGTTTTAATGGTATTTTAGGGTGGGAGGGAGATAGGGGAACTAGAATCTAGTATGTCCTGTTATGCTTTTATCTATTGATATTCATGTTTGATTTTATTGTTCTTGTTTGCTGTTACCTGCCTCAAACCAATACAGGGAGAAGCGGGATACAAATAATAATAATAATAATAACAACAACAACAACAACAACAACAACAACAACAACAACTGACTAAGGTTGCATCTGCACTGCAGAAATAACCCAGTTTTGCCACCACTTTAACTGCCCTGGCTCAGTGCTATGGAATTCTAGGAGCTGTAGTTTGTTGTGGCACCAGTGCTCTCTGACAGAAAAGGTTAGATATCTCACCAAATGACAAATCCCAGGATTCCATAGGACAGAGCCATGGCAACTAAAGTGGTCTCAATCTGGATTATTTCTGTAGTGCAGATGTAGCCCCTTAGATTCATGGGACCTACTGTAAGTGGGTATAGAACTGAAGCCTTAATGGGCCATTTAGGCTTTCTCTGGGAATGGCACTTACCGCTGAGTAGGCACACTTACTACTACTATGGTTACTATTACTACTATTATATTTATTTATACTTTTCTTTCCCCCCACCACTGGGACACAAAGCAGTTTACAAATTACAAACAAACAATACCATGAAATGGGTATTAAAATAGAATTAAACCAGTATAGTTTTAAAAACACATAACCTTTTGAAAGAAACAAAATGTAATTTAAAAGATAAAAGGACTTTAAAAACTGTAGATATTTAGAAGGTTAAAAATACTAAAACATTAAAACAATAAAATAAAAATAAATACTCAAACCTTCAGTCCAGCACCACACAGCATCAAACCCAACTGTTTGTGAAGGCCTGGTGGCTCAACCAATGTTGTCACTTGCCTTCGGAAGGAGAGCAGGGACAGGGCCAACCTGGCCTCTCTGGAGAGGGATTTCCAAAGTCTGGGAGCAGCCACCAGAAGGCCCTCTCTGTTGTTCCCACCAAAGGAGAAGGTGGCTAGACAGAGAGAAAGGCATCTCCAGAGGATCTGAAAACCCGAATGGGTTCATCCAGGGAGACAGAGTGCAAAGTCTTTTAGGCTACATCCACACTGCAGAAATAATCCGGTTTGACACCGTTTTAACAGCCCCAGCTCAGCGCTATGAAATTCTGTGAACTGTAGTTTGTTGAGGGCCCCAGAGCAGAGCTTTGCAAAGGCATGTTTAATGCCTTTTCCTGGCTGGTTGAGGCACAGGGCCCTCCATCACCAACCCCTTGCCTTTCAAAGGAAGGAAACCCTGGAAGCCCAGACCCAAGGGCTAGGAAAGTCTCCTTCTGGACCCAGAGAGGGCAAGTAGTTTAAGGCATTCCAGAGTGAAATCTGGAAGTAGGACTTCACCTGGTTTAGGATTGCCCTGAGCTTTTGTAGCTTTGAAATCTATCCTAGTTGTTGTTGTTGCGTGCCTTCAAGTCGTTGCTGACTTATGGAGACCCTAAGTCGAATCTATCAGAGTGGGGAGGGGGACTTGCCATTGCCTTCCTCTGCCCAACGTTCAAACCACTGCACCACCCTGGCTCTATAAAAGGAGTCTATATCCTAAGGGAAGCCTAACTACTTTTCCTCCTCCCAGTTGGAGGGAGGATCCAACTTTTTTAATGGATTCAGAAGCGCAAGGAGCAGGACAAAAAACAAAACAAAACCCGGTTTAAGCAGCTTTAAATGGGTTTCTGGGGGGGGGGGAATTGGAGAAGCGGGTGACAGCGCCTTGGTTTCCTTTTGATGCAGGAAGCAAGAGACCCTCAGCCAGGGTGACCACTAGGGCCCCTTCATAACCCCAAAGGAGGACCAAGCTCCACAAAAATGTAGGGCATCCAAGATCAATGGAGGACAGGGCCTAAAACAAGCTAGAAAAACCCCTAGAAATATAACTCCGTGCTTCTTACTCAGTCTCCAAATGAAGGACGCTTTTGGAATTCCTCCTGGACAGAAGGTGGGAATGGAGGACAGGTCCTGGAAAAGGAGGACCCTTGGTTCCTTTGCTCTCAGAGGGATAGGGCAGAAGAGAGACAGCAGGAGCTCCCCAGCAAGCTAATCGGAGGCTGAATCTCACAAAGCTGCAAATTCCAGGATTACATAAGGATGGAGCCATGGCAGTTAAAGTGATCTCAAACTGGATTATTTCTACAGTGTGCATGCAGTCCCAGAAACACAGCGCTGAATTCAGTGGTGTCTACACGAAAAGGGTGTGTGCAGGTTGTTTTAGCCGCCTGGAGTATCGGTTGTGGGGAAAAGGCGACATATATATAAACCCACTGGGCTACCCTGGGTGAGTTACAGGCTCGGGATCGGGTTCAAACCGCCTTGAATCCTACTTTGGGAGAAAAGCGGGATATAAATCCCCTTTAAAAATTAAAAACAAATAGGTTCTCCTGAGGGTCGCCATAAGTCGGAAATGGTTGGAAGGCACACCACAATTAAAGAAAGCTAACAATAACAATAAAAGACAACATAACAAGCATAAACATCCTATTTATTAATATTATCTATTAATGGTCTAGTATCTATTTAAAAACTTCCTATCTATAATAATATTTAATAATAATAATAATAATAATAATAATAATAATAAATTAATCGTTTAGGGTCGATTTGAACCCCTTCTACACACTCCTCTTTTGTGGGCCACTTAATCGGCTCAAGTCGGGAACGTTTTGACTTGACTGTAGGTGGGAATTCGTTCTGAAATTCCTGAAGAGTCCAGTCCTGCTCCCCAGGCCAATAATAATAATAATAATAATAATAATAATAATAATAATAAT
>NC_056522.1:116309224-116331539 GCF_019175285.1 Sceloporus undulatus | reverse complement strand
CTTCAGGTCGTTTCTGATTGCTGGCGACCCAATCATGGGGTTTTCCTGGCAAGATCTGTTCAGAGGAGCTTTGCTCTCGGCTTCCCCTGAAGAGGCCGAGAGAGTGTGACTTCTTGCCCATGGCCACCCAGTGGGCTTTCATGGCTGAGTAAGGATCCAAACCCTGGTCTCCATAGTCGCAGTCCAGCACTCAAACTACTACAATTATTTCACCTATAGCACAGTCCTAGGCATCTTCGCCCTCCCTTCTCCCCAGAAATAAGTCCTCCAAAAGGATTTCTTTCCAAATACTGTAAGTGGCTCTAGGGCTGCGGCCTTCGTCCCAAGAGCATTTATGGCTTTATGGAAAGGAGCAGCAGCAGAGGAGGCGTCTGCTTTGGCTGAAAGAGTAGTAACTTGCCCAATATAGCAGCCCTGCTTTGCATACTGTTTGGGCAATGTGTCCGATTGAACACAAAGGAGTATATACTCCTAAAATACGCATAAGACTGAGTGCCATTCCTTTCCATTCTCGCTGCTCTCAGTGTCACCACTTCTTATTTTATTTGCACCCTGCCTTTCCGCCCGAAAAAGGTCCTCGAGCCACCGGACAAATAGGGAAAGATTATTTCAAATCAAATGTTGAGTTGTTTCATGTTCTTGGCGTCACGTCACACCATTATGGCAAAAAAATGATTCCCCTGTAATTGCCGGGGCAACATCAACTGGAATATTGGGCTTAGTAGTTGAGAAAGGAGTACTTAGAATTTTCAGTCTGATTCCAAACTACAAATCCCAGGATTCCATAGGAAGCAGCAGGGACTGTTAAAGTGGAATCAGAGGACCGCAACTGTATAAAGCGAAGGGGTCCTCCAAGAAAGAAGAAAAGAAAAGAAAAGAAAAGAAAAAGGAGTTCTATTTGCTTCCAAAGCTGCATCCGCACGGTAGAAATAACCCGATTTGACACCTTAGTTCATTTCCCATCCCTCCAGACCCTGGGCCCTGGCAAGGGAAGAAGTGCAGGCAAGATTCCCAGGGAAAAAAACCCTATAGAAATCCAATGCGACTCCTATTAACCTGGGATTTACGACCCTTCCGTGGCTCCAGCAGATGCGGCTTGAAGCGCACTCCAGAGAGAGGCATCCCGCGAGAGGAGCTGGTCGTGCCTTTTAGGCACTGAATACAAATTAAAACCATTTAAAAAAGAAAACCAGTTTTTCCTGCAGCAAATGAGGGTCGGGTACAAGCCTCTCCTCCTGCCTGCTTTTAGCTACACAGCAACAATCCCATTGAAGACAGTGGATGTGGGGAGAGGGAGGAAATGAGGGCATTGCCCTCTCTATTATTATTATTATTATTATTATTATTATTATTATTATTATTATTATTATTATTACTACCGGCCTTTCCCCGTGGATAATAATGATAAATCCTCCCCCATCAATTCTTTGGTCGCAGTCACTGCAGGGACCAAAACACACTGCAGGAATAATTCAGTTTGAGAGACCTCTTTAACGGCCCTGGCTCAATACTATGGAATTCTGGGAACTGTCATTTTGGGAGACAGTTAGCCTTCTCTGTCCGAGAGATCTGGTGCCACAACGAACTACAAAATGACAATGCTTTTTTTTGCTGTACAGAGGCAGGCTTCAGTTTCCTTGCAGCAACTTAAATTTCCGAACTCCTACCAGTGCAGTAACTGTAAAAGTCAGTTGAAAAGTTTAGAAAGGCAGGCGTGCCCCAGATAACAAAACTGACAGTAAAACTTTGTGGTGCTTTGTGGTGTTGGATCCTGTCCTCACTCTTTTCCTGCTGTTGCTGCTCCCGGTGCCAAGTTTTCTGTTACAGAAGTAATGCCCAAAAATGCATGTATTTCTTTAGCTGAGGTATACCTGCAGAGTTTGGGACATAAAGAGTTTATCAAGGGAATGTGAACACAGTAAATATATGAGTTCCAGGTGTGAACAATTTCAGCGTCTCACCAAGTGAAGTGGAAGCTGTACTCAGAGCAACTTGGGAGTAATAAATCACCAGGGATGGATGGCATACCAATGGAGTTGTTTCAGTCTACAGAGGCAGAATATACTCTCATTTAAACTACAATATACCAACAAATATGGAAAATAAAACAATGGTCCACAGACTGGAAACACTCCGTATGCATTCCAGTGCCCAAGAAGAGGAGTCCAAGGACTGCAGTAACCAGAGGACTACTGCATTCATTTTCCATGTAAACAAAATTCTTCAACAAAGACTTTTACTATATTTGGAGTGACAAATGCCAGTTGTCCAGGAAAGGAAGAAGCACTAAGGATCATATTGCAACCAAGAGATGGATAATGAAGTGTACCAATTTCAAAAGAAAACAAGCCTGTGCTTTATTAGACTATAAGCAATGGTCCCCAAACTCTGCCCTTTAAGAGATTTTGAACTTCAGCTCCCAGAAACCTCAGCCATGATGGCCAATAGTCTGGGATTCTGGGAGCTGAAATCTCTTAAAGAGCACAGTTTGGGGACTATAGCAAAGACGTTGACTGTATCTATCATGAAAAAAACTATGGGTGTGCCACAATATTTTACTATCCTGATGTGTATGATCGTATTCAGGACAGGAGACTACCCTTAGTACAGAATTCAGCGAGGTCCACTTGAAGGCAGCTAGCGACAACAACAGCAACAACTCTCCCCATGCCAGAAATAAAATAATAAAACAATAAAACTTTTATTTGTATCCCTCCTCTCTGTCAATGACAGTCAAGGTGGCTTACAAGTTAAAAATTCACATACAATCCCACCCTCCCCTGAAACATTATTAAACATAAAAATATGGGGACTGAAGGGAAAGTTAATAAGAGATATCTTATTTGGAAGAGCAATGCACTTACTTACTTCCCATCCCCTACTAGAGACAGTGACTGATTCAAGTCAGTTTCATCCTACAACCCTCGTTCAGCTCTATAACCACTACAGTACACTTCCTTGTCTAAGAAACATTTCAACTAAGGCCTGGCAGGGGCTCCACTTTCTGCTCCTGGGTTTGATGGATTTGAGACAAACATCCTTTCAATTGATCATAAGGCTTTACCTTTGAGATGCCCCTGCAATTCTACTTGCCTTTCAGGCTGCTTCACACACCATTCAACCTGCACATTACTTCCATGTCAAGCTGGCTTTTCTCCAGCGAAATAAATTGGGTCCCCTTCAGAAATGGATGAGACGAGACAGGCCTCCTTAGGGAACCGGGTTTCCCCCTCCCTGAAAGCGGCTGATGGGTCTTGCAACACTGGAAGAGAAACCACAGCAACCCAGAAATCCCTCCCAAGAGATCCTGGGTGGCCCTCCTGTGCTCTTGGCCAGGAAAAGACAGTGGAGAAAGGGAGGCCCAGGACAAGTTTGCCCCAGGATTTGTTTTGGCTCTACTCCTGAGTAAAGGTGACCAGGATTGAGACCGAGATGCAGCTCACAGGTCTGCAAACTCTAAGGAGGCAAGAACTATATCTCCTCAGTGCTTCTACTCACCCAGCTGAGCTCTCTAGGACTGACCTGTGAGTAGACCTGGCAAGGTTTGCACACTTCAAGGCCCCTTTCTGGGAGTAAGGCCCACTGACTGCCTCCAGGTTAAATAGGTTCAAAATCCACAGGTCCAAACCGTCAAACAAGATTCCAAGGCTGCTGCCCACACTGCAGAGTTAAGGCAGTTTGACACCGCATTAACTTCCTTGGCTCAACTGTTATCATGTCCTTCAAGGGACCCCCCCCCCTCAGTGTTTTAACTTTGGTGTTTTTAAGTTATGTTTTAGTATCAGTAATATTTAATTAATTTTTAAAACTTTTCAATCAATGTTTTAGTTTGGTCTTTTTTAAATGATTGTAAGCCACCTTGAATCTTGTTTTGGGAGAAAGATGGGATATAAAATCCCTTATAGAAAGAAAAAAAGAAAGAAAGAAAGAAATGGAACTCAGGGTTTTTCTAGTTTTGTGAGATCTTTGACCTTCTCTGTCAGAGAGCTCTGGTGCCACAAGAAAGGTCCAAAACACACTGCAGAAATAATACAGTTTGAGACCACTTTAACTGCCCCTGCTCAACACTAGGGACTTCTGTGAAGTGCAGCTAAGTGAGAGAGCTCTGGTGCCACAATAAACTATAATTCCCAGGATTTCCTAGCACTGGGCCAGGGCAGTTAAAGTGGTCTCAAAGTGGATTATTTCTCCAGTGTGTTCTGGACCAAAGTGCACATCCCAGGGCTCCATCGGATGGAGCCCTGATAGTTAAAGAGGTGTTAAGCTGCATTAATTCTGCAGTGTGGCAGGGGTCCCTGTTGTCGCAGCTTGGTTTTTCAGGGAGTCAGGTGAAAGGAAGCCCTTCTGACCTGAAGGGACCTGTAAGGAAGCATCATTTATAAGGACAAGACCAAACATCTTCCTCCTGAGTCTCCTGTGCACAGCATAAACTACAGTGGACCCTCCATATTTGCTGGTGTTAGGGGCACAGGACCCCCCTGAAGTAGAAAAACCACAAATAAAAAAAGCACCTTTTTAAAAACCCGAGAGAACACCCCTCTCAGAATCTCTAGGGCAATTCTATGGTCAAGCCCTGCCAGAATTTTAAAATTGCACTGGAAGACCTACAAATGCCTAGAGAAGTGTTCTCTCTAGGGATCAGAGAGATCCTCCAGTGCAGCTTTTGGTAGATGTTGACAACAGAGTCATGTTGGAGGACCTAGAGATTCCTAGAGAGAACATATTGATCTAATCAGTGATTAATCAAAGCCGCAAATGTGGAGGGCCAATTGTAATCCTTCCTGATGATAGCGGAGTTTATCATATGGGAGGAATTTCTCTTAATTTCGAAGGAAAAGAAAGTGGGTCCAGAACGTATTCACATTAATTCTCTAGTTCAGCTAATTTACGTGAATTCTAATTGCATTTGAACTGACTTCCCATTGCATTCGAACTGACTTCCCAAAAATAGCTTGCCATTGACTGAAATTGCATGTGGTAGTCTATCACGCAATAACGTGAAACCCCATGATTGCGTTTGGATTGCCATTGGATTATACTTCCAATTTCCCTTGTCTGATAAACTCCAGCATCTTTTCCAATCAGGCAGAGATCCTAGGTTGGAAGGTGTTGGAAGGCTTTACATTGTCAGCATTTGGTGCCATCTATAACTTTCCCTGGCTGAAGTGTGAGAATGTGGAAAGGAAGGACACAGGGCTCCTATCCTGTATACTGCTCTTCCCCACCCTGACACCCTTCAAATGTCTTGGACTATAGCTCCTAACATCCCTCCCTTAGCCATGCTCCCTGGGGTGGATGGAAAATGAAATCCAAAATATTTGGAGGGCATCAAGGTAACGAAGGTGGCAATACACCTGGGAGGGAATCATACAGCCCTCCAGAAGCTGGACTGTAACTCTCAGCTTTCAAACCATTGGTTAAGCTGGCTAGTGTTGCTAGGAGTTGCAGTCCAACAACAGTGGAAAGGGTGCATTGTTCTCACCCCTGCCATGCACACTAATTTGGTAGTAAGTACCACTGAACTCAGCAGGGCTTGGACTGAGTAGAGATCCATAGGATTGCACAGTTAGTAGGCTACTACAATATTCCTTCTCTTGTACAACGACATCCCTTGCCTCATCCCTAGCTTCTGTCTCCGTGTTATAGTTAGACACTATGGACACACCAGGACCTATTGCTGTCCTCCTGCATTTGCAGACTACTCTTCTCTGCTCCAATCCATATGCTATATAAGTTGATATATGAGATTTCCTACAAGGATAATGGCCAGTCTCTAGTAGCCAGCCTACAGTTTGCTTCATCAATAGTTATCTGAGGATAAGGAATGTTTCACACAGTCCTTTAGGTGTTGTTGGACAACAGCAATAACTCCCCTCCCAGCCAGCCAGAATTGCCAGCAGTGAGGAATGATGTGTGTTGCAGCCTTACAACATCCAGACAGCTGCCTTTCCCATTCCTGGTTTAATTCTGGGTCAGAAAAAACATATTTTTCCTAGAATGCTGATTGGTTTGAGAACTAGAGGGCATTAGTCCTTCTCTTTTTGCTCAGACAGGTTGCAAAATAAATCCAGCTGGAGGGAGGAATTTAAAATGTGTAATACTGTGCTCACCTCTGATGCTGGTGACAGTATTGGTCTTATGAATAAGCATGGATTTAAGCTGCTCAGTTGAGATGGAGTGCAGCAGGGACTGCTACATGATATTTGTTATACTGTATTCATTCACGTTTATGCACACGTCTGAGAGCGTTTCAGGATAAGCAGAAATACAACGAATGCTGGCTGTTTCTGTTTTGTTCTGTTTGTTTTTCTTTCTTTCTTTTTGCAGGGTATCAATGCAGGGATGTAAGAAGTTCGATTGCTTAATTTTCTAAATGTCCTACAATCAGTTTTGCTCCATGAAATACAGCGGGCCCTTCATTTGTGCTGGGGTTTGGTTCCAGGATTCATGTCTGTGGATGCTCCAGTGGTGTAGTAAAACAACATCCCTTATATAAAATGGCAAAATCAAGGTTTGTTTTTTGGAATTTTTAGAGGGGGGAATATTTTCAAGCCTTGGACTGCTGAATCTGTCTGCACACAGCAGAGCTTGGGCACCTTTAATGGCTTCTGCATCTACACAACTCTTAAACACAGGAGTCCTATCCTGTATTTCAACTGATAGCTCTATTTGCTCTATTTGAAGTTCAAGAGAGTTATCCTGTTGGGTCAGACTCCTAGGTCAGTCCTCTTGGAGGACTGCATGATTCCCACTCCTGCACTAAAAAGATGTCCCTTGTCAATGTGTCAATAGTTCTGCCTGTATCTCTGTGTGTAATAGGGCTGTGCACACGGCCCCAATCCAGTCTGAAGCCTAACACAATAATTCAGTGGACTAAAGTTGGTGAGATCATGCTTTATTTATTTTTAATGACTAGCAATTGAAATGCTAAGATTCTCCTGACAGCCCTCTGTTCCCCCTTTAAAACATTTGACAGCTAAATAGGCTGTCTGAATTTAAAACAGTATTAAAACAGTATTAAAGACCTATTTCTTCCGGCCTAGCCAGTCATTTCTAAACTATGAATTTTAAATGGTTGCATTTTTAATGTTATGTCTGGATGATTTTAATGTGTAATAGTCATCTTAATCCTATGTGTTTTGACCTATGTGTTTAAATGGCTTGAAGTGGCTAGTTATATATCTATGTTTTACCCTGCCTTGAGCCTTGGGGAGGGGCAGATGATAAATATAAATGTATACTGTCATTTTGTGGATTTTGAGTTGTACTGTGTTTTTATACTGTAAGCTGTTTGAATCCCAATTTGGGGGGAAAAGAGGGGTACTACTACTACTACTACTACTACTACTAATAATAATAATAATAAAATGTATTTAGTGATCTGAAATGCCACTGGAAACTTAACTCTCACAAAGACTCCTTGCCCCATTTCTTCTAGAATAGCCTGCCTAAGTCTCTTGCAGCATTTGTGTGTATGTGAGGAGGGGGATCTGATAGCTGCTTACCCATCACCCTTTCTTTCTGACTAACAAGTCTTTGTTCCTGCTGTCTGCCTACTTTGACTTTGCTCCTGCATCTGTCCCAACTAAGGCCACCTGCTGCTATTATGGGGCTTACACAGGCTGCTAGTGCTTCAATGCCTCAGCCAGTCAGCCCTACTCATTTGTTGCATACAGGGAACGGTGGTAGCAAACTTGGGGTCCCTACCTCAAAATGGGCCCAATGTTCAGATTTTTCTGTAGTAATTCAGACTGGTTGCCTTGCATCTCACAAGTCAAAACACCAATGTACATTTAGGGCAGAGAAGAGGAGAATACATATTGCTATCATACAGAGAGACTCATTAAACAATAAACCAGAAAATTAAACTAAGTTATTCATCAAGACAAAAGGAAAACAATGAAATATTCAGAAAGACTAACCAGTACCTGCCTTCACTACAACTCTTTCATGACATGATGCTAACGCAGAATGAAGAAACACTGAAGGAGATTGACCATATAACTACAACTTTACTTTGGAGTCTGTTCCCATTATTAGAGTGCTTCTCTAGATTTAACAACAGAGCAGTCAGTGAGTTCAACCCATTCCTCTCCGGCATCACACCACCTTGGCATCTTTTTTATATGATTATGTTGGAGAAATTTTGTTTACACTTTTTCTACTTATTTTTAATATCTAGTTGCTTTGATGAGTCTAAAGCACTATTGTCTGGAGCCCAATCAGACTAATCCGGTGCGTTCTGGATGTGGTACAAATTGGTATGAATCAGCCTGACTAGTTTTATTATGCAGGAATTATCTGAATTATCAGTGTGTCATTGCACCTAGTGTATAATGTCTGCAGGATAAAAAAAATGGTGTAATGAAATTGAAATGCTAACATTAAAGAGGTCAGTCTGGGTAAGAGGATGTTGAAATGACCAACTAGATTCTTAACGGCAATGGGAATACAACAGAATTTTCACACTTGTGTTTCCCATTATACTGCCTCTATTACTGGAAGTAACGTGTATCCATTCTGACTAGAAGCCCAATCCTTCATGTCTTTGCCAAATCCTTTTTAAGAGATGTCCAAGTTTGTGGTTCTCACTACATCTTGTGGTAGAAAATTTCACCGTTCGAGTGTGTTCCATTTCATTTCCATAGTTCCATTTAATTTATTTTATTTGCTTATTTGAACCTCTGTCTATTCAGTTTCATTGGATGAGCCTACATTTTAATACTGTTCAGGTGTGGACCTGCACATTGTCTTCACAATGATCAATATAGACATCTTTATTAATTACCTTTAAATAGTCTCATCATTCGGAGTGGACACTGCAATCAAGAAATCAGGAGAAGCCGAAGGCTGCATCCGCACTGCAGAAATAATCCAGTTTTTATACCATTTTAACTGCCATGGCTCAATGCTAAGGGATTCTGGGATTTATAGTTTGTTGTGGCTCTACAAATCCCAGAATTCCATAGCACTTTGCCATGGCAGTTAAGGTGGTGTCAACCTAGATAATTTCTGTAGCGTGAATGCAGCCATTGCCAGGGGCGTGTCTTTATTCATTACATAACTTTGGTTTCCCTTTTCTGAATCTTTTACAACTCTACAAGCAGATACGGTGAACAGAACTATGCCTAGTATTCAAATATTGGTTGAACCACAGAGTTGTGAAAGGAAAATATAGTATTTTTGGTTTCATTTTTGATTCATTTTCTTGCAAGCAAAAGTGCTGAATCTCTTGGGTCTCTCTCTGAGCCTAGCTTCAGCAAAATAAGACAAACAGGCTGTATGCAACGTTCATAGCTAAACGCTTTAGTAGACATGAGCATTAAGAATACACACACACACACACACACACACACACACACAGATTGCCTAAGCCTGACTAATTAAAGGAAGTTTTCAAGTTAAGGAGATGCTCAGAAGACCTGGCACTCACCATCTTGAGGGAGTAAGAGGAAGGCTTTATGCAGCAACAGGCACCACATTACTTGGATGTTTCTAAAGGCAGATGGCCCAATTGCTATCCTGGACACATTGATAACCATGCATTACAACTGGTGATAGAGCAAATGGAGAAAGTTCTAATCTAGAGAAACCCTCATAATGCCCCTTTTGCCCTAATGGCAATAGAAGAATGTGGTGTGGAGAGAATGCTTGGCTGAGTAATATTTGCCAACAAATTATGTCACTGGCAGAAAATGTATTCTATAAAATACCAGCTGTCCTATAAGGTTGACACACTATTATTTTCTGTAGATCAGTGTTTCTTTTTTTACAGGTTGACTCAAGTACATCAGAGAGGTTACTTTTTTTTTTACTGGATCTATTTCTTAACCAACCCTTATTTATTTTTATTTAGTAAAATATATATATCCCACCTTCTATCTAGAGATCTCAGGGCAGCAGACAATAAAAACAATCTGACAAACTGAAATGGTGTAAATATTAAAAATGTTTTTAAAAGGCTAAAAACTGTTACATAGTTTAAAAAAAATTAAAACAGATTTATTACTCTAAAGAAAATTGAATTTTTTCTTGTTTTCCAAAGTTTTTGAATCTGTGTTTAATATTATTTTATTATCTTCTATATTATTTTATCTTAATAGTATTTTATTAGCTTGTATATTTTAATTCTATGTACTTGTCAGTTTGCTTTATTTTATATTATTTTTAGTATTCTGACTGGATAATTTATTTTACAATTATGGCTATAATTCTATATTTATATTACTCCTCTTTCTCTCTCTGTGTGTGTGTCTGTGTGTATTAGATTGTATGCCTTTGGCAGGGTTGGCTGTTATTTGCTGTTGTTTTACTTGTAAAACAACTTTACTTTGATGGCACTATATAAATAAACAACAATAATGATGCTGTTCTACCCCAGTTAAGTCACAGACTAATTTTAAACCTTAGTTAACTATCTGGTGTGATCTCTGTATCCTTCAACACATAGGGATATTCTCTTAAGATGTCTCCTTCAGTTTTCACTCTGGACAACAAGTGCTATTTCCTTTGGTTTAGTACAGTCGGCCTTTCTTATACACGGATTTTTTATACACGGATTCAAGCATACACAGTTTGAAAATGTTCAAAAAAAGTATAAATTTCAAATATCAAACCTTGATTTTCCATTTTTTATATGGGACACCTTTCTGCTATGTCATTATATTTAATGGGACTTGAGCATACGCGGATTTTGTTATCCACGGGGGATCTGGAACCAAACCCCAGCTTATAACAAGGGTCCACTGTACAACTTCAAATCCCTGCTCGAGCATAAAAACCCATCGAATGACTTTGGGCAAGTCACATTCTCTCAATCTCAGAGGATGGCAATGGCAATGGCAAACCCCCTCTGAAGAAACTGGTGATGAAAACCCTATGATAGTTTTGCTTTAAGTCAAGAACAAGTCAAAAATGACCCAAAAGCACATAGCAAGAAAAAATGGCTGACATTTTGTCACCCCTCTCTTTTGAAGGCTGTGCCAGGAATCTCCATCTCAGTGCTTGCAGACTTTCTCAGGCCCTGACTTTGGAACAATTCAGGAGCCTTCTGAATGGGGGCTCCCTATGGCAGTCTTCCCTTATCTTCTACTGTTGTTCAGGTCTATCAATCTGGCCTTATGGTAACTCTATAAAGGAGAGATCACTAAGACATTCTGTCATCAGCTGCCCTACTCAGGACTTGCAAGCTTAAGGCCATGGCTTCCTTGACTGAGTCTCTCCACCTTTAGTGTGGTCTTCCTCTTTTCTTATTGCCTCCCACTTTCCCAAGCATTATCGTCTTTTCTAGTGAACCATGTCTTCTCATGATATGGCCAAAGTACAACAGCATCAGTTTAATCATTTTTGGTTACCAGAGAGAGTTCAGGTTTGAGTTGCTGTAGTATGCATTTATTGGCCACTTTGACAGTTCATGGTATCCAGATAATTCTTCCAATGCCACATTTTAAAATTAACTGATTTTCTTCCTGTCAGTTTTCTTCACTGTGGAGCTCTCACAACCACATGGAAATACTATGACAACAGTATTGACAATGTGAAGTCGAAGGCTTTCATGGCTGGCATCCATAGTTTTTTGTGGGTTTTTTGTGCTGGCAAAACGTCAGGAATAAACTCTTATAGAACATGGCCACATAGCCCAAAAAACCCACAAAAAAGTATTGACAATCCTGAATTGGTATTTAGTGCTATGTTTCTAAACTTGAGGGTCTTATCTAGTTCCTTCATAGCTGCCCTTCCAAGTCCTAGAATGTCTTTGACCATTCTGTTGTCTTCATCATTCACTTTAAAGTTAATTAAATCATCTGTAGTCATTTCCCCTTCTTTTCTTAATGTTCAACTGTAATGTTGCTCATTCATTTTTTCCCTTAGCTTTCATTAGTAGTCATTCCAAGTCTTCACTATTTTCTGCAAGCAGTATGGTAACATCTGCACATCTTAAATTGTTGATGCTCCTTTCTCCAATTTTCATGCCTCCTTCCTCTGAATCTAATCCTGTTTTACGTATATGTTCTGCATATAAATTAAACAGGATGATAAAATGCAGCCTTGACTGACCCCTTTGCCATTTGGAAATCATTCTGTTTCTCCATATTTTTTCCTTACAGTGGGGGTTTGTCCAGACTATAAGTTATATATCAGAACAATAAAATGTTGTGGCACACTAATATGGAGAAACAGAATGATTTCCAATTGGCAAAGGGGTCAGTCAAGGCTGCATTTTATCATCCTGTTTAATTTATATGCAGAACATATATTTAGAGTGATGCTTTCATGATGAACATAAAGGCTGTAATCTATAAAGCACATGCTAGTTTTCTTTTGAAATCCTGAAATTCTTTTAGTGAGTTCCATTAGCCAACATCTTGGTCCAAAACACACTGAAGAAATAATCCAGTTTGAGACCACTTTAACTGCTGTGGCTCAGTGCTAGGGAATCTTGGGAAATGTATTTTATTGTGGCATCAAAGCTTTCTGACAGAGAAGACTAAATGTCTCACAAAACTACAGTTCCCAGAATTCCCTAGCATTGAGCCAGGGCAGTTAAAGTGGTCTCAAACTGGATTATTTCTGCAGTGTGTTTTGAAACCATAGTTGCAATATAATCCCCAGTAAATGTGTCACCCTTTCATCTGTTTTATAGTGTTCTTCAGTGTCTTTTTTCCATCATATTTTTATTTTTTCTTGAAAAATAATAATACAGAATGCTCTGCTGTTGGTCATATAGCATCCCCACTCCTGGTTTGAATTTCCCTTTGATTGCTTAGATCTTGTGGAAGAATTTCCTTGTTCCACTTTTTTTTGTTTTCTTCTGTTTCTTTGCATTGATTACTATAACATCTCTTTATCCCTATGCACAGGTTATGCTTTCAGAATCCTGACCCATTCCTGTCACCTTTACTTTTGCTTCACAGCTGACCTTAACTGTTTGAAGGGCTTCATCTGTCATCCAACTAGGCTGCCTTTTTTTTTTTGGGGTGGATATTGGGGGTTTTCATCCTTCCCTCATAATGTCCTTGGCTTTGATCTAGAGTTCTTCTGGTTCCTGGTCTATTAGGCTTAAGAGTGCAAATGTATTCTTTACAAGGACTTTAAAAACTAATGGGATGCTCTTCAGACTGCATTTTGTCACTATGATTTGGTGCACATCATTGGCTTTACTCTAATTTTGGATCAAATGACATAGCTGTGTTAAACTGGATCAGTATGCAAAGGGATCTTGTAGCACCTTTGAGACTAAGAGAAAGACATTGGTAGCATAAAGTTTTGTAGTCTAAGGCTGCATCTACACAACAGAATTAATACAGGTTTTTTTTCATTGTCGTGGCTCAATACTATAAAATTCTGGGATTTGTAGTTTTGCAAGATAGCATTTTCAGTAAGAGAACTCTGATGCCACAACAAAGAACAAATCCCAGGATTCCATAGGATGGAGCCATGATAGTTAAAGTAGTATCAAACTGCATCAATTCTGCAGTGAGACAGCAGCCTTAGTCTATGAAAGCTTATGCTACCAACTTCTTTCTCTCAGTCTTAAAGGTGCTACAAGATTTTTTTATATTAGCAGTTAATGCTCTGTGCCACAATCTGCCCCAGTCTTGATTTTGCAGAGAGAATTGAGCTTCTCTGTCTTCAGCTTCTAGTTACATATGTATACAGTACTTAATTTTTGTGTTGGCCATCAGATGAAGTCAACATATACAGTTGTCTCTATGGTTGCCTGAAGAACATGTTTGCAATGAACAGACTGTTGGCCTGACAAAATTCTGTAAGTTGTTTTCTTGCTTTGTATCTTTTTTCTAGGCCACATTTTAATTCTGCTCTACTTTTCCTAGTTTATTGTGGCATCAAATATGCCAGTTACCTATAATGATCAACAAGTCCTGTTTTAAAGTGTGAACAATTTTCTCCTGGAGTATAAAATCTTTAACTTCTTTATCTTTTGCCTCTCTAGTTGGAGCATAAAGATGGTTTATTATGGTCATATTGGGCCCGAACAGACAGGCCAAAATAAAGCTGCTTCAGGTCACTTTGGCGGTATACTGTTTAAATGATGCATACGTCCTAAGAGTCCAAAAGCCGCGCCAAAGCCACACTCCAGTCCTATGAACTGGAGCACAGATTTGGCGCAGTTTCTGGCCTCTTAAGATGCATGTGTCATTTAAACAGCATACCTCCAAAGTGACTCGAAGCAGCTTTATTTTGGCCTGTCTGTTTGGGCCCATAGATAGGTTTCCCTTTAATCTTAATGATTTTATTCAATCAGACTTTGCATTATATCCCTTGCTTGCTTTTGCTACCTCTCTCCTCACTCTATTTCTTTTTAGATTTTCATTTCCTGAGTAAAACACTGTGTAATTATCTGATTAGAAATTACTCCTTCCTGTCCACTTTACCTTGCTCACCCCAAGTATTGCAATATTTATATGTTACATTTCTTGTTTTGCAATATTAAGCTCCCCCCAATTCATGCATTTCACATTCCATGTTCCTGTTATATGTGTTGTGCAGCTTTGACTTTCCTTTTACATCTGAGAAAATCAGCAGCCGACCTTTCAGGTGAGTCCAGTTTCACCATTAGACACATTAGTTGTCCTTTGCTCTTCCCCAGTAGCTCATTGAATGTCTCTTGTTTCAGCACTAACAATTTAGCAAAGGTGCTATTACTGTTGTCTCTCTATGAGATACTCTGCAGATAGCCCTTGCTTCTGCCCAGTAGCAGTTTGGCATATTTAAGCTGGCTCCTTAGCAAAAATTGTCTGATGTGACCCTGCTAGTAGCAGTGCTGCCATCAGCCGTGTAATCCTCAAGGGTAGTATCACAGTGGGAGGTTCTACAGACTTCTCCCACACTCCTTTGTGCTATTTCATGAACCTCTTCTGATTCTCTTCTGGCTTCATCTCCATACCCTTCAATCTGAAATAGACAATCTCAGATAATCACCTGCCACCTCCCTATCTGAGCTGCTTGTAAGATGTCCCAATTTCTTTCTCCTTCTTGCATTTTGCCCCTTTCTCTTCAGCTTACTTTCATTGGTGCAAACTGCAAATGGAGTTTAAAGTGCAAAAGTACTTTGCACTCAGTTAATTCAGCAGAAGGGAAAGGAGAGGAGGGGTGGATCTCGCTCTTGTCAGTAAGTGTAGCTAAAAGCGCAGCCTCTCCTAGCTTGAGTGTTCTTCCTCATTCTTAACTTTTGTCATGTTGTCCACACTTTGCTATTGCTTGGCCATACATGTCACAGTTTTGATATGTTAAATGTTGGGCGTGTGTGCATTTGTATTTTCCTGAGGACTCTTGCCTTTTTTTCTCTTTATACACACACACACCTTTAAAATATTCTTATATACTCCCCTCTTTCTGTTTTTTATTTCAAAATTAAGAAACAGAACCTGGAGAAGAGAGAGAGAGAGAGAGGAGAGAGAAAAAGACAGAGAGTTTATTATAATTCCCAGGCTCACTTTTTGTGTTTGAGGCTTGTAGTCCAAAAATTGTGATGAACCAAAATAGCATGGCCAATATTCATGCTGGTTTTGGGATACTATCAACTGTGGTCTGAAAAAGTAATGTTTCCAAGGTTTGTGAAAAATCAATAAAAGGCATGGCCATTGCCCATGCTTGTTGGGGGATTCTTGGAGTTATAGTCCAAAAAGTATTGTTTTCAGGCTATGTTAAGAACCAATAAACAAACACAGGTTTCCATTCCAGTCAGTCATAACAGACCATAAAAGGGAGGAGCTTCTTTTTTTTGCGAAATCCTTTCCTACAAAATGTCTCTGTATCTGTTACCCCCCAAACCCTGATATTTAACACCTGAGTCAAGACAAAAGTACAGTGCTCCCTCGGGTTACGAAATTAATTCGTTCCGCGGCTAATTTCGTAACCCGAAAAACCTTCGTAACCCGAATTGCCATAGGCGCTAATGGGAAAAAAAGCCGCGGCTCTGCCGCGGCTCCATTTAAAACAGCGCCGGCGTTTTTTCGTAACCCGAAAAAACGTTCGTAACCCGAAACAATAAATCCCTATGGGATTTATTCGTATCCCGAAAAATTCGTAAGCTGGGTAATTCGTATCCCGAGGTACCACTGTAATAGATATGGTGCCCCCCCCCCACTTTACAGGTTAACCTTACCCTTATCAGTTTTTGTTTCAAGAACAAAACACTAACACATTTAGTTCTCCCCACTCCCAGGTAGTAATGGTTTCTACACAGGGAATGTCCCCAGAAGTCCTGAAAATATTATGTGTACACTTTTCTTTAGAAATAATCAAGAAAGAATCATGTGGGCTCCTAAGAAGAGAAAGTGTGGTATAATGGAGGGAAAGAGCAGGACTGAGACAGAAGTGCTACTCCTCTGTGGAATTCTTTAATGAATGCTGGCCAACCACAACTTGTGCACCCTACTTTGCAGAGCTCCCCGGTGGATACCCTGCTTTCCTGAGTTCACGTAGATATAGATATTATCTATCATTAAAAATAATCCCTTGAAGCAGAGTATACCTTAAACAACCAATAGCAGAGACTCTGGTTCTCACCGCCTTACTGCCTCTCTTTTGTGTACCTTGTTATTTTCCAGCCTTGGTCAGCTCCCCAGCATTAAAAGAAAAACAATAGGAACCAAGTGTGACCACCAGCATAATCTATTGTTTATGCTCGGTATTATTAGAAGTTTGGAATTAAACTGGGGGGAAGAGGGGGACTTCAAAGCAACATCTACAATTTGCATCCCTCTGACCTGGAGCTGAAAGCTAGTTTTGCATGTAGATTTTAGATTTCTAGACTTATTCCAGATATACAACTGACTTTGCCCTATGGTAGCATTTCTTCCCCTCAGCTCCTTTTAGTGCTCATGGCAGAAATGATAATGAGGAAGTATTCCAGCAGGAGGAGCTGGTTTAGAAGCAAATGGATTCCATGGCAACTCCTGACTCTGCATGACACCAAATAACAAGCCTCTGTGCTGGAAATTGCCTGCATTATCTTCCTCCCAAGTGCAGGTCTTTATTTGGTAGGTTTCCTTGTTTTAAATCAGGGATACTAAGAATTTCACATTCCCTGCATGAATAAACACAAGGGAAAGCATGCATTCTCTTCAGAAGATACACAGAAGTTACCAGTCCTTCAGCTGTGGTCTTTTTTTAAAAAAATACAAATCTCTGTTTTTTTGGTTTTTTTTTTAAGATGCAGGTTGACAGAGGCACTAAATTTAACTGCTATAAATATATGCAGTTCTGTAGCAGCAGAGAACAGAAGAATGCAGCAGGGACTATCAACCAGGAATGTTGGGTTGCATATCCACAGTTGGCTTTGGTGAGCAAGTCTATGGTTTAGGAAAGCTGTACCCAAATAGTTCAGTTGGCCTATCTTCAAAACATAAAAACAGAGAAATAGACCTTATTCCTTGTAATTATAGGTGTGCACAAATGATCTCTCGAAATTATTTGCCTTTTTTGTGGGAAGAGAAGTTGGGAGGGGTGGACTATTTCATCAAATTTCTCCAGGAGGAGAAAGAAGTCTCCCAGTGTGTCCTGGATATTGGGCTCACCATTGGCAAGATTTATTTTGGCCACCATTTTACATCCTCTGCAACAGTGCAATGCAGGCCTGGAATAATGATTGGAATGGCAGGCACCATTAAAAAAAATTGGTGGAGTAACACTGAGAAAATTTTGCAGTGTCATCTATTTCTAAAGTGGATAATAAAAATAAAAATACTAGACATTTTCTCAGAATGACTTCTGAGAAATATTGGCTGAGCTCTAGTTTTCATTCTTTAGGGTTTCAGTATCTTCCCCAGAGTTTTACTAATAACAAAACTCTGAGGAGAGGATGTGTGTGGCTATATCTAGTGCAGATGCTTGCATTGCCACTACTTCCCTGAAATTCCCAGTTTTGGGTTTGAGGTTGTAGCTAGCTACAGAAAAAAAAAGATAGATTTGTAATAATTAATAGTCAACAAACAACACCCAAACAAGAAGGAGTTGGCCTTCTACATATTCGTGGTATATCCTAGAGAAGCAGAGGTAGGTATGTTTGTGAATTAAAAGGAAAAAAATAAAAGTAATAAAGTAAACTTGTATTTAAAAAAAATAAACTTCCTAAGGGGAACCTATGTGGGTACTTAATGTGAATACAATTGAACGGAGAAAGGGAGAAGGAAGGAAAGAAACTGGTCTATAAAGAAACTGGAAGTGAGGCAAACCTGAGTCTATCAAAAGTCATGCCTGACATTCAGATATCACACACCCTGTTTTCATACACAAAAGCATTCACACACACTCTAACAGCATTCTTTGAAACTCAGTACTCTATCAAGTTCCTTCCCACCAAAAGCCTGTTTCAAAGCCTATTGTGGGTTAAAAAGCCCCCCAAAGCACAGCAGCTAACTTTTCCATATACATTTTATAATACATCCTTTCTGGCTGGGGATGCAGACTCACTTGAACAAGCTAGATCTTTTACATTCAACAGCTCTAGACTGTCAAAAGACATTATCTTGTTTTTACTGCCGTCTTTTCTTTAGAATTTATTTGCATTGTAGTACAAGGAAATTGTCAGTATTCCAGTTTTTGTGAAAATGTCTTGTGTTGTGTTTGTTGATGTCATGCTGACAAAACTCTCTTCCTCCATATAGCCAGATGTGGCTGTCACTGGCAGAGGGCTTTCCATGGTCTCAGACAGACCTTTCTTCTGTAAAAAATTCTAACTGACATAGTTTGGGAGACATGCAAGGAATTCTGTCTACAAAGTATTAGCTCAACCCTCTAAGCAATAGTCTTTCCTATTTCAATTTCGATGACCAGAGCAATTGTGTTTTAGCTCCCACTGAATAAATGTGATTCTGTAATTATGAGGATTCATATATCATATTGTAGGAGAGCTGTTCTGAACAGTGTCTCATGGCAGCTATCTTTCTTGTGATTTGAATGCAGCTGTTACTTGTGGTTTACACTGTATGGCCCTGTGGATAACAGCAAACATTTCTTTGCTGTTTCTCTTATATAGAATCCCAAAATCCAAAATATTCCAAAATCCAAACTTGTTGCCATGGATGGCTGAGACAGTGACACCTTTGATTTCTGATGGTTCAATATGCACACACTTTGTTTCATGCACGTTATTATTAAAAATATTATGTATAAAATTACCTTCAATCTATGTGTATAAGGTATATATGAAACATAGATGAATTTCATATGTATGTATATGCAAATATTACAAAATCCAAAAAACTCTGGAATCCAAAACTTCCCTGGTCCCAAGCATTCTGGGTAAGGGAGACTTAGCCTATATAACCATAAGGAGGCAAACTATAATCTTATCCTCCCTCCAACTGCTCCAGCACCTTGGACAGCACCTTGAAAGTTTAAAGCCCATCATGGATTCCCCACCCCAGTGACATGGAAGCCAGTAGGTGCCACTGTTCAAAAGAACACAAATGGCTGAAGGAGGGGTTATGGAAGGTTGAGAACATGGACAGATGTTTCCATGATGTGCACATAGTAGCCTTATCAGCTGCTTCTTGAAACCAATGCTTTTCTGTAGTTTTACACTGTTTCACAGAAATTTGGGTCTCCCTAAAAGTTCATGAGCAGTTGCTTTGCAAATTTGAAAAGAAGGGTGGAACAGCTTCTTTGAGAGGTTGTCCACCTGATCTTCTGCAGTATGTCACTGCCAGTCAGCGTTAGGTGCTTGGGTTTCAGTACGAAGACAACAACAAAAAGGAAAGTAAGAGATCTATTTCACAAGATCCGGGAAATCAAAGGAAAATTCAAACCAAGGACTGGGATGCTCTATGACAATAAAAATAACATAATTCAAAACCAGGAGGGAATAAAAAGATGCTGGATGCAATACACAGAAGAATGATACAAAAGAGATGACAAAATGAAGGACACATGGAACATGAAGATGAACCCCAAATTCTAAAAAGTGAGGTGGAAACTGCAATAAGAGAAATAGCGAAAAATAAATCACCAGGAACAGATGACATTCCAACTGAACTGCTGCAATCCACATTGACAGAGTCAACTCTAGTGCTAACCAACATGTGTCAATAGATATGGAAAACAAAATCATGGCCAACAGATTGGAAGTGATCAATATACATCCCCATCCACAAAAAGGGAGACACAAGAGATCATAGAACTGATCTCCCATGCAAACAATACCATACTAAAAATTCTGCAAAATAGACTCCAATCATACATGGAGAGAGAAATCACAGAGGTTCAAGAGGGATTCAGGAAAGGAAGAGGCACTAGGGACTACATTGCAAACATAAGATGGCTAATGGAGCGCACCAGGAAATTCCAAAAGAAAATCAGCATATGCTTTATAAGCTATAGCAAAGCCTTTGACTGCATAGATCATGAAAGGCTATGGAATGCCCTTAAAGGCATGGGAGTGCCAAGACATCTGATAGTCTTGATGAGGAATCTGTACTCAGGACAAGAAACTACTGTTAGAACAGAACACGGAGAAACAGAATGGTTCCCAATTGGCAAAGAGGTCAGATAAGGCTGTATCCTTTCACCCTATCTGTTCAACTTCTGCAGAACATACAGTATTGTAAGAAAAGCAGGCTTGGACACAGAAGGAGAAGTGAAGAGGAAGGAATATCAACAATCTAAGATATTCAGATGACACATAGTACTAGCAGAAAACCTCACAGACCTGGAACATCTACTAAGGGGGATCAAAGAAGAAAGTGCAAAGGCAGGCTTAATGTTGAACATAAAGAAAACAAAAATAATGACCACCAAGGACCTTCACAAGTTCAACCTAGACAATGAAGAAATAGAAATAATAAAAGAATTCCCATACCTGGGATCAAACATTGATAGAAATGGGGACTGCAGTCAGGAAATCAGAAGATTAAAAATGTGGAGAGTAGCTATGAAAGAACCAGGAAAGATTCTAAAATGCAAAGATATACAACTGAGCACAAAAGTTAGAATCATACAAGCCATTGTATTCTCTATTACCATATATGGATGTGAGAGCTGGACAGTTAAGAAAGAAGAAGAAAATCTTTTCAATTGACATGTGGTGCTGGAAAAGAGTGCTGAAGACTCCATGGACAGTCAAAAGGACAAAAAAATGGGTCCTAGAGCAGATCAAACTGGAAACCTCCTTGGAAGCCAAGATGACCAAACTGAAGCTGTTCTATTTAGAACACATCATGAGAAGGAAGGACTCATTGGAAAAGACAATAATGCTGGGAAAGGTGGAGGGAAGTAGGAAGAGAGGAAGGCCACATATTAGATGGATGGACTCTATTAAGGAGGTCACAGGTATGGGGTTGCAGGAATTAAGCAGTGGAGGACAAAGGGTCTTGAGACGTCTCATCCATATGGTTGCCATGAGTCGAGATTGACTCAAGGGCAGTTAACAACCACCACCACCACCACCACAAGAAGCAGAGCTACAGTGAGGTTCAATAGGCATAGTCGTTGCCCCATCAATGGAGTGTGTATACCATGCTCAAGTTTATTGGCAGATGGCAGAAGAGTTACTTGACAAAGGGCTGTTCCCAGGGATGGCATGGCTGGGCATGACTGCCAAAGGACCAATGACTTAGAGTCATCTCCCCATTCCTCTGCTGGCTCTCCTAAGAGCTGTACTGGACCCATCTAAATGCTCTAGTAGCAAGGCCTATGGCAGGCTTGAATGTTACTCATTCAACATTTAATCAGCTTGGAAAGAAAGATGCCCACAGCACAGTAAGTAGAAGGTCCTCACACAGCACACCAATGATTGGGGTGGGGGGCAGGATGGAGATAGAGATGTCATAATGCCAGACTTTTTCACCTGTTCTCACTGCTTTGATTATTGTGCATTGGCTCTTCCATTTTCTATCAGCTCCCTATATGCAGGACCTCAGTTCCTACAACAATTCAGTTTGATAACTGTCAATTTATTCCTACACTCTTATTCTTGTTCTTTAAGCACAGGCCCTTTAAGGACCATCTGGGGGGAAGCTTGGGAGGAGCCCCGCCAGTGAGAGAGGCGGGGATAAAGCCGGCCCGCCGGACCCTCCCGACACGCCCCCTTCTGCCTTCGCTCCGGACGCTGCTGCTGACGCCGTCGTCGCCGGACTGCACCCCCTTTTGCCGGGCGGCTTCTCTCGGTGGTTTCGGAGGTGCGCTTCTGCGCACCGCCCCGGGAGAGCCGCCCTTGGACTTGGGGAAACATCACAACTGCGAAACTGCGCAGCTGCGCAGTTCCGGTTGGGGGAGGGAAGGCTAGGTTGCCCAAGGAGCATGAGGATGCCTGAAGTGGCTGCCCTCTGCTCCATCAATCGCCATAGGGGGG
>NC_056522.1:116292209-116308824 GCF_019175285.1 Sceloporus undulatus | reverse complement strand
CTCCAACCGTGCCACAAACCCTGTCGCTGCTCCTGTGCAATGCCAGGTCTGTTAATAACAAGGCCCACATCCTCCAGGATCTCCTGGAGGACTCGAAGTGCGACCTGGCTTGCATTACCGAGACCTGGCTGGGGCCTGAAGGGGATGCTGTGTGGGCTCAGGCCCTGCCTGCTGGGTACTCGGTGAAGGACCAGCGCAGGTTAGGTGGGCGGGGGGGGTGTGTGGCCTTGGTACATAGGAACACCGCGTCCCTCGCCAGGAACCACATCCGACAGACCTCCTATATTGAGTGTATTTACCTGACCCTAAAGGCTAGGGACAGTCTAGGGATTCTGCTGGTGTATCGGCCACCCCGTGCATTAGCGGACTCCCTTAACGAGCTGACACAGCTGGTTGCTGAATTGATGTTGGAGACGCCCAGGCTTCTTGTCCTGGGCGACTTCAACATCTCCCTCACGGCCAGCTACGTTCCACCCGGTGCGGCTCGGGAATTCATGGATACCATGGCTGCCATGGGCCTGTCCCAGCTGATACAGGGTCCCACGCATTGCGCGGGTAATACACTTGATCTGGTCTTCTGTTCGGAGGCGGAAAATCCGTGGGTGGAAATAGCTAATATTTCCCCCTTGCCATGGACGGATCATTTCCTGGTAGAGGTGAAAATCAAGGCCTCTACCCAGATCCCCCCCGGGGGTGGTGGACCAGTTAGGATGGTCCACCCTCGAAGGCTGATGGAACCTGAGAGGTTCCAAGAAGCCTTAGAGGGGCTTGCGGTTGGAAATGACGGCGACTCTGTTGATGCCCTTACCGGTATCTGGAATACCGGTCTCTCTGGGGCTATACACAGAATCGCTCCCAAGCGTCCTCTCAGGCCCGCTTCCAATCGTAAGCCTTGGTATACGGAAGAGCTCCGGGCGAGGAAGCGGGTTCTGCGACGACTAGAGTGCCGTTGGCGGAAAGACCTTCGCTTAAACGACAAGACTCTCCTAGACCGGCTGTTGAAGGACTATGGAGAGGCAATACGAGCAACAAAGAATTCGTTCTATGGTGCTCGTATTGCGTCCGCTGAGTCACGTCCGGCAGAGTTGTTCAGGGTGGTCAGGGAGCTAACTCAGCTCCCTCCTGCCCTGAACCAGATCCTTGAACCGTCTAAGGCCTGCTGTGACCTTTTCAATGACTTTTTTGTGGATAAAACTTCTCGCATAAGCGAAGGTCTGAACGCCGACGTTGAAGCAGAACCTAGGGTAGGAGTGTCCAGAGCCTCCGTGGACTATGTTATACTGGATCAGTTTGAGTTGGTGAGTACCGAGGATGTGGACAAGATCCTCGGAAGTGTTCGGAAAACGACCTGCTCTCTTGATCCCTGCCCCTCGTGGTTAGCGGCCCAGGGGGGACCGGTGGTAACGACATTGTTACGCCGGATAATTAACACCTCTCTCAGGGAAGGGCGATTTCCATCGGATCTTAAATTGGCCATCGTAAGACCGATCCTAAAGAAGCCCTCCCTTGACCCCCTGGTACATAATAATTATCGGCCTGTTTCACTGCTACCATTTTTGGGGAAGGTGATCGAGAGAGCGGTTGCAATCCAGCTTCAGACGGTCTTGGATGAAACGGATTATCTGGACCCATTTCAAACTGGCTTCCGGGCGGGTCACGGGGTTGAGACGGCCATGGTCGCCTTGGTCGATGATCTCCGTCTGGGCATCGACAGGGGAAGCGTGTCCCTGTTGGTGCTCTTGGACATCTCAGCGGCTTTCGATACCATAGACCATGGTATCCTTCTGGGACGCCTGGCTGAGGTGGGGATTGGGGGCACTGTGCTTCAGTGGTTCCGTTCCTACCTCTCCGGGAGGTCTCAGATGGTGCAGCTGGGGGACGTGTGCTCCAGCGAGCGGGCCCTTAAAACCGGGGTCCCTCAAGGAGCCATTCTGTCCCCCATGCTATTTAACATTTACATGAAACCGCTGGGAGAGATCATCCGGAGACATGGGGCGCGGGGTTATCAGTACGCTGATGACACCCAAATTATTTTCTCTATGTCTCCGACTGATGCAGTGACTGGGGATGGCGTCTCTCCCCTAGTGGCCTGTCTGGAGTCAGTAATGGGCTGGATGAGGGAAAACCGACTCAAACTTAATCCAGAGAAAACGGAGGTACTAGTGATAGGTCCCCCTGGTCCAGGAATGGCGGTGGTTCCACCTGTCCTGAATGGGGTCACGCTCCCTGTGAAGGATTCCGTGCGCAGTCTGGGGGTGCTTCTTGACTCGTCCCTTCACCTGACTGCTCAGGTGAATGCGACGGTCAAGAGTACCTGTTATCAGCTTCGGCTGATTCGCCAGCTGCGCCCATATCTGGCCCAGAGGGACCTTGAAACTGTTGTACACGCTCTGGTAACTTCGAGATTGGATTTCTGCAACGCACTCTACATGGGGCAACCCTTATACCACACTCGGAAGCTGCAAGTAGTGCAGAACATGGCAGCACGGCTGGTCACTGGCGTTTCCAGGACCAGCCATATAACACCAGTGCTCAAAGATCTCCATTGGCTGCCTATTCGCTTCCGAGCTCAATATAAGGCGTTGGTTATTACCTATAAAGCCCTAAATGGCTTGGGCCCAGGATTCCTGAAGGACCGTCTCTCCCCGTACATTCCGCCTCGCACCCTCAGAACATCTGGGCAGCAACTCCTGAAGGTGCCTGGGGCAAGGTCGGCCGTTACGGCCAGAAGATCCTTTTCCACAGCTGCCCCAGCCCTTTGGAACACGCTGCCCATAGAGCTCCGCTCATCTACCACCCTGGCCCAATTTAGGAAGGGACTCAAAACCTTCCTATTTAATCAGGCATTCCCCGACTAAACATCCTATGGGCCTCCCTCCTCACTCGTGGCCGTGAGGTTGGGCTAAGGGGCTTTTATTGTTTTTATGTAGAGATGATGTTGTTTTTAATCTGTTTTATATTGTATTTGCTGCACTAAGGTGCATTTGTAAGCCGCCCTGATCTATTTGGAAGGGCGGGGTATAAATAAAATTTTATTATTATTATTATTATATAATAAACAATTATTGTTAAAAAAGAGGATCCACTCCTTTAATCCATGTTTACTCAGCAACATTTGGGAACATAGGAGACATTTGCCAAAAACATTTTGAAAATTCCAGCATATAATAGCTTGAATCCTGTTGGTGAACCTATCATATCAAAGCAATTTACCAAAGTCTTGACTCACTGTCCAGCAATTGCTCTAGTTGGGCTACCAGCAGGATTCAATTCAATTCAGATCTGCCCATTTACATTACCCTCAGTTACCCTCATAGGACTCTAAATAATGACAAATGACTTACTTTCCCCCTACTCTGGTGAAAAGCATAACATAATCAATTTAGTCACATCAGATATTACAAACGGGACAATAATAATTTATTTGATTCTTCCTGACCCAAAGACCAATCTTAGGGATAGGCTAGATGATGAGTGTCAAGGTGAGAGACTCAACCACCCAACTGCTTTTCTCTGATGACAGCACAATGGGTCTTTTTATCCCACCACTGCCACCAATTATGTGGAGGTGAGGGCCACTATCTCACCAATTCTTCACTACGAGACTTGAACTTGGGACTCTCTTAAGTGTCTCCCGCACTATAATTCTCTTCAGATGCTAGCACTCTGGTTTTCAAGTTTTCCCCCAGTTTGGCACCAACTATTCTTTGACAACCACACACCCACTATCTAATGTGTCCCAAACATAAAAGACTTTTCTCAATGTTGATAGCATTTTTAATGTGTTTCTGAAATCACTTCAGACAGCTGCTCATTGAAACAAAGTAATAAATTTATCTACACATCAGGCTAAATACAATATCTCTCTTAGTGGATGGTGTTCAAAATGGATAAAGTGTATAAACACTTTATTAGTTACACAATTTGCCAGTTTCTTTAGCTTGTCTTTGTAATTGTTTCTTTATAGCTTGACATATATGTTCCCTTACAGACTAAGTTCTCACAGAACCTTTATTAAACTTTTGTATCGTATAATCCTTCTGGTTACCTGTGACTCCACTAGTCACCAAACACTATGTCTTCCGCAGGACACTACAACTATATAATTAAGGACACTCTTCATGTCATTCTTGGGTACCTAAAACCCTTTCTAACTGCCCTTCATAGCAGCCTAACCTCGCCTCAATGGCTCTTCACCCTTCAGGGCATACTAAACATCAACATCCCTTTCAAATCTGCTCCTCCCTCTTATATACTGACTCCTGGGAGCAGCTCCCACCTTTTCCTGACTTCACTCCCATTCACTAGTACCAAAGTTCTAATCTGCCTGTTGCTTCCACAATGAGCAATTTGAGTTCTTGAAATATGGATAGTACTGGACCTGATAGTATGTTTGTTTTTTAAAATTGCCAATTAGACCTAGAATTTAATCTTTGGTCCCCACTGTTTGCCCATGTTCTTTGGACTACCTTGTTAACAATGTTAGGTTAGCCATGGGGACCTTTCTCTTGTCCACTCTTACTGGTGGTAGCATTCCACAGTCTTAAAATGTGTATTTTGTTCTTACATGTTTTGGAAACACTCTGGCTGGAAAAACAAAAATGTGTTGAAATTATTCCAAGAGCAGTTTTTCCCCCTGTAGGACACTCTTTGATCTATGCAAACATCCTCTTGAACAACATAGCATCTATCCTTTCATTCTTACACTAGAATCACATCAAAAGTTAACTGATGCACCTCTGGAAAAAAAAAGACAGATTAACATTTGTCAGAGACTGACACTGGCAGCAATATTGCATGGAGTAATTAGTCCCTAATGAAACAGAATTGCTGTCAAATAAATGAAGGTGTGTAAAAAAACAACATACCCAAACCCAAACTACCAAGCTTTTTAAAAGTGACTTTGGCATCAGAAAATGTCCTAAGTGAAAACGTTTAACACTTTTCATGAGGAGAAATTTCACTATAAGCACTTCATGAAAGGACTTCCTTTAGATAAAAGCTATGTGACAATTAATTAGTTACGATTTCTGCTTCACGATGGGAATGCTTCAGGAATATATGAAAGTACAATAATGACTTCTCAAATATGAATAAACAATGAAGGAAAAACAGTGCTTCATGCTGCATTTCCAAGGGTGTGCAGTGAACATCCTGTAGAATGCATATAAATGGCAGCAACAGTTTCGACTTTCATGCATTAATTTCAATCCTGAGTTTTCAGTGCTTGCCTTTTGATTTGCTGCTAAAAATGTCACACCTCTTTAGGAGAGAAAAAAAGAGTCATGTGGCCATTCTAAATAAGAACACGTCTTTTGGAATCAGCAAGATTAACTTGGAATTAGAAGCAGTCTCTAGGGATCCCTAATACATGAATGTGAGTGAATGTATCAAACTACGACTGAATGGGAAAAGGAGAAAAAGGAAGAAAAGGGAAGCAGTGGGAGGGAGGGACTCATAATATCCTACATTTGGGGAAACAAACCCCTTAGTGATGTATTTTACACTTACACATGTCGAAGTATTTTTAAACAAGGTAACTATCCATCTAAGTAGTCAATTTCCTGATAATTTATCCAGTACTGAGAGCCAGTGTGGTGTAGAGGTTTGAGCATTGGACTATGACTCTGGAGATCAGGATTTGAATCCCTGTTCAGCCACAGAAACCCACTGAGTGACCGTAGGCAAGTCACACTCTCTCAGGCTCAGAGGAAGGCAAAGGCAATTCCCCTCTGAACAAATCTTGCCAAACAAACAAACAACCCCTCCCCCCACACCATGATAGGTTTGTCTTAGGGTTGCCATAAATCAGAAATGACTTAAAGGCAGACAGCAGCAGGTGTGGGAAGAGAAGGGGGGAATGGAGTAAAATTTGTCTGGTGGCTGAGGAAATGTGTCACCCGAAAGCTTGGACAAATGAAGATAGGAAAAGCTTTGCTGGGTCAGGACAAAATTCAATCCAGCCCAGTTTTTTTCAGGCTGATGAGGGGGACTGGCTATTTTTTTCCTAATGTGCCCAGGATCAGTATCATATTTGTGCCGATTGACTGCAACAGTTTCTTTCCTAGAAACCCTGCAAACCAGCAGTGGATGGCTTCCAGAACAGCACCAGTCCTTGGACCACCATTATGAGGAGCTATGGTCTAGACTGGCTTCCTGTTTTCTTTCTCTAGGAAGACCATAACAAAGAACCAAGTCAGCTGCTGTGCCCTTTGGCTACCCTCAGAAGGTGCCCTCAGAGGCATATGCTCTTGAACATAGGATTCCAAGGCAGATGTCATAGCTAGGATGTATTTGACCTTCGCATCAAATGTAAGATTGCTGTTGTGTGCCTTCAAGTCATTTCTGACTTCTGGTGACTCTACGGTGAACCTATACTGGGGTTTTCTTGGTGAGATTTGATGAGGGGGGTTGCCATTTCCTTCCCCCGAGGCTGAGAGCATGTGACATGCCTAAGGTCACCCACTGGGTTTCAAGGCTGATCTGGGATTCGAATTCTGGTCTCCAGAGTCAAAGTCCAACCCTGAAACCACTACACCATGCTGGGATTCATCAGATCTTTGGAAAATATGAAATCTGAATTGTTTCAAGATAGAATAACTACTTGCCCCACTCTATAACTTATCCAAACATGCAAAGACATGGCCATCAAAAAACAAGCAAGCAAGGAAACAAACAAACAAAGGGTTCCTCTTATCATTTGGACATAGGAATTCATATGCGTTTGAATTCTAACATGGGACAAGAGTGAGCAAGGGTTCTTCCACACTACACAATTTTAGCACTGATTCCACTTTAACAGTCATGGCTGCATCCTGTGGACTCTTGGGGTCTATAGAGGAGCTTTCTGACTGAGAACTCTGAATATCCCTCCCTAAACTACAAACACCAGGATTCCATAGAGCATAGCCATGGCATCTGAAGTGGAATCATAATGAGTTAGAATTGTGTTTTCTGATAGCAAGCAAATGAAAATGGGCCTTCTTAACAGAAATTTATTGTTCACAGAATTTTATAACCTTTGTCATCTTTAAAATTTACAGGGAAAGTATACTTGGTCTTAATTACAAATAGATTATAATCAATTAAAAGCAGAATTTTAATTATATGGGGCATAAACAAGGTGTGGTTTAGTAAGAGCACTTGTATTTTACAAAGGCTATACTAAATCATAATGATTAGGCAATAAGAACTGTAAGGAAGAGGCGTGAGCTTTCCTCAGTTGCCAAGAGCAGAGAAGATTGTAATTTTCCAGGTATACAGAATCAGATAAATTGTTCATTAGGAGGACTCATTGACTTGAAGAATGCAGGAGTCAAGTTACAAGGAGGTCTGAAGCTTCTGAAGCTTCATTAGGAGATACGAACCAAGACTCTTAATCACTGTGGAGAATCTTTCCTGTATAAGGATTATTTCGTCTCTGAAGTAAGCAATTCTCTATAAAGTAACTGACAGAAAGATCTAAGTAGTAGATGTGCTAGAGATCCTTCTCAAAAGATTTCCTGGCACAAATTATACTCGCTCACTTAAAGACACAGTTGTTTAACCTCATACCATTGCTGGTCCCTCTGTTGGGTTTGTAGAATCCAAACCTCCTCAGTAAAAGTGTGGATGACCAATTTAGCTTTTCTTCAGTAAGTGTTGGTAAAGTGCGACAGATTTAAAAAACTCAACCATGCTAAAACAAACACGCTACTTTATTAGGCACAGCGGACACACAAAAAACCCACAGTGGACTGACAAGTACTTAAGTCAAACTAAATATTATGAGATAAGTACCGATTTGCTCAATTTGCTGCCCCAGTCTGCAATTTCATTACTTTGCAGAGCAACTTTACTGTGTTGCAGTCATCTCTTTCATACCTTCTCTTTCAATTTTATATTGACAAAGTAACAGTGCCATGCAAAAAATTCAACCTTGTGTGATTTTCATCCAGAAAATCCCAGAGGCTGTCTTTGGCTCAGTGGTTTCTGAATATTTAACTTAACCAATGCAATTGGTGACATAATCAGAAAACTCTTGTAACACACTAACCTGTTTGTTTAAAAAAAATCATGTGGCATTTATAATTCCGGTTGCTCTTTGTTCTCTGGCCTGGTATAAGACTGGGGTGGGAATCATGCAGCTCTAGAGAGACTCTTGGAAATGAATGAAAATGACAACCCTTCAGTGACATTTTCCAGTACATGGGGGAAAAAAACACCTTTCATTTGTATGATAGTTCTCATACTTCATTAGTTTCTGTCTCTACATCTTCTGTCCAAGTGGTGTCAGAAGTTTTGGCTGGTAAATTCAGTAAGAGATACTTTCCCATGAACTCTTACCGTTGCTTTTATTACCATCATGAGTTATATGATAACTCTCTAATTCCTTATCCTTATGGCCTTAGATACTTTCATCACTTAGCAAAAAAGTGCTTGTTACATAATACATAATTACGATTTCCTTCTGATTCTAGAGCACATTTAACAGGTAACTCTATATGCGGTAACAAACATAGAACATATAAAATCATCTGTTTGAAATATAAGTGTTTGGGATACATCTTTGGTCATCTTGTTAAAAATATGGCTTCTGGTAACAACGTAAAATTGTAAACTGCAGTCAGAATAATGTAAAGGTTTTGTTGAGGAAATATTTGAAGTATTTTTTCCCCCTTACTACCAAGTCTGTATAAACCGGATTCTGCAGTCGGTTTAACAAGATTAAGCCTGATTTATGTATATAATGCCAATATTACTGTTGACTTGTTAACTGACCTATTGGTGTAGTTAGTAAGCATTTAAACCTCTGAAATATTTTAAATGAACACTATGAACAATGTTATGATAATGCAATAGAGTCAGTGTGCAGTTGTGGTTTGAGCATTGGCCTATGACTCTGGAGACCAGGCTTCAAACCCCCACTCAGCCATGGATAAGCCACACTCTTTCACCTTCAGAAGAAGAGAAAGATAACTCCCCTTTTAACACATCTTGTCAAGAAAACCCAATGAAAGGTTCACTTTAGGGTTGCCATAAGTTGGAAACAATTAGAAGGCACACAACAACAAATACAATTATAATTGTTTTTGTGAACAAAAACCGAGTGAAATTTTTTGTGGGCACAATGTTAATCAAATATGAGGCTAAATTCAATGTTTGTCCCAAGAAGCATAGATCCATTGAATTGAGAAGTTATTAGTCCCTCATAACATCCATTGATCGTAGTGGGTTTAATCTAGATGGGTCTAACCTTAACTTTAGGTCTAAATGAACATTTTATATAAAAGCTGATTTCAATCAAATTGCCTTACTTAATTTTCCATGATATGGACTCTGCATTTATAACAGAAATCCATTATTTAACTCTGAAAATCAGCGTAATAGTAATAATTAGTATAGCAGGCAAACACAAGGACAGGTTGCTTACCCGTAACTGTAGTTACAGAGTGGTCATCTGCGAATCCACACAAATGGGTTATTTTGCGCAGAATAATCCATTTGTGTGCTTCGCAGAGACCATGAAGAAGAACTGAATGATCAAACTAAGCTCTGGAATATCGATGGCACAGAGATTTGGCATGATGAGCTCCACTTGGGTAAAAGAATACTTCTTTCCCAGAGAACAGGAATAACTAAGAAGTGCTACATATTTATACATGCAACATAGTTTATGAATTGGACAAGAGTGAAGATTACTATGACTACTGTAAGATAAATGTTGTTTCCGATGGGGGATATAGTCACTGGATGGAGTCACAACTCCCTGCCCCCAATTTAAAATATAGGCTGGCATTCTCTACAATTATTCTAGGACTGGAATTTTACAGTGTTGTAAACCAACTATTCTAAATAGTACAGTTTAGAATTGTGGCATTGTGCACCAGTTGTGTTTCCAGGAAACTTTTGGGACCATTGCACAAGCAGAATTAGCAGTGTGGCCATTGTACAAGAGTTGTGATGCAAAATAGTATGGCATTTTGCAGGCCAGGCTGCCTTTGTGCAATAACAGTGCTATAGAGCCATGGGGTTAATCCAGAATGGCAGGCAGTGGTAAGTCATGGATGCCTTGCAGAAAAATGCCCCCTTGTTTCATGGTGCCTTGTTGTGCAGTGGGGACTCCCATTGCTAACACAATATTGCTACATACTGTATCAGTGACATAGCTTTGTTGTTGTAAAGTTACACATTGCAGTGAGTGTGATGCAGGATCTCAGCTGAAACGGTAATGGTAATAATTCTGCATGAGGACAATGTCAGATTTCTTTGCTCACATGTCACTCCAGATGTTCTCACTTTGCAGCTCTCAGCATTCCTCCCCATCAGTTTTGTTGCCTAGGTCTGTTGGAATTTGCATTTGTAACATGATCTGGAAGGATACATGATTCTCATCCCAGATTTAGCGCCCTGGAACAGCCTGGCGACATCCTGGATTTAACAAGATTGATCCCGATTGAGTCTGGGATCCAGAGTCTGAGATTCAGGATTCATAAAACTGTGCACAAAAATGTTCCTCCTGCAGGGGGAGAGAAGCACTTTCTGCCATTCGCATCTTTTCCATGCAGCCCAAGAATTTTGTAAGACATGGCACAGCTGGTCATGGGGGGGGGGGGGGGGGGGGATACAGTTCCCCTCTTTCTCCAGCAAGTAGCTCATTAGGATTTGGGTTCTTTTGGGCAAGTTGCAGAAGGGTAGGTTTATTGTGTTCAGCCATTGTGTTTAGAGCTAGGTGAACACCACCACAACCACTGTTTGAGTTTAAAGCATAGAATAAAACAAAATAGAAACCCTGAACTATAATTAATTGCTTATGCCACTTGAACACAACATCTTGGTATATTAGAAGACTTGTAATGGTGAGCAAAATTAAATTCTATTAAAATTTCTGTTGTATTACCACTGTTCATAGAATTACATTGTTGCACTGTGGTTTTAAATGTGTCATGGCATTTTATTCATCTTCAGACATAGCAGCATAAGAGAAACTGGATTTCTGAGATCCCTCAAAATGACTGGATACAATTTTCTTATCATGTGTGTTGCCTTGAATGGCTCAGATTGCATGAGATTGGAGAACAGAAGACTCTTACAGCTAGGACTGGAAATAAGATATGGATGGCATGCTTACCTATAGTATTGGAAAATAAAAGTAAATAATGTCTTTAACAATCACTACATAAGGAAATCTCTACTAAGGATATAGACTAAATGTAAACTCCACCTAAGATATAAAATACTGAGATGGACATCCATAAATGAAACCTTCTATAAAAGAGAGAAATTAGGAAGTGAACACGGCTAACATATGCAGAACTTTTAATACTGGATATAGGAAAATATAGAAAAAGATAGTGGAAGAATTAAACCAGGAAGAACTATGTTGCAATCAGTTTCTATATAGACAACTACCAGAAATGTTAAAAAATGGATGAGAAATCAAACAGAATAGTAAAATAATATTTGGACTTTAGGAAGCTGATATTGAGTGAAAACCAAAATTCAATATCAAAATTATACAAGGTTTTACTGAATTTAGAAATGGAGGATGAAGGTGTTAAGAATGATATGATTAAATGGGCCCAAGATATAGGATGACCAACACAGTTTGAAGAATGGGGGATGGGGAAAACAAAATTAAGACATACACTATGATATAATGGAAAACATATACAAAAATGCCAAAAATGAATGTTGGAAGTGCTCTCTATCGTATTGTGGGATTGCAGAAAATCAAAAAAGTATTAGAAACAAATACATTCATTAATTAGGAACATAAATAAACAAAAAACATAAATATAAAGATGGACCCTAAAAAGTACCTACATGGAATAACTGAGAAAATATAAATAAAATATGGCAAGCTTTTATTTTCTATTATAATAGCGGCAAGAATTATAGATGCCAATAAATTGAAAGCAAAGGAAGTACTGTATTGGATAGTACTGAATGGTTGCTTAAGTTATATGATTTTATGGAAATAGATAAGTTAACCTGCTTAAATAGAAATAAATCAATGAATAAGCATAATGAAGATTGTTCAAACCTATGGATATATTGTACACAAATATGGGGAAAGTGTATTTTGAATAGAAGATTAAAAAACGGTTAAGTTTTATAATATATGTATAACTCACATGAATGGAAAATGGCATTAAATAATGAATGGGGGGGATGGGGAAATAAATACTAAAAATAATAATGAGTTTATATACTGAATAGGAAAAAAAAAGAAACAAACAAAAAGAATAAATATATTCATGATGTAGAGGGAGGGAAGTCATTTTATTTGTTGTTTCTTCTATGTAATTGTGTTGTCTAGTTTGTGTACTAGTTTGTGTACATTTTCAAAATGTATATGCAATTTATGTGTATGTATATATGTTTTTAATGACAGCTAAAAGCTTTTACAAATAAAATTTAAAAAAATGATTGGATACACTTTCTGAATATTATCAGAATTTGGTGTATTCCAAAATTTTCAAAATGCAAGTAATTCAAGTGGATTAATAAGGCAGTTAACTCAGATAGGGATAGAGTATGCCCTTGCTATCCACACAGGATCCATTCCAGACACCCCCCTCGTGGATAGCAAAAAACATAGGACCTTAAGTCCCTTTCTTTTCAATGGGTGCTTGTGCCCATTCACGCCACCACGTGTGCACACACCCATTGAAAAAGCCAGGGCTTGCCATCCACAGAAGCTCAAACCATGGATGGCAAGCCTGTGGTTGACATGGGCACACTGTACTTGCTACTTAAGGATGACTCTTCATAACTATCCAATCCATTCTTTCTGTTGGAATAATTAAAAACAGTTTGATGACATGCTCACCTTATGGAAGATGTTCAGAAATGTTCTTCTGCAGTCCCTTGTGCCAAAAATTTGAAGATCAAAAATTAAACTCTTTCCAATGTGATGTATTTATTTTGCAACAAGTATATTGCAAATCTGACAACAGGAGTTTGAATCTCAATCCTATGCATTTTAACACATGCTTTCAAATACAGTATGCCTTCAAATATAATATGGTAATATTGGTATTGAAATAGTGTAAAAGCTTAGAGATGGAATATCTGACATATCCAGTAAAGGGGACTAAGCAAAATTAGCATGCTGCAATTGAAAGATAACAGAGGATACAAGAGTAGTACTGGTATGTCACTCTGTCATCTGCTGCATTTAGTGAATGTCTGCTGTAAAATAGGTTATAGTTCCACTGACCACTAAGAAGCCAAGCCCTTCCTCCAGTCCATCTGCCTTGGTCCAGGCCTCGGAGGTGGAGAAGAACTGCTGGACCTGATCCCATTCCCCACCACCACTCCCTTCTCCTTCTGTGTCGTGTCTTCTTAGATTATAAGCCTGAGGGCAGGAAACCGTCTAACTAAAAGATTGTATGTACAGCGCTGTGTAAATTTACAGCACTATATAAATAAAGGTTAATAATAATAATAATAATAATAATAATAATAATAATCAAATTCTTTTCATGAATGGAATTGGAACAGGATGTCTGTTTTCCTTCCCACTGCACTCCCAGGACTGGTTGTCCAGAGCTGGGAAACCCTTTGGAGCCAGTTTTCAGGAGGCAGGGTGAAGAAATTTCTACTGAAGCAGCTACTGAGTGTCAGGTTCTAGGCCAATGACAAAACATATTAAGCAAGATTGGAAACAATGTGCAACTTCTGGTTACAGTGGCAAACCTTAATACTGAGTACAGTGGTACCCCGGGTTACGAAAATAATCCGTTCCGCGGCGCCCTTCGTAACCCGAAATCTTTCGCTAGCCGAAAAAGCCATAGGCGCTAGCGCTGGAAGCCGCGATTTCGTGTGAAAAAGCGCCGAAAAGCACCAAAAATTTTTTTCGTAAGCCGGAAAAAAAAAAACGTAACCCGGAACAGTTTTTTCCTATAGAATTTTTTCGTATCCCGGAAATTTCGTAACGCGGTGCTTTCGTATCCCGGGGTACCACTGTACTATGTAGTTTTGTGCATGGTTTTTAGCTGCCAGCTACTACTGGGCCATTAAATGGGCAAACAGATATAAAGGAATAGCTCAAGTTATCAGTGCCCAACAAAACTCAATGGCTTTTCAGGGCTTCTTAACACTGCATTTGTCAGACACAGCAATAATGTACTAATGAGCAAAGCACTCCATGTTACTGTTCTCAGAAATTAAAGAAAGAAAAGAAAGAGAAAGAAAGAAAGGAAAGAAAGAAAGGAAAAGAAATAGAAACAAAGCAAAAGAATAGCTAAACATACTAGTATATATGGAGGTTAAAATATACTGTAGATGAGACATGCCCACTGAGGTAAGGGCTTTGGAAAGGGTATTTCTTGTTCACTTTTAACGTTTTTGTGTGTGTTCCAAATCTTTTTGTGAACTTTCTTGTGACTGCAATGTGTCCTGAAAGTCATGTTGGAAGTATTTTTAATAAATTAGTAATAATAAAGTCAAACTCAGCTATCAACTTAGATACTCTGGCGGGGTACAGACCGCCGCTTTGTGGCGGTCTGCCGCTGCCGCCAGTAGGTCCGCGAGGGAGCCGGAGCCTTCACACGGCCCGACTCCCGCGCGGACCGAAAAAGAAGCTCCAAAATGGAGCTTCTTTTTCCGTCGCGTTTGCGACATAGCGAGGCGCCAGGGGCGCGCTCGCTACGTCACAAGCGGCGCGACGCGTACGGACGCTCAGTGTCCGATATGCAAAGATGGCGCTGGCCATGTAGAAGGGCCGCCGCCATCTTGTACGGACGGAGTCCGTACTAGGCCCAGGGGCGTCTATAAGAGACGCCCCTTTTTTAAAATGGGACGTCCGGAGGACGTCCCAAATGGTGGTGCAGAAAGCACCTCTCTCTATAACTTGAAAGGCAGAATCCATCAAAAGAACAGTGCACGGTGAATTTCTGAAGAAGGCTCATGGGTACAATGACTTTCAAACATATGATGTGCTTAAGTGCTGAAATTTATTACTACTTTCCTATACATTTTACATTGAAAAATCCAGGATGACATATTTGTTACAAGCATTTTGTCTTCAGTACAAATGCTTGCAATGCACCTCAGCAATATTTCTTTTTCCTATTTCTCATAAATTAAAAAGAGGACAAAATGCATGGACACAGAATGGCTGTGTCTGAAAGGCATCCTCTGTGTATATCCATGCTCTCAAAGAGTTCTTCCGGACCACAGCTGGATCTTCAAGAATTCAGGCTACTGTAGTGAACTCTCCCGATGTGCATGCTCATTTAAATGATGTTTCCAGATCACAGTGAGTGGTGACAATAACAATTCCATGTATTCTAGTGGAAAAGGTAGAGCTTGCAAATTAAAATATTAATTCCTTTCAGGTACTGACCTGCCAAAATCAGACTGTGGCATATGTATTAATAGGAAAACAGATGGATTACACAAAATTTCTATTTTTTAAAAATGCAATCCTTTTATCAGGTAAAAGGCCACTGTGGCTATCAGAATCCATACAGCAGTCATTTTCAATTTCTTGGATGTCAAAGTTCAATGCTGATTGTGCTAAGGCAAACACTGTTTACCTTTCCCAGAATGAACATGCTAGCAAGAGAGAGAGAGTACACAGGCCTTATTGTTTCAGACTCAGGTCATTTAAGGCATCAGAGGTTTCTGTATTGACCTGTGCAGAAGTACAAGCTGGTAGGATATTCAGATAAATGTCATATTGTTGGTCCATTCCAAGATAGCTGTCACTCATAAGATATAATGTGTAGATATACCTGTAAGATATATATATAAAAGAAGATGTATTAGTTTCTTTCTTGGAAGAAGCCAAAGTTCAAAAATTCAAGCTGTGATCTCTATTCTGCATCATCTTACTTTCCAGGGGTTTCTGGGGTATAAAAACCAACTGAGATTGCACTGTGACTTCTGACATATCCAACTCGTTTCAAAGCAATAAGCTCTTTCTTGTCAACTTCTCCTAGGATCAAGAACCATCCTTCATCTTTGGTCTTAGGGAACCGAGGTGCAACTGCTTTGCTGTCTTGCTTGCCCTAGAAGGAAGGAAAGCACCAGTTAAGAGCAGGGTAACTCCAATATTGCCCTAGTGGAAGTCTGCTAGTGCAATGGGCCTCACTTCTTTTCTCTTCCCCCCTTGCAGCTCTCTGCACAGCCTTAAATTTGTTTTGCAGGCTTCTGCTTAAGGAAGTGGTTGAAATGACAGTGAAATGACTCACCATTTGATCCAGCACAGCATGACCTATATAAAAATTGATTCTTTATATTTAAATACAAAAAAATGTAAACATATTTATAAAAATGTACTGATTCACTGTATGGTCTTTTCACATTCTTTGCTGGGTGCAGTGGGACCAGTTGGCACAATCCTGAATTTTCACTGGGCTTAGAAAAATTAAAGTTTGAACAATTACTATCAATCACTGTGTGACTTTTCAAGTATATCAAAATCAGCTGATGGAATCATGCCATGATGAATAATGTACCTAAGGGTAACATCAGCAATGGGCATTTGGCACCAATGTGAGGAACTAAACAATCTGAGATATTTTATCTGCGAAGAAGTTGTTAAAATCGTCACACCTCCCCCCACGGCCAACTGTCATCATCCAGCCTAGGGAGAGTGAGGGGGCGGGTCCAACACCATCGG
>NC_056522.1:116184584-116292199 GCF_019175285.1 Sceloporus undulatus | reverse complement strand
GACCGCCCTGAAGAGGCAGAGCCCTCCCTCCACGGCCAACTGTCATCATCCAGCCTAGGGGGAGTGAGGGGGCGGGCCCAACACCATCGGGACCGCCCTGAAGAGGCAGAGCCCTCCCTTCATGGCCAACTGTCATCATCCAGCCTAGGGGGAGTGAGGGGGCGGGTCCAACACCATCGGGACCGCCCTGAAGAGGCAGAGCCCTCCCTCCACGGCCAACTGTCATCATCCAGCCTGGGGGGAGTGAGGGGGTGGGTAGGGGCTAATTTTGTATTGCAATTTTTACTGTACACTGCTATGATCCTTGCGGAATAGCGGTCTATAAATAAAACTTATTATTATTATTATTATTAATTACAATAGTGAATACTCTACCTTAAAATAACCAAAATGCAATCTCCGCAGGTTTATCTGGAGCATGTATTCTTGATCTGCATGCAACTTCACCCACTTTTTGTCATCCTGCATGCTCACTGTCAGTATTGGCACAGGTAATTCCTTCTGCTCCTGAACTGCGCCATTCCAACAACCTTTAATAACCATACTGACTTCTACTACTGGCAAGTGGGACAAGAAATGCCAAGCCTACAACAAAGAATAAATATGTACTTTGAAATAACTTTCAGCTTTAACCAAAATTCTATTCTTTACAAGCGGGAGGGAAACGCCATATTTTGTAGCTATCCCATTCATTCTGAAATTTGAGATATGTTTGAATTTAATTTTAAATCATAGCTTTTAAATATTTCTATATATTGTACTTTGCATCCACCTCAATCATATCGCTCTTATGGTTGTCATAAAAGATTTCAAGAGATTATCAGGAAAATGTGAGGTCCAAAATTAGCATTCTTGCTTCATGAATAATGTCCAGTATATTCCACTTTTCAACAGTTCATTTCCCTGTAAAATGTGGATACAATGGGCACAACCACAGCAGAATTACAAACAAAAATGATTGGGAAATCCCTCCTTTTCAATTCTGCTGAGAAGGTTAAATTGGGCTATTCATACAGTATCACACCAGATGTACTGTATGATAGTCATCTATTCTACTCAGCACTAACTTAAGGCAGGATACTCTGTCCCTAAGAAAATCACACATATAACCAGTACTGTAGAATCTTATGCTGATTAATAGCACTATTCTAGTAAATTATCAAATAAATGCTATCCAGTTAAATAGTTTTCACTGATCAATTAATAGAGATTCATAGAATCATAGAATCATAGAGTTGGAAGAGACCACTAGGGCCATCCAGTCCAACCCCCTGCCATGCAGGAAATCCAAATCAAAGCATCCCTGACAGATGGCCATCCAGCCTCTGTTTAAAGACCTCCAAGGAAGGAGACTCTATCACCCTCCGAGGGAGTGCATTCCACTGTCAAACAGCCCTTACTGTCAGGAAGTTCCTCCTAATGTTGAGGTGGAATCTCTTTTCCTGTAGCTTGCATCCATTGTTCCGGGTCCTGTTCTCTGGAGCAGCAGAAAACAAGCTTGCTCCCTCCTCAATATGACATCCTTTCAAATATTTAAACAGGGCTATCATATCACCTCTTAACCTTCTTTTCTCCAGGCTAAACATCCCCAGCTCACTAAGTCGTTCCTCATAGGGCATGGTTTCCAGACCCTTCACCATTTTTGTCGCCCTCCTTTGGACACGCTTCAGTTTCTCAATGTCCTTTCTGAATTGTGGTGCTCAGAACTGGACACAATATTCTAGGTGGGGCCTGACCAGAGCAGAATACAGTGGCACTATTACTTCTCTTGATCTAGACACTATACTTCTATTGATGCAGCCTAAAATAGCATTGGCCTTTTTAGCTGCCGCATCACACTGTTCACTCATGTTCAACTTGTGGTCTACTTGGACTCCTAGATCCCTTTCACACGTAGTTTCATTCAGCCAGGTGTCACCCATCCTATATCTGTGCATTTTATTTTTCCGCCCTAAGTGCAATACCTTACATTTCTCTGTGTTGAATTTCATTTTGTTAGCTTTGGCCCAGCTTTCTAGTCTATTCAGGTCATTTTGAATGTTGATCCTGTCCTCTGGGGTATTAGCTATTCCCCCTAATTTGGTGTCATCTGCAAATTTGATAAGTATGCTCCCAATTCTGTCATCCAGGTCATTGATAAAGATGTTGAATAGCACTGGGCCCAGGACAGAGCCCTGTGGGACCCCACTGGTCACTTCTCTCCAGGATGAAAAGGAGCCATTGTTGAGCACCTTTTGGGTTCGGCCGGTCAACCAATTACAGATCCATGTAACAGTTCCTTTGTCTAGCCCACATTTTACCAGCTTGTTTGCAAGAATGTCATGGGAAACCTTGTCAAAGGCCTTACTGAAATCAAGATATACTACATCCACAGCATTCCCTTCATCTACCAAGCTGGTAATTTTATCAAAGAAAGAGATTAGGTTTGTCTGGCATGACTTGTTTCTCTGAAACCCATGTTGACTTTTTGTGATTATGGCATTGCCTTCTAGATGTTCACAGACTCTCTGTTTAATGATCTGCTCCAGAATCTTTCCTGGTATTGATGTCAGACTAACTGGACGATAATTGTTGGGATCCTCTTTTTTCCCCTTTTTGAAGATGGGGACAACGTTTGCCCTCCGCCAGTCTGCTGGGATCTCTCCTGTTTTCCAGGAGTTTTCAAAGATTATTGCCAATGGCTCCGATATTACATTTGCCAGTTCTTTTAATACCCTTGGATGGAGTTCATCTGGTCCCGGAGACTTAAATTCATTTAGATTAATAAGGTGTTCCTCTACTATCTCTTTACTTATTCTGTGCTGAAATTCCCCTATTCTGTCCTCTGCTCCATTATCCTCAGGTTGAACACCCTTTGCCTTTTCTGAGAAGACTGAGGCAAAGAAGGTGTTGAGTAATTTTGCCTTTTCTCTGTCTTCTGTTAGCATTTTGCCATCTTCTCCACAAAGTGGCCCTACTGTTTCCTTCTTCTTCCTCTTGCTGCGGACATATCCAAAACAGCCCTTTTTATTGTTCTTAACCTCTCTAGCAAGCCTGAGTTCGTTCTGCGCTTTAGCTTTTCTGACGTTATCCCTACACATGCCTGCTATTTCTTTGAATTCCTTTTTTGTGATTTCTCCCTTTTTCCATTTCTTATACATGTTCCGTTTCAAACTTAGCTCAGTTGAAAGTTCCTTAGTCATCCATCCTGGTTTCTTGAGACACCTCCCGTTTTTCTTTCTCACTGGAACTGTTTGAAATTGTGCCTTCAGTATCTCTCTTTTGAGAAACTCCCATCCGTCCTGAACTCCTTTATTTTTTAGTATTTCTGACCATGGAATCGCTCTCAATACTTCTCTAAGTTTACTGAAATCCGCTCTCCTAAAGTCTAGGATGCGTGTCTGACTATGCCTGGCTTCTCCTTTCCACTGTATTACAAACTCCAGGAGAACATGGTCACTTCCACCTAATGATCCCACCACTTGCACCCCATTAACCAAGTCATCCTTGTTGGTTAGGATCAGATCTAAAATAGCTGACCCCCTTGTTGCCTCTTCCACCTTTTGGACCATGAAATTGTCTTCCAGGCAAGTGAGGAATTTACTAGGCCTTGAGGATTTTGCTGAGTTTGACTTCCAGCAAATATCAGGATAGTTGAAGTCGCCCATCACTACTACATCTTTCTTTTCTGACTGTGTGGTCATCTGTTCTAGAAAGATATCATCCAATTCCTCAGTCTGACTTGGGGGTCTGTAGTAGGCTCCCACCGTAACATCCTTGTTGTTTCCCTCCCCTTTGATTCTTATCCAGATGCTCTCCACCTGGCTTCCATGATTGATGTCCAGGATCTCTTCACTGGTGTAAATATCTCTGACATATAGTGCTATTCCTCCTCCTTTCTTATTTGGCCTATTTCTCTTAATGTTATACCCCTCTATTTCCACATTCCAATCATGAGACTCATCCCACCAGGTTTCAGTGATGCCTATTATATCATATTTGCTTTGTTGTACTAGGAGTTCGAGTTCATCTTGCTTATTTCCCATGCTCTGTGCATTAGTGTAGAGACATCGCAGACCATGGTTCCCTTTTACTTGCTGCCTGTGCAAGTTTTTTTGCCTCCCACTGTTGGGTCCTTGCACTGTTTGCCTTGTTTCCTCTATGTCAGTTTGACTATTTTCGCCATCCCTTTCGCCTTCCTTAATATTATCTCCCTTCCCCTCGGAACTCAGTTTAAAGCTCTCCTGATCAAGTTCTTGAGACTGTTGGCAAAAACATTTCTTCCAACTGGCGTGAGATGCAACCCGTCTGTTGCAAGAAGTCCCTCCTCATGGAACCGCAGCCCATGATCGAAGAATCCAAATCCTTCTCGGCGGCACCATCTGCGAAGCCAGTTGTTCACATCCGCAATTTTCCTCTCCCTTCCTGGACCATGCCCTTCAACTGGCAGAAGAGACGAGATGACAACCTGTACATCCATTCCTTTCAGCTTCCTACCAAGCGCCTCGTAATCCCTTTTGATGTTCTGAATGCTGTATCTTGCAGTATCATTAGTTCCCACGTGGACCAAAAGGAAGGGGTATTGGTCAGAAGGCTTGACCAGTCTTGTCAGCCTCTCTGTCACATCACGGATCTTTGCACCTGGAAGACAACACACCTCTCGAGACATCTTGTCAGGCCTACAAATCACTGCTTCTGTACCCCTCAGCAAGGAGTCCCCCACTACGACCACACGCCTCCTCCGAGGCTTAGCAGCGACTGTTCCCTCGGATGGGACTCTCAGGCTCCCCTGCTCTGTCCCTGAAGTCTGTCCATGCTGCTCTTCTTCATCCTCCTTGATAAGGGAAAGAGCTTCGAATCGATTCTCTAGCTGCAAGCTCCCTGAACAATTCCTTCTTGGCTTACTTCTCTTTGTGACATTCCTCCAGCTGTCTGCCTCCTCTGTTTGGCAAGTGACCTCTTCCACCCTAGCATCTTCCTCTGCATGGTACTCATCCAAGATGGTTAGTTCTATTGTGTCCAGGAAATCCTCTTGTTCCCTAATATGCTGAAGTGTAGCTACTCTGGCCTCCAGCTCCTGCACTTTCTCCTCCAAGAGTGCTACCAACTTGCACTTGGTGCATGTGAAGTTGTCCACTTCTGTAGGCAAGAAGAGAAACATCCCACAAGAGTTGCAGGTGACTGCAGCAGATCCCTCGTTGTCCATACTGCAAAGTCTTTAGTAATGAATATAACGGTCAATCTACTGGGAATACTTCTTTAAAGGAATGTACTGGCTGTTATGTTACACTTAAAGGGAAGGTTCTGTTTCAATATCTGATTCTAACCTGATGCCACTTGAGCAGAGTTGTTGAGTTAAAGAACTACTAAAATTCGCGCGCCATTAGGCGCGCGGCTCTGGAAGTTGGTATATAAAGCTAGTCTGCTAGCTCCGCCCCCTTGTGACTCACAGATGTGACTCACAGAAGCTCCTCCCCTTCAGCAATGAGCACACGGTCTCAAGCACACGGTCTCAAAATGGCTGCCAAGCAGCTCCTCTCCTTCTCCTCTCTCTGGCCGGACTGCTGATTGAATCAGCACAATCTGGCTATCACTAAACAATTATGAACAAAAAGCATACATTGTGTGATTTGGGTCCCACAGAGTCCTCACCCTTCTCTGTATTCTGGCATCTTTTGGGGTTGTAAGGGAAACTGATGTGAACTTGGAATCTGAGTCCCAGCTTTGTGGGCTAGTTTGCAATGGATAGTTTAGCTGCCATTGCCTACAGAAAGAGAATAGTGGGATTCGGACAGCTTGGTGAACAGTTCAAGGCTGGGTTATAGGCTTAATGTTTAGAAAGTTGAGAAAATGAGGTGCCCTGATTGTATGAGTGGAAATATGTTCCACAAAGCCACTACTGTGTAAAATTCTATTGAAGAAGACATATCTCTTCTATCTTTTTGCATTTTAAGGAAGTACTAGCATTAAAAATAACTGAACACTTGAGTGAGGAATGAAATAAGTTAAATGGATGAATGATGATGGAGTGTGTAGATGTTATAAATGTTGTTAAAATTTTGTATATTTATATGTATGTTTTTATATATTGTGTTGTAAGGCTGTATGTTCCAGTAGTAACAAAAATCATTAAAAAATAACTGAACATTGTTAAAATATGCTGCTCCTTCACAGTTTATCAAAACAGTATTTGATTAATCCAACCAAACGAGCAACTGAAAGGTTTATTAATTGACCTTGAGTACAGCAATGGAAGCTGACAAGAACAACAACATGGTAGGACCAGAGGAACAGCAAGTGGGTCAAGCTATGCCTACAGTCAGGGCTACTACCCTTTGAGGGGACAAACCTCTTTGAAATTAGGGGTTGCAAGTTTTGAAACAAGGGTGATGGTACATTTTTATTACCTACTGACTCAGGGCCAGTTAATTTAGGTTCTGGTAGACTTAAGTACAGTGCGCCCATCCCATATGCGGGCGCACCATACTCTGCTTCAAGCATACGCTGAAGCCAAGTGGCAATCAAACAAATGGCATACTCACCTGCACCCCACTGTTTGCAATGGGGTGCGAGCATACGTAGGATTTCCCTTACGCCGGGGGGAGGATTCCAGAAATGATTGTATTGAGTCCCACTGTATTTCAATGACTCACCTATATGGGAAGATCACCCATTTTATGGTCTCTTTTTTCTTAGCTTACCTAACTATGGGCCTCCAGAGTCCAATTTTAGGATACTTCCTTTGATCTCTGCCTTCAAGTTACAATTTATCACCTGAGGTTTGAATTGGGATATCTCACGTTTTAATCCTTTTCCTGGATGCTTGTGTTGTATGCATCCAGTCTGTGAATGGGAAGTGTTAATAACCATCAAAACTTTTTGCATTCAATTTCCTTCCAGCCTCACTAGCTGCAGCCCTGTCTCAATTATGTGTACTGTATATATACTTTAAATTCTGGAGAACACTTCTTGCATCTGTTGAAATGGCCTACATTCAATGTAAGCTTGTGATACAGTGAATTTGTTCATTTTTAAGGTGTTACAAGATGCTTTGTTGCTTATGGTCAAGATTGCATCATTTTTTAATTCCACCTCCAGTGAATACTCAGTTCTTTCTCCAATGTGGCTCTCAATGCATAGAGATGAGATTTTGTCACATTTCCATAAGATTCAGTGGGTCTGTTTGTTTTAGTATAATAGCCAGAGTTGTTACCATAAATATTTCATTTCTTAGCCTCTTATTTGACTACTTCTGCACAAATAAAACAAATATGAAACCCCTCAAGAGTACTACACATGCTTTACAAAGATTAATTTATGTCCAAATTAGAAAAAAAAGCCTTACCTCTACTGATTAAAGTATTCTTCTATAAGCCACTGAAAACTACTTATAATTACATTCTGAATTAAATCTTCCCAACATAATCCATAATGAGTGAGTCACTGAAGTGCTAATTAGTGATAAGGCCAACCGAAGAGAGTTCAGAAAATCAGTTCAGATAATTACCCAAAAGTTCAAATTCTTATGTAAAGTTATATACACTCTGAAGTTTCTTACCGAAACAAAGTGAGACAGATCTTCAATGTACTTAAAATTGTCAGTAATTCTCTCTTCTTCTGTTTTACTTGGCAGTTTTCAGGAGTTCCTTGAGATTAGTTTTCTCAAAAGATTTTAAAAACATTCTTCATTAAACACACTGCAGAAATAATCCAGTTTGAGACCACTTTAACAGCCCTGGCTCAGTGCTAGGGAATCCTGGGGAATGTAGTTTATTGTGGCACCAGAGAAGGCTAAATGTCTCCCAAAACTACAGTTCCCAGAATTCCCTAGCACTGAGCCAGGGCAGTTAAAACACTCTCAAACTGGATTATTTCTTCAGTGTGTTTTGGATCTATATTTTGAATTGAATTGAACACAACTAAAATTTAGCAACTTTGGAGTGCTTCTTCAAGAACAGCAAAAGATTCTGTCAGAATACCCACTTTTGTCCCATATCTGCTCATTCCCATTTTTCTGTGACATGATGGCCAGGCAGGTGAGTAGCTAAGGTATGTGCAGACAGAATTCTGATAAGAGTCCCTATTGTAGTTTTCACTGCAGACAGATAAGGGCTAAAAAGCCTTTCTAAGGAGGGTGTACAGACCGGCACTTTAAGGTGGCCTGCACCCAAACAAAGGCTGCAGTAGGGCTGAGCGTCCACACGCTCAGAGCCCTACTGCCTCCTGCAGACCACCATCTTGACATGCATCCGTCCAGATGGCACACTCCATGAAGATGTCCCTTGTGTGCAGCGCCCAAATGGAGTTTTGCATGAGGGGCGTTATAACACTGTGCGGGGGTGCTTATGGTGCCCCTTGTATGGCGTAAATAATAGCAGTGTTTTGCAGCTCCTTTTTACACCGGGTTGGGGGCGTGGCATGCTGTTGCCGTGCCCCCACCCCAGTGCTTCCAGGGACGGCATAGAGCCACCCAAACTGGGCTGTCTGTACAGCCACTAAGTCAGTGGCTGAAGGACTCTGCTCCAAAAGGGCAACAACATACTAGCCACAATGATATGGGTGCTTTTCTTCTTGTAGCCTAGAATGTAGCAGTTGGTATGTGGTTGGTATGAAGCAGTATATAAATGAAGTTTGTTTGTTTGTTTGTTTGTGGTTGGCACCATCCAGAGATGCATTGATCTCCAAGGAGCTCTATTTACTACTAGCTGCATTCCATGTCCATCTTGAAATTATGGTTTGACCTTTTAAACCCCTGTGTGGCCTGGAGATATTTGAAGAAGTAGTACTTCCTGCATGCTCTCTTTTAGTGTGGCTGGTGGTTTCCATGCCTTATTCTAGACTTGAAAGAAGTCTAATGTTAAAAGGTACTGATTCTTATGCCCAGTGGCTGATGCTGGCCAACAACCACTGAGGCACAGAAAACATGTTTTGGTCTGATACTTAGAAATCTACAGTTCAAGCTCTAGGGCCTAATGATAGATCACATGTGTGATAAGGAAAGGCTGCATAAATATCTACAGAAAATATTATAGCTAGACCCTGTCTTAAGTCTGGGCATGGAAGATATGACCCTTGTCTGTTTCTCAATTGTCTGTTTCATTGGCATCTTAAAAAAACAAACTGCTGTTTAGTGATAGTATGAAAATTCTTATTTTCAGGCACTGTTTTAATTAAATTTTAATAGCACTAGATTGCCCACCATACTAATACTGTCTGTCTGTCTGCAACTCTATCCAGTGCACTTTTGACAGACAATTTCAATTAGCACTTGACCATCCATCTTCCTATGTTGATTTTTTTTCTAATCTACAACAAACATCAGTAATTGGTTCTTCTTCAAAAAATAAATCAAAACCCAAATCAACCTATACAAATTAAATATTTTCTTTACCTAACTGTAGGGGAAAAAGTCCTGCCTTTATGAAGGTTATCTAAACCCCAAGCTGTCTGATATTTGATGCCAGGCTTGTCATAGATTTTAATCAGTTAAATGACAACTCACAGAGGTTAGAGGCACTTTAAAATGGATGTCCTTCAAACTTTTCTGTGAGAAAAAAAATGCATTGATTTTAAATTGTAGTCAATTCAAAGTTACTTTATACCTCTTTTAAAAAAGGGTGCAAAGAACAATGGCCAGCATCCACTTGCAATATGTGTTCTGCACCTCCTTGTACAAGATTCCAACAGGATTATGTTCCTCCCCTCCCCACAGACCTGGGGCCTATTCACATAACACAATTATAGTGTTCTTATTACACTTAAGCTGCCATGGCAACACAGTATGGAATCCAGGGGCTTGTAGTTTGGTGAATCACTGGAGAAGATTTCTGTCTGAGAATTGTAAATGCTCCTCCTTATACTGCCAATTCCAGGATTCCATAAAATGGAACTGTGGCAGTTAAAGTGGAATAATAGTGTTATAATTCTGTAGTCTGAATTACTTCCCAGGTTGTGTGCAATGGGACATTACAGAGAATGAATACACAAGTTGCCATGTGTGCTGGATTGGTGAGGGCAAGGAGAAGAACCTAGAAGACTATTGGAATCTTCTGGTTGTGGATACTGTGTCCATGGTGGATTTTTACCTAACTGGTTTAATGTCAGATTTAGAAAGAGGTGGATGTAAAAATAATCCCAATTAATCCCAATAACATATCTCTATGATAGTTTATTTTTTTTAAAAAAATATGTGGCAGTCATACATATGTGGCAAGGGAACAAAAAAATAGAAGCAACATACATTTATAGGTTTCCCTTTCAGAAGTACTGTGGACATCTCAAACACTTTAAGAGTTTTCTTCTGTGTTGTAACATAATGTATTTTATTTACAGTCACACACATCTTGATGTGTTGTGCAGGCACAGTTTATGTTACTGACGTATTAAAACAGACACATGAAAAGTAGGGACTCACAACACACACAAAAGCTATTTTTGAAGAAACTGCTAAGACATTTCAATACCAGCCAAACATATTTATCTGAGGATTAATCTTCATCTATTGAATCAGACATGAACACTACCATGCATACAATTATTTAATTAGCAGCCAAATCCTCTGCCAGTCAGCCGCTGTTCCAGGCATACTGATGGGGAAGTAGATGCAAATCTCACAGTAGTACTGCTTTTTCTCATTACTACTGCAATTAGCACTTAAATTGATGCTTTAAACATACTAATTTCTAGAATAATTCAGGATTTGTATGTTACCTGAGATCGTCTCACTGCAGAGACGACACCAGATTGCTACGCAAATTGAAGCACTTTTGAGCCAAATAACCATCATCGTATCAGACGGAGCCAATTTGCATTTGCTTTTAAAGATAACAGAGGAGCAATTTATGCAAATAAATTAAGTTAGTTTACTTCTGAGTTTTCCCTGAACTAATTATAACAATGTTCTAATTTTTCAACATATCCACAACTTGGACTGAAGTCCATTTACAATGTTTGAAATCTGCTTTTAAAAAGGGTTTGTTTCAGTCTAAATGTATCTCTATCCACAATATTGCTAACAGCCTATATGCATGGATCTCTCTCTCTCTCACACACACACCTTCTGCTTGTAAGCCAAATTTTAGATCATTGGAAGTTAATGCAAAGGAAATACTTGCATTATCTTCAGGTAAGTCACCAAGAGTTTGAGAACTTGGAAATAATTATGGATGGTTTCTTGTTTGTTTGGGTTTTTTTTGCATTTAATTTGTCATTCTTGAATACAGAAAATTCTTCAGCATATGACAGCTATTATAGGATGCAGTGTTTTAACATATTTCTACCCTAAGCCTACCATAAAAAGCAGAAATGGCAGAATTTTCCTATTTCGGGGTTCAAACAAACTCCAAAGTGTGTGTTTATAGATTTGAGCAATTCATGGACTTGAATACTGAGACCATTCCAAACTAATTTGAAAGTTTTCTTTTGCACTGCATTATGGCACATCTTATACGCATACATTTTATATCACATGCACCAACCATGAAGGTATCATTTTCTGGCAAAAATGATGTCTGGTCTCCAGACTGGCTCTCCCATCATTCCTCATCACTTGCTATGCTGGCTAGTTGCTGATGGGAGCTGTAGCCCAATATGTGGAGAGGAATATATTTCTGAAGCCTATCATAGCATGCACACATCCCTGAGTATCCATTTTAATACATAATCGCTTAGGTAATTAGCTATTCCTGTGTAATGATTACTAAGGATCAAACTGAACCACATTGAATCTACCATCCTGGGGCTCACCTGTCTTGGTTCTAAAAAGACATAGAAACAGGCCTCGGAGGTGGAGAAGAACTGCTGGACCTGATCCCATTCCTCACCACCACTCCCTTCTCCTTTTGTGTCGTGTCTTCTTAGATTGTAAGCCCGAGAGCAGGGAACCGTCTAACTAAAAGATTGTATGTACAGCACTGTGTAAATTTACTGCGCTATATAAATAAAAGTTAATAATAATAATAAAACAGCAGGTCTGTTATGAGCAGAGATCCTATGGTGACTAATGGATCTTGATGTGTTGTTTGTTTTTGTTGTTATTATTATTATCATCATCCCATAGTTAATGTGAAAGATAAGATATACATCTTGATTTTGAATTTGCACCATTTTTCTGGTCAAGAATGTGAAAAGAGAAAGAAGGGCTTTTTTAGTGGTGACTCCCAGACTCTGGATGGAAGGCTAGGGCAGGTGCTCTCTGTTATCTTTCCACCAGAAAGCAAAGAGCTTTTGTGTTTTAAATGTTTTGTTCGTTTAATGTTTTCACTATATATTTGTCCTTTTTAATCACAAGCTGCCTTTTTGGGAATACTTGCACCTGGTACCTGTTGCATGGTTGTCTATCTGGTGTGGCTGAAACATGAAACAGCAAATCAACCTTTTAGGTTCCATCAATTGGAAACTGTGGTGCACACAAATAATTCACATTGTGGTATGACAAGCCAATCCTCTCAAAGGAGTATGTTGTGAAAATCTTATCCAAGCAGCTTTGGGAAATATATTTTGGCTCTAATGCTAAATTTCTGGGTAAAATTATGTGGGGTGACAGGAAGAATTTATACTGAAGAACAGGTTGAACTGAAATACTGGTTTTCCTCCTACCAGTTCCTAAAATAGTTGTAAGGGCAGTCAACATGTTACTTATATTTATTATTTCTTCTTCTTCTTCTGTCATCATCACTATCATCACTTTTTCTACTACCAAATCCTGAATGCTGCAGTATAAAGGAATATAAATTGAATTTGTTCATCATTACAGTGGCCAAACGACAGGAAAATATTACCTGTGTAATATGTGTGGTATGCAAATCATGCTCTACAATGGAGGCAAATATATTTTCTTTTCCATCACAAGCAGCTATCAGTTCAGGAAGACATTCTATAGGTCCCTGGTAACTGCCTTTTCTCTTTCCTTGGTTCCACTTCCTGGCAAAACAGTAAACACATAGGCAGTTGAGATATGAAGTTAAGGAAAGCAGGAAGAATAGAATGAATAGGAGAATATGTAAAATTAGCAAGGCACACTTAAGAAAAATGGAAACTTTAAGTGGATCTTTAACAGTCTTGGTAGTTTATATCAACTGCTTTTTTGTTTAACAAAACTAAAATGGAAGATTACTATTATATTCACCATACTGCAAGCTCCATAGCTTAAAAGCCCCCTCCCGCAAAACACCACACACTAGGGAACTGTGACAGGGTCAAAGATCATTAAGCAGTTACCCTCTTGCTTTAAACTGGTCTAATAAGGAGGAAAAAGATCTTTACCATGTAGATTAATGGTATTGATTTAAGTTTCCAATTTAAAAATTAACATGATGACAATCTCCCTCATACATCCTTATGTATTCAAAACTAAGATGACTGTCTCTTTAATTAGCATTCCAATCTGAAGACCACTTATAGATATATAAGCAGCAAATTATTTAAAAATAAGAACACAGGAAAAACCCTGCTGGATCAGCTCAAAGGCACATCTGGTCCAGCAATATTCTTCAGATATCTAGGGCACATAAGCAAAACAGCACCTTCCAACTACTCCTGAGCAAGAGTGCCTTCAGTTTTGAGGTAGTATCATGACTAGTAGCCGGTTATACCTTCATTATTTGTCCAGTCCCACAAGAAAGCCATTCAAGTTGGCAGCCATTACCTCATCTTGTAGAAAGTACACTTTGTGCTAGTGAATTATACTGAGTTTAACTATATTTTTAGAAAATAAGTAGTTCTTCCTGTTGTGTATTCTATCATTCAGTTACAGTGATCATTAGGATTATATGAGAGGAAGAGAAATCTCCCTCTGGCTATTTTTTCCAGGCCATGCACAACAATTTTATAGGGTCTAACATGCCTTGCAGTCTCCAAGCTAAAAAGCTCCAAAAGTTACAAGACATCCTTGCAGGGAAGTATCTTCCTCTTCCTTGTCACTTTAGTTGCTCTGCATCTTATCTAGCTCTACAATATGCTTTTTGAGGTGAAGTGACTCAAACACAATATTCTAAGCATAATTCCACTACAGATAAGTATAAAGGTACAGTCAGCCTTTCATATCCACAGGCTCAAACATCCAAGCTTAAAAATATTTAAAAATATACATTTCAAAAAGAAAACTTTGATTTTGTCATTTTATATAAGGAACACAACTTTACTACTTCATTCTATTTAATGGGACTTAAACATCCATGGAGTTTGGTATCCACAGGGGTCCTGAAACCAAACCCTAACAGATACCAAGTGCCCACTGTATTTTGATTATGACAGTTTTAATTCTGATTTTTCTCCTAATAATCCTCCACATGGATTTTGCTTTTCACAGAAGCAGCATATGGGAGTTGACCTTTTTGTTGAGATGTTCCACAATAACCTTCTACTAGTTTTCTATTACCACATTTTTAAAAAAGTGAAGCAATGCAGAAGCTGGAAATATATGACAGCTCATCATATATAGACCAGCCTGTGAAACAAACCAGGCTGTGAGTATATTTCAATGGTGCACAGACAATGTTTGGATTGTAATTGGCCCCTGCCTTCACAATCTTTGTTTATCCATACAAAAGGGATAGGCTAGATAGGAACCTAGAAATTAGGTACCTGTGTCTTCAGGTGTGCATGAGGTGATCCAAGCTCATAAAAGACAGTGAGTGTGTGAAGGCAGGGGCCATACATACTCTTGCACTGTCTGGTAAGTTGTGTAAATCAAGTTTTCCTCATTGTTCTTGTTGTTGTATGTATGTTGTATCACCATAAGGTGATAGGTTGATATGTTCTATAATGGGGTCTTCTTGGCAATACAGCCAGCCCTTCTTATACATGGATTTTTTATACATAGATTCAAGCATCCATGGTTTGAAAATGTTCCAAAAAAGTGTAAATTTTAAATATTAAACTTTCATTTTCCATTTTTTATAAGGGACACCATTTTTCTATGTCATTATATTTAATGGGAGTGATCAGGCAGACCCAGCTCCACCAGGGATATCCTGAAGGAGGAGACTCCTCCCTCCTTAACTGTCATCTTCAAGCCTGAGAGGGAGTGATCAGGCAGGCCCAGCTCCATCAGGGCTAGCTTGAAGGAAGAGGCTCCTCCCTGCTTAACTGTAATCTTCCGGCCTCCTATTCCCCTCCAGCTATGCTCTGGCTGTGTGGGAGAGGCTTGCGTACCCTAATGAAGTTGTGAGCTATGCTGGTGGTGGTATAATAGTCACCAGGAGGGCCTCCCATGCCAAACAGGTCACAACCGAAGGGTTTGACCAAGAGCGCCAAATGACAGGATGGGCTCTCTAGCCTTATGGCAACCACCCTAGGAGAAGGAAAACTCTAATCCCAAACCCGGGCAAATGGTGCTTGTCTAACCCCGTAAGGTCAACCATCTAAGAGAAGGAAACTCTAACCAAACCTACGACCCGAGGACCTCACTGCCACCGTCCATGCTTGTCAAGGCCTCAGCAATCGGACCTTTGGTTTAAAGGGTGAGGACAGTTTTGTGCATGCTGCGCTCCACCAGAAAAACCCATTGCACAGGCTTGAAGGATACATCCAACGTCATCAACGTGTTTGTAGAAAGCACGGATGAGTCCTTTCTGAATCTTCGTTCACAAAGTAAAGCCAAGAAGATATTTAATGGGACTTGAGTATCCACAGATTTTGTTATACACGGGGGATCTTGGAACCAAACCCCAGCGTATAACAAGGGCCCACTGTATTAGTTCAGAAGAGGTTTGCCATTGCCTTCCCCTGAGTCTGAGAACATGTGATTTACCCAAGGTCACCCACTAAGTTTCATGGCCAAGTGGAGAACTGAACCCTGGTCTCCAGAGTTGCAGTCCAACATTCAAACCGCTATGCCATGCCGGCACTTTCCTCATTATTTTGCAGAACCGTGACAATGTTCGGATATATTCCTTTCTAGGTTCTTCCCAGGCATCATTGGAATGAACCCCTGATTCAAGGAAGAATCCCTTATTCATGGATTCAGGATGTTGGGTTATAGATCTGACCAGCAACCTTCTTCCGGTTCCCACCCTTCTCCTTCAAGTGTTGTGAAACTGCACTGGGTTTCAACATTTCAAACACAAAAAGAGATGTTTACCTGAAAAGGTGAAGATGGTGGTATTCTACATTAGGTAATGTAAGCAAAGAGGAATCATGGATCCATCGCCCCTGAATCAACATCTGTACCAAACTGCTTATATTTAGAGCAGTCACCAACCAGCCCTGGTTTGCTGCAACATCCAACATTGCCTAAATCAAGAAAAGAAACATTTAAGTTTCCCATTTGAACACAAACTAAATTTTTGTTAATGTCTTCTATTTTAGATTATTTTTTCTAGTAATACAAATAGGGTCCATCTGCCCTGACCACTGTCTTGCTTGGTCTAGATCACAAACTGTCACTGTTGCAAGTTTGATTTAACAAGTTCACATTTGAATAAATTATTGTTTCCCAAGTTCATACATAAATAGAAAGCTGATCTAGTTTTCCCCCCTCTAAAACGTAATATTTTTTTTAAAAAAAGGGGTATCTATACAGAAGAGACCACCAACAATACCAGGTGCTGTAGGCACTATTTCAGAGGAAAGAAATGGAAAAAAAACACCTCTGACAATTTCTTGTCTAAGAAAACTCTGTGAAATTCATGGGGTTGTCATAAGTCGATAGGCAACTTGAAGGCACATACACTCACACAATTATACATAACAGAAGAGGGAAAGAGAAGTGCAAGAGGCCAAACATGCTGTGGAAAATTCTGATAATTTAAAATTATTGGTGAATGCCTTAACCAGGCCACAGAGGATGCTGATCACTACCCAGGTAATACTAGCTTATATATGCTATGTTACTAGCTTATGTTATACCAACAGTGTTGTGTTACTAGCTTATGTTATGCCAACAGTGTTAACTCCCACTGACTCTTTTATGTCCAGGAGAGTAACTTAAATATTATGACATTTCCATGGCCAAAAGGTACATAGTTACCATTAATGGAATTAATCTACACTCATAAACTATACAACTGAACTTGAATTTCTCACTCGCTCACACCATTATACAATACAGATATGATTGTCAACATGGTTATTTTCCACATGAATGTCATGAGACTACAGGACAGAAGAATGTTGGCATAGTAGACATATTGCCAATCTCATTCATATAATATGTTTTTTTAAAAATGATACTGTAGTAGTGTGATAGTGGTCACACTTCTGTTGAAAAATGTCTGAATAAGGCCAAGGCTTTTACAGAATTTTTCAGTGCAATCTCAAGGGCTATTTACATTTCTTTTTAAATGAAAAAGAGAGCGTGTTCTCATATGTCTTGACTACAGGGGAGAAAGGTATTTACATTAATTGTATAATATGAGGAGATAAGTTTTACATGCTTGGCTTACACCCAAGACTCGTCATCCCATGAAAATAAGCAGGAGTCATATGAATACAGCTTTGAGACCGTTAAAGACAGTTAACTTGGGGTATCAAATGCACTGCATATCCTTGAGACCCAGCTTAAAAAACAAAAACATAATTTGAAGTGGTAGCTTTTATGCTGCAAAATAACAGGGGGATACAGACTTCTATGTGGGGTTATCTGGAATGGCTCTTTTGCATATCCTTGAGACCCAGCGTATGACAACATGCAACTGGGTGTTCTCTATTGTCATTCCCAGGCTCTAAAATGCCTTGACTTGGAAAATGTTTTGCACATCCTATCTTTTCAACCAAAACCAGAAAGGCTTTTTGTTCCACCAGGCCTCTACTATGTAAGATATTTGATTTATATCTTAGGAATTTTAATTTCCTTTCTTGCCTGATGATTTATATTACCCAATTTTCCTGTTTTTGAAAACTCTGTGTGTGCACACATGTGCATGTGTTCACATCCATCTATCTAGCCCAACTGAAATGTCCAATAAGGCATTAAACTTAACAAACAAGGAGCAGAGGCACACCAGCTTTGCCTCCTCCCTCACTGTTTGCCACATGGGAGGATGACAGTCTGAAATGGATCTTGCATGGAGAACCTCCACACTCACCAGTGGCTCCCTGCTTTGGACTGTGTACTCAGTTTGAGTAGTGCAATTACAGGTGGATGGGGAGAAGCACATATATGTTAATGTGAATAATCTCACAAATGGTATTTTGTTATGCTTTGGGATGTTTCCCACAACCTGTGTTTTGACCTTGGGCTACGGAAAAACCATTACAACATGGCTGACATTGTGTGCCTTCAAGTCACCTGGGGATTTAAGGTGAACCCATGAATTTCAGAGGGTTTTCTTAGTCAAGAATTACTCAGACGTGATTTTGCCAGTTCCTACCTCTGAAACATAGTTTACAGCACCTGGTATTTGTTGGCAGTCTCCCATCGAAGTACTAACCAGGGCTGATCCTACTTAATGTCCAAATTCAGACAGGTTCTGGTGTCTTTAGGGTATATAAGACTGTTGTTATTGTTAACTGCCCTCAAGCTGATCTCCACCCATGGCGACCCTATGGATGAGACAAGACCCTCTGTCCTCAACTTCTCTGCTCAATTCCTGCAAACCCATAGCCTCCTTAACAGAGTCCATCCATCTAGCATGGTCCATCTAGACCTTTCTCTCTTTCTATTTTCCTCCACCTTTCCTAGCATCCTTGGTGCTGTGTCCAGATGATGCAGTGCCAAAGGAGTGCTGAAAAGCTGCAGCACCAGTGGCTATGCTGTCCTTTCTGTGATGCAAAAAGGAGTTGCTTTTTGCAGCTCCTTTTTGCACTGTGGAAAGGCCAGATTGGGGTCATGGCATGCAGTTTCTGTGGCCCTGATCCGGGGTGGTCTGTTCAGACCCATACTCTTCTGACAGACCTTTTTTCCCCTGTCAAAGCTGTTTTCCTCTTTTGCTTTGCTCCACAATTTTCCTGATTAAGATAGTAGGAGATTTTGAATAAATTATAGGCACTTTTTTGCCCCTTATCATAGATCTAATAAAATAGACTCTATGGGCCAATTTTTAGCCATAGGACCTGTAATGGACCACACCAGACCAAGACAATTCCAGAAGCAGCCAATTTGGAAGCAGCAAAGATTCTCATTTTGTTTCAGATTTTGGGTTTCAGGGAGTTTTGCAGTCCTATGGCCCATTTATGAACAAAATCACTGTTCATGGACTGGAAAAATGAATATGCAAAAGGATCTTGTAGCACGTTTGAGACTAATTGAAAGAAAAACATTGGTAACATGAGCTTTTGTAGACTTGGGCCTACGTCTTCAGATACCTGTTTTGGAAACATGCATCTGAGGAAGTAAGCTCAAGTCTATGGAAAGCTCATGCTACCAACTTCTTTCAGTTAATTGCAAAGGTGCTACAAAATTCTTTTGCATGCTGATTTTCCAGATTAACATGACTATATCTTTGAATTCTATTATTTATTTTTATTTTTATGTTATTTATTATTATTATTAATGTTATTTTTATGTTATTTATTTTTGATATGGGATAGCATGGGAAAACTCTCAGTCTTGGGGCTGGAGTATGCCAGTGCTTTGTTATGCTGCAAATCCCTGAACAAAATAAATGGACTTACAAGGGTTTTGGCATTAGAGAAAGGCAAAAATATTTTGGTTATCAAATTGATATATGCCTTTCCTTTTGCTGGCACCCTGCTCTGGTGTTTGCCCTATCACACTCCACTGTTACAGTGGCACATTCCACCCTAACTGCCATAGCAACATTGCAGGAAATCCTGGGACTTGCAGTTCAGTGAGGGGCATTTAGAATTCTCAGCCACAGAGCTCTTGGGCCTCTTGGTTAACATTAGCAATGGGGATATACCCATTTCTCTCTTGCTTTCTCATACATTCTTTGTTAAAGTTATATCTATTTCATTTCTGATTTTCTGGGGGCAAATTTGTAAGTTGTTATCAAACTAAGAATTCTCTCACTTCTACAGCAGCCCCCTCCCCACAAATAAGACTAGTAAAGATGTTGACATTATTTTAAATACTTGGGGAGCTAGTCAGATCTTGAGAGCACTGACAGAAGTTTTCATTTTCCAATAGCAAAAACCTCTAGTGTTTTGGCTTTTGTTTTCTCCATCGGCCCCCTTCTCCTTGGAGTATCTAGTCTGCATTTTGATGCTAGAATGTACTGTATACTTCAGACTTCTTTTACAGCCCACTAGAGGAATGCTAAGCTGTCCATATTAGCCCACACATTTAATCAAATGTTTTACAGACAAACAAAAGGCAGCATTTACTTAAGGCAAACTAAACAGTGGAATCTTCCTTAAACAAAGGAGTTGTTTACACATGCAGCACCGTTTCAATTAAATTACACTGATCTGGGAGAAATATTGAGTTTAAAAAGGTACACAAAAGCTATGTGTGTGTGGGAAGATAGCTTTAAAAAAGGTAGCATATGCTTTCATTTCAACAAGTCTTGTTTCTGACCAAGGTGAACCTCCCCCCCTCAACTCAAAATGCTGCTGAAAACTATTTCAAAATGTTCTCTGAGGCTAAACATGTCCCACATCTCATGGGGGAAAATGGGACAGAAGTGCCTCTCAAAGAACTGCCAAGGCTATCACAAAAATTACATATACACTTGTCCCTTCATATTTGCTAGGGTTAGGGGCACAAGACCCCTGTGAATATAGAAAAGCCGCAAATAACAAAAACACCATGTTTTTACCTGAGAGGACACCTCTCTAGGAATCTCTAGGTCTTCCAGTGCAACTCTGTGGTCAACGTCTGACAGACACTGACCATAGAACTGCACTGGAGGAGCTACAAATGCCTGGTAGACTATTCTCTCTAGGAAATCTCTAGGTCTTTCAGTGCAACTTTTAGTTAAAGTTGACCATAGAGTTGCCTGGAGGACTTAGATATTCCTAGGAGAACATATTAATCAAATCTGTGAATAATCAAATCCGCAAATATCAAAGCTGCAAATATGGAGGGATAAGTGTATTTGAAAAACTGAGGTAAGGAAAAGGTGGATGGGAAGCTCATTTCAGATGTTTTAGAGTAAGAGTGATATTCAGTTTCTTCCCTGTTCCATATGTACACCAGTTTCAGCCTCTCTGGCTTCTCGTTTTTGCCAGATAAGAACAATTTTTGAAGACAAAGGTTGCAAGTGGTAAGTATTTATCTTCAAAAGAATGAAAAGGCTTCTGGAAGCACATCACACTCATCCTCCAGAATTGCTCTATTGATTCCCTGGAGCCTGCTGGGCACACATCTTTAAACTAAAACAAATTGATAGAGCCTTCCTTAAGCTGCTGCCCTCCACTTGTGTTGGCCTACAACATCCCCACTGATCATGCCGTCAGTGGATGACTGGAGTTGTAGTCAAACACGTTTGGAGGGAAAGGTTGTTTAGAGATTACGTCCCTTCCTGCACCCCATAATAAGCATCCTGTTTCTTCAGTTTCTATGTACAGGCACACGTCTCTCTTTCTATTCACTTTGTAGCAACCACTACAAGGCAAATGTTGGCTGTGCATTTTGCCCAGCCAACTGTTCAATTTCAGCCACGTGGAAAGCAAAACAACCAAACAACCAAACAAAACAAAACCTTTCCTAGGTACACTTTCTATTGTGCTCTTATGACATCAATTTTGAAATGCACGCAACTGTTGTGTAAACACATGCTTTTCTTAAAGCATTATTGTGCTTCTAGGATTCTTTCACACTACACAATTATAACTCTATGATTCCACTTCAACTGCTATAGTTGCATCCTATGAATCCTGGGGTTTGTAGTTTGGTGAGGCACTAGAGCTCTCTTGGTAAGAATGCCACTCGCCCCTCCCTAAGGTATAAATCCTACAATTCCATAGGAAGCTGACAAGGCAGCTAAAGTGGAATCATGATGATATAAATTGTCAAAGGGTCACAATAAGATCCTTTGAAAAAACTCCTATAAAACATTTCCTCATGTGAGCCACACTTCAATATGTTCAATATATTTTTCTTTATTTTTCTTTTGTTTTTCTTCATCTTCCTTTTCGTATTTCCTTCAATACTTCTTGACATTTTAAAAAATGATTAATAACCTTACTTATTCCCTATACTATTTTGTTTTATGCATAGGGACAGAACCTTGTCTGTGAAGAGGGCAGAGCTGGATAGCATATTCGATTGCCACTACTCATGGTATTCATTTTTGTGGTCACTGGAGCAGGTTTAGTGACAAAGAGCAGGAACTTCAGTGAGCAAATCCAAAATCTACCAGCAACTGAAAGCTGTCATAGAATCTTTTGCCACAAACAGAGTTTTGCAGAAAGTGACAGTGGTTTATTCATATCCAGTATGGAATAACAAAAGCTTGAGCATATGTTCCACAAGGTGCCTAAAGGCCCACAAGGCAAATCCTTTCCCGCCACCCTCTTATTTTGTGTTCTCTCAGCCATAATATTTATTCATTGCATCTCTATCCTGGTGTGAAATCCAGGAAAGGGACATTGTGAAAAAATCACAACCATGACAAGATTGGCTTCTTCCATTTGCTGCTTGGAAACCTACTCACATTTTCATTCATTAACTAAGTGCAAAAGGTACAAATGCTTGACACATCAATGGAAATTGAAATTCCTACAAATACTCAATATACCAAATTGAGTCATTTTGCTTGCACTCTCCAAGCCACCACAGGTATACAGGGAGAACATATTTAACAGACATGTTCTGTTCTAAAAGTACTGGTTCTGTGTATGCAATCACTGACATAATAGGGTCAACTGGTTATTACATTTTAAATATTCAATCCATTACCTTTAGGTAAGGCTGATTTTCCTCTCTCACCATTAAAAAAACAACAACTTTCAACTCCCTTTTATCTTACCCCTTCCCATGATGCATAATTTTATTCTTCGGATCCAGCCAATCCACTGAAACTGTGGAACTCCATGGCAGAGACAATTTTTAGAAATTGCCAAACTTGGTATCAGAGGTAGTTATCTTCTTTTGCTTTATGGTGGCACTACCACTTGTAGAACAAGCACAATACAAGTACTCAAGTATGATGATAGAATTTTTACTCTAGCAGAGAGTAGGCTGTGGTTTGAGACTGGGTGGGAGGGAATCTGTACTTAGGCCAAGAGGCTACTGTCAGAACAAGGATTAGAAATGGTTCCCAACTGGAAAAGGAGTCAGACAAGGCTGCATCTTGTCACCCTACTTGTTCAATTTATATGCAGAACAGATTGTAAGAAAAGCAGGCTTGGACACAGAAGAAGGAGGAGTGAAAATAGGAGGAAGGAATATCAACAATCTAAAATATGCAGATGACACCGTGATACTAGCAGAATACATCAAAGACCTGGAAGAACTACTAAGAAAGATTAAGGAAGAAAGTGCAAAGGCATAAAGGCACGGACATAAAGAAAACAAAAATAATGACTACAGAGAACCTACACAAATTTGAATTAGACAATGAAGAAATAGAAATAGTAAAAGCATTCTCACACCTGGGATCAAACATTGATAGAAATACAGATTGCAGCCAGGAAATCAGAGTAAGATTAAGAATGAGAAGGGCAGCTATGAAAGAATGAGAGAAGATCCTAACATGCAAGGATGTACAACTGAGCACAAAAGTTAGAATCACACAAGCCATTGTATTCCCTATTACCATGGATGTGACAACTGGACAGTTAAGAAGGAGGACAAAAGGAAAATCAACTCATTTGAGATGTGATGCTGGAGAAGAGTGCTAAGGATCCCATGGATGGCCAAAAAGACAAACAAATGGATCCTGGAGCAGATCAAGCCAGAAATCTCTCTGGAAGCCAAGATGACAAAACTCAGGTTGTTGTACTTTGGATACATCATGAGAAAGCATGTATCATTAGAAAAACAATAATGCTAGGAAAGGTAGAGGATAGTAGAAAGAGAGGAAGGATGTGTGTGAGATGGATGGATTCTATCAAAGAGATCATGAGTATGAGTTTGCAGGAATTGGGCAGAGCAGTGGAGGACAGGGGGTCTTGCAGACGTCTTATCTGCAGGGCTGCCATGGGTCAAAATCCACTCAAGGACAGTTAACAATAACAGCAACAAGCCTGTGGTTTGCCACTGTGTTTTCATTTTTAATATGCTCATAAAAGACTAATTATCTACATAATTGGAAGCAGAAGCTGGAGAAGCTCCATTTTTTTCTGCAAAACCAAGACCAGGAGCAGATTATGGTACAGATCATGAACTACTAATAGCAAAAGTGAGATTAAAACTAAGAAGAGCACTAAACCAACTTGGAGAACCATGGCATGAATTTAAAGACAAAGTGAAAAATTGATCTGCGCTACTACACCGGGCTGATCCAAGAACCAAAGGAACATTGGAGGCCAGAGACATTATGAGGGAAGGATGGAGAAAGACACTATGTGTAATTAAACAAAAGAAAGAAAGGCCTCAATGCATGACAGATGAAACTCTTCAAACAGTCAAGAATGGAAGAGAAGCAAAAAGTTAAGGGTGACAGAAATAGAACCAGAACCCTGAATGCAACTGTTCAATGACTTGTGCACAGGGGCAGGTAGAACTGCTATAATAATCAGTGTAGAGAAACAGAAGCAGAAAACAAAAAGCAAAGAACAAGAAATCTCTTCCACAATATCCGAGAACTAAAAGGGAAATTTAACCCAATAGGGGATGATTTATGACCAAAACAGGGGGACACACTGCATGACCAAACAGAAGTAATAAGACAATGGAAGCAATGCACAGAACTATATAAAAGAGAGGAAAGAATGATAGAGAAATTTAAAGGAGAAACATACAAATATAAACCTCAATGATCTGTCAACAAATATAGGAAACAAAACAATGCCCCATGGTTTGGAAATACTCAATATACATGCAAACCCTTAAGAAAGGGGATACCAGGGTTTGCAGTAACCACAGGACCACTGCACTAATTTCCCTGTGATGCTCAAACTTCTGCAACAAAGACTTTTACGATATATGATTCTATGGAGTGAAAAATGCAAAACATCCAAGATGGGTTAAGGAAAGAAAAAAGGCACTAGGGATTATATAACAACCATACATTGGATAATGGAGCTCACCAAAGAATTTAAAAAGAAAACAAGCATAAACTGGTTTTCTTTTTAACTTCTTTGGTGTGCTCCATTGTCCAATGTATGGTTGTTGTATAATCCCTAGTGCCTCTTCCTTTCCTGAAACCAACTTCGACATTTTGCATTTCTCATTCCATAGAATCATATATTCCAGACAGTAAGAGCTGTTTGACAGTGGAACACACTCCCTTGGAGATTGGTGGAGTCTCTTTTTTGTTTTTTTTTAAAACAGGCTGGATGGCCATCTGTTGGGGGTGCTTTGATTGTGAGTTTCTGCATGGCAGGGAGTTGGACTGGATGGCCCTTGGGGCCTCTTCCAACTCAATGATTCAATGGAGAAAGAAAAGCCAAATGTCTAAACTGGGTTTAGGAAAGGAGGAGGCACTAGGGATTACAGTGCACCCTTTCTTTATGTGGGGATCCATTCCAGATTCCCCTGCATAAAAGAAAAAATGTGTAAGCTCGAGCCCCATTGGAAGTAATGGGGCTCGTGCCCGCCGTGCGCCACCATGGTCGCACACCCCATTATTTCCTCTGGGGCATGCGAGGGATTTTTTCAGTGTGGCTTCCAGCGTATGCTGTATATAATAACCATATATTGGAAATGAGTCCCAGTTCTGGGAAAAGAGTGGCATACAAATAAATAAATAAATAAATAAATAAATAAATAATAGTAGTAGTAGTAGTAATAAATAATGGAACACACCAAAAAATTTAAAAAGAAAATCAGCTTATGCTTCATAGACTATAGCAAAGCTTTTGTTTGCATAGGTCACAAAATGCTATGAATTATGCTGAAAAAAATGGGTGTGCCACAGCATTTGATTTTCTTGATGTGTGAACTGTACTCAGGATAAGAGGCTACAGTTAGGACAGAATACAGAGGAATGGAATAGTTTCCAATTAGCAAGGAAGCCAGGCAAGGATGCATTTTGTCACTCTATCTATATAGTTTGTATGCTGAAAATCATACGTAAAGCAGAATTAGACGTGGAGGAAGGAACACCGATACAGTCTTGCTAAGAGAAAATAGCAACAACCTGAAATGGTTATTGAAGAAAGTCAAAGAAGAATGTGTAAAAGCAGGTTTACAGTTGAAGATTAAGAAAACAAAACAAAACAAAAAATGACCACAGATGAACTGCATAACTTTAAAGTAGATGATGAAGACACTGAACAAGATCTTCAATATTTTCTCAGTCATTAATCAGAATAGAGACTGCAGCCAAGAAATCAGAAGAAAACTAGAACTTGGAAGGGCAACAATAAAAGAATTAGATAAGATCATGAAGTGTAAAGATATTTCATTCAATAGTCAGCATTGTCCAAGTCATGGTATTTCCCATTTTTATGTATGGTTATGAAAGCTGGACAGTGAAGAAAGTGGACAGGAAGAAACTCAACTCATTTGTAATGCGGAACTGGCAAAGAATTCCACGGATACCATGGACTACTAAGACAAGTAAATGGCTTCTAAAACAAATAAAGCCTGAACTATCCCTAGAAGCCAATATGACTAAACTGAGACAGTTGTACTTTGGCCAGGACTCAATAGAAAAGACATTAATGTGTGGAAAGACAGAGGGCAGCCGAAAAAGAAGATGGCATTCGAGATGGATACACTCAATCAAGAAAGTTATAGTCATGAATCTGCAAGACCTGAACAGAACAGTTGATGGTAGGTTACTTGGAGGTCTCTCATTCACATGGGTCGTTCTGGGTTGAAGCTGACTTGACAGCAGTTAACAACAAAGATAAATTATGTAAAAAGTAATTTAAATGCTGAATTTGAATTCAGATTTTTTTTAAAGAAAGGATTGAAACTTATTTGTGAGAAAGGTGAAATACAAACTTTAAAATGTTTAAATCTGAATTTGACACTGTACATGTATTTTATTGTAAAATACAAGATGCTTTTAAGTGGCTTTAAATGTTTGTATTCTCTCAAGATGCCAGCCACAGCTGCTGGTGAAAAACCTACCAAAAACTGTGCATGCTGGCCATAAAAGCCTTCAACTTCACATTGGCTTTAAAAGTGATCAAAAGAATCACTCTGAAATAATGTAATGCATAATCTGATATAATATATTAGTGATATTTATCATACCTAGGATATCCTAGATCTGTTCACATACTATGATTTAAGCAGTGCTTCCAAGTACTTATTAATTGTGCATTTAATTGATTTGGAGAAGAGTGAATTAAATAGTGCTTTCCCAAGGTAATTAATTATCATTCACAGGACCTATCACAGTTGCAATAAGATGGCAAGCAAAATTTAATAAAGAAAAAACCAGCAATTAAAATGTATTAGTTAAAGTGACATATTTTGAAAATATGTTTCTTATGTCACAATATGATTTAGATGTATTTCTGTGCAATTTATTAAGCAGACAGACATACTGTAGTGAGTGGATTACACACTAATTACACTTAGATCCAGTAAGGAATTATTTAAATGTCTAATTCTAGGATTAGCTATCCCACATAATAAACTATTAACACTGGCCCATCAATTACTTTTTAACACAAGAAAAAATTGTGCCAGCACACAGAGCTGATATTTCCAGTTAAGCAAATCAAGAAAGAGCAAAATTCTAAATTAAGCATACAAACTGCAATACAGTTGGCCCTCAATATCCAGGGATTCAACAATCCACAGCTTGAAAATATTCCAAAAATACAGTGGACCCTTGTTATACGCTGGGGTTTGGTTTTTTGAACATTTTCAAAACTGTGGATGCTTGAATCCGTGTATAAAAAATCCGTGTATAAGAAGGGCCGACTGTATATACATTCCAAAAATAAAACCTTGATTTTGCTATTTTGTATAAGGGATATCATTTCATTATGCCATTGTATACAATGGGATTTGAGCACCTACAGATTTTGGTATCTACAGGGGTTCTGGGACCAAATCCCAGAAGATACCAATGACTTATTGTAATTTGTTGTTATTATCTGCCTTCGAGTCACTCTCGACTCACAGCAACCCTGTGGATGAGACACCTCCAAGAACCCCTATCTTCCACTTCTCTACTTAGTTCCTGCAAGCCCATGATTGTGTCCCTCCTGACAGAGTCCATCCATCTGGCATGTGGTCTTCCTCTGCTTTTTCTACCCTCTACCTTTCCTAGCATCATTGTCTTTTTCCAGTGACCCATGCCTTTGCATTATACGGCCAAAGTACATCAGCCTCAGTTTAATCATATTGGCTTCTAAGGAGATCTCTGTTGCAAGATCTATCTGTATTTTTGGCTGTCCACGGTATCCTAAGCACTCTTTTGCAGCACTGCATCTCAGATGAGTTCATTTTCCTTCTGTCTGCTTCCTTTACTGTCCAGCTCTCATATGCATTCATGGTGATGGGGAATATGATGGTTTGGACGATGTTAACATCTGTGCTCAACTGTACATATTCACTCTTCAGGAACTTTTCTAGTTCTTTCATAGTTACCTTTTCCATTCCTAAATATCTTCTTATTTCTTGATTGCAGTCACCATTCCTGCCAATAATTGATCCTAAGTACAGGAATTCTTTAACTATTTCAATTTCCTCATTGTCTAGATTGAATGTAAATTTTATCTACTTTTCTTATGATGTTTTTGGCATATAAGTTGAACAAATAGGGTAATAGTCTGACCCCTTTGCCTACTGGGAACCACTCTGTAATACACAGCCGATTTTCAAATTGCCCACCACACTGACTTTCAGAAATCCATCCCAGGCCATTGAGACAGAAGCAGAAGAACAGAGCTTTACTCAATGTTATGTAGGCCTTTCCTTGTGGACAGTGCCCAAACAAAGATGAATCATCTCTTATATTTCAAAATCAACATTAGTTTTATGAATTAATGTTCTGAAACATAAAGGAGTGTTGTGTTCATAGGCACAGCAAACCCTTTAATGGTCACTTAAAAGAATAATAATAATAAGAAGAAGAATAAAAAGTTCTTTACAAATTTAACAACATACTACCCATTTCAAAACTAGAATAATTTTTTTTCCAACACAAGGGAAATTTACAAGCATTTGCTCCAACTAAACGTGTGTGTGTGTCTGTGTGAGGAGGTTGAGGTCAATTTGTAGCAGTGTTCAATATTTTGTAAATAATTTAATATTTAAAGCACATTTTCAAGAATTCTTTTCAGTAGCAACAGTTGTTCACAATAACTTTCTCCTGAACTTTTAGCCCCATAAGGTTAGCATTCAGGAAGCTCAGCTGCTATCTAACAAACTTAATTAATCAAAAAGTCATTTCCGAGCAGTAACTATGAGTAAAAGTGCTTCAAGTGTGCTAGCAAGCCTACAAGTTAATCAAAATGCTAATGCAGTACAAATTAAAGTTGTGATTAACATTTCACAGTAGCTGCTTAAGTGAATTGATCACACAAATGGGTTAAGCATTAGTCATTTCCTCCAGCACCAACTGGGAAAAGGGTTGCCATGAGTTAGGCTGGGAGAGAGGAGCAAACTGTACATAAAGAGAACCATATCATCCAATTGTCACCAAATATGCTACCATGCAACAATTTTTATGCCATCTGGGGTGTTAAAAACAAACATGCAAAAATCACAAGCTTTCAAAATAAATTCTCTCTGAAGAAAAATGGAAAGTACATCTTGTATGGGCAATTAGAACCTATGCAACTAAAAGTAACCCAAGTGCATGCTGATTTGTATTTATTAGCAATGCACCAGAAATATATTAAAAATCTAGAAAACACCATCATCCCAAACAAAACCAGAAATGCCCAGACTCTCACCTTAGTACCTTCTAAAAGGCCTTTGAGGGGAAGGTATGGCCTCTGGGAACCTTACTTATCATATGTACACAAAGAATTGTTTGAAAATATTATGCCAACATTGACTTATGGTTCTAAAAAGGAAGCAGTTACCAAGATAGGCATATGCACTGGCTTGGATCGATAGGGGGAGCTAAATGGACCAATGATACTCGCATTTGCATGAATGGTCACACCTTATTTCTGCTAACTGTTCTCACCTGGAGCTCCCAGCCCTGCATCCTTCCTGTATGCAATTCCTGGGAACAGCTTGGAGGAGGTGCATAGTGAAACTAAGACTGCCTTGACTGCATGAAAGTGCTTTCCCCTGTGATGGCACAATTTCTTTTCAAGATTTCTAAATTATAGTTAAATTTTGAGGAATTACAGTAAATGACAAATATTGCTCTTTTACAGCAAACAGTTATAGAATAATTGTTTTAACACATGATAATGCAATATGTCCACCAGCAATAACTGGAAACTTCACCATATTCTTATTAGAGGCATATAAATTAACAGCTGAAGTTAGGCATACTATATTCTTCCCAAAGTGGTCCGAGGTTTTCATGTTTTTTCACCCATGCTGGGAAAAACAGCACCAGATGTGAGTTCTGACAACAAGTTTTCATGTCCCAAGTTGCTTCAGTATTTTCTAGCTAACAGGAAATACAACTGCATACACAAAGACGGTTAAGCTTGCAGGTGATAAATCAAAATGCTCTCATGAACATTAAAATATATCTGGCTTTTATCATCCTTGTCTTACTCACATTTAATTTGTTTGCTTATGAAGCTTATATAGTTTGAGATATAATTATAAATACTATTCCTGATTTTGAAAAAAACAAACAAAAAACCCAGTTTCCTTTGTATTTCATCAGTTAAAGAAAGAACAAGAACATTTTCATCAAGAAAAATCTGTCTTTTAGGTGAGATGGTCAGAACCTTTTTAATATTGAGGACGATAGTGGAATATTTAAAACATTACTTGAAATGGTAAGCTACCTAACTGTTGGTTCTACAGACTGAGTGGTATGTATGTTGCAGGAGCCAGCATGGTGAGATTTGGATGACTGGAGACCAAGTTTGAATCTCCATTCAATCATGGAAACCTTCTAAGTGCCTTGGGAAGGTCACACTCACAAGCCTCAGAAAAATGAAAATGGTAAAACCCTATCAAGAAATCTTGCCAAGAAAGTGCCTTGGGATTGCCATAAGTCAAAAATGACTTGAAGGCACATAACAAAGTGTACGTATGATTGAAATCTATAAACTCCATACTTCAGTTCCCATCATTTCAACCAACCAACCAACCTTTCCCAACTCAAGGCGAAGGCTTTCATGGCCGGCATCCATAGTTTTTTGTGGGTTTTTCGGGTTATCTGGCCATGTTCTAGCAGAGTTTCTTTCTGACATTTCGCCAGCATCTGTGGCTGGCATCTTAATGTTTTGAGGCAAAGCATTCTCTGAAGATGCCAGCCACAGGTGCTGGCGAAACGTCAGAAAGAAACTCTGCTAGAACATGGCCACATAGCCCGAAAAACCCACAAAAAAACTTTCTCAACTCACTTGCTAGAAACAGTTAGCTACAGAGGTTGAAAGCTCTTGGTCCCTCTAATTTGAACACTGGCCACAGACAGCAACAACAGGGAGTCACTCAGTTGTTGTTGCATAGCTTCGAGTAGTTTCTGACTTATGAAGACTCTAAGGTGACCATATGATGTGGTTATTTTGGCTAGATTTGTTTGGAGGGGGGTTTGTCTTTGCCTCCTTTGGAGGCTGAAAGAATGTGATATAAAGGGATTCAAAGAAACATACTCCAACTACAAAAAAGTCAGCAATCTGTGTTCTGAGAAGCAGTTAGGTATGCAATTAATAGTCCAATCTGAATAAACTAAACCAAGTTCTGTTAAGAAAAACATCAAGTTATTCGGTGGTCTTGTAGTATCTTTGAGTCTACAACAGTGGTTCTCAACTTGTGAGTCGGGACCCCTTTGGGGGTCGAACAACCCTTTTACGGGGGTTGCCTAAGACCATCGGAAAACACATATTTGCATGCAGCGATGTAAAATAATAGTACGGTTGGGGGTCACCACAACATGAGGAACTGTATTAAAGGGTCATGGCATTAGGAAGGTTGGGAACCACTGGTCTACAAGGTGCTACAAGATCTCTCTATATACTGTTTCTACAGACTAACACAGCTGCATCTTTCAACTTGATATCAAGTTATTCTGTAGACCTTTATAAAAAGGTATTTCTCACATTTATTGTTCAATAGCAAACTATAATAGTCTAAATCTAACTACTAGTAACTAGAATACACCCAACCAGAAAGACCCACTGAATCAAATGATGAATGCAAATCACATGTTCATTGGGCCTTCTGTACTTTGGACAAACAAACAGATTTAGGCCATTGTGTGTTAAAGCTACTACATGGATATAATCTTCTCATTTGATATATTATAATTAAGGGCAGATATTAAAGCAGAATACACACATGTACCCCAAACTTAAGTGCATGCATAAACAGCTGGACTACTCTTGAAAATACACGCAAATGGCAGCAGGGAAAGAAATGACTCCTGCTTCCATTTGTAAGGAGAAGCACCAGTTTCTACTCACAAGTGTCCTTCATCACTAAGAGGGCTCTCTCTTCAAGTGAGAACCTGCTCTGCATGTTTTTGTGTCTTTATCTCAAAACATTACTGAGAATCCCTTTGTCTTATTTGTTTTATGCTATGATTGACGCAACATTAATGAAGATTTATTTACCTTAAAATACAAGGTCTAGGAAGCTGGATCAAGGACAATGAAAATATGCTTTTTATTAGGTATTGAAATGCACAAAACCATAAATGGCTTGCTTTGATTTTTGAAGGAAGCATGTAAAAGAGCAAAACATGTTGTCAGATGTCAAAAGATGAGGGACATAACAGCTGTAATAACCGGGTGGGTTATATAGCAGTGCAGACTGCATGGTAAATCTTTCACTGTAAAGCAGTAAGGAATGTGTGTGTAACATCCAAAGCCAGACTCTGTTCTCAATGTACAGGTACCCTACTGTGATGTGCTTAACACATCCATAGGTAAACACTGCTCAGAAGGTTAAGGCTGAGTACTATGGCAGTCTTACTAATTGGCAATGCTAAAATATCTTATCAAGTGGAGGCTGATGACCAATCGAAATGCAAAGCAGGCCACTGTCAGATTATTCCTTAAAGAAGTGATTGCCCTCTGAATGGGAAACAGAAGGTATTACTACTTCAATTACCTATTTCAGTTAATACAAATTCAGTAGGCACTTTCAAACAGCAGAGTGAGAACTAATCACAGAGCTCCCAATAAGGAAGCATAAAAAGGGAAATAGGAACAACTAATTTCATATATTCTTAAATTAAAAACTGGGAAAATATGAGTTCCTACTTCTACTTCACCAAAAATATGCTACCCTTAAATAATTGGAGGTAACACATAAGCATTTAAAATTATTTATTGAACCAGATACTATGCAATTCCTATCCAATTCTAATAACAGCACAGTGTTACTTCCAACACAGATACACTTTTAAAAAGTACAGTTTTTGTATCAAAGGCCTTAAATAGTAAACCCCATTGTGGTCTTAAAATACACAGTCTAAGAAGTTGAATTAAAGTATAATTAAAATGTCCTTTTTTCATCAGAGGCTTAAATGTGTAGAAATAAAAGTAGTTTGGTTTAGGACTCATAGGAGGTCTGTTAAAAAGCAACAAACAGAACTCACATCTTCAGCATCTCTAGTTTGGGGTCTTTTTTATAAACACAGCTGGACAAAATGGACAGACTGTTAACATCAGACTACTGGGGTTTGTGTATTGTGTGCCACTTTGAAAGCTCCTCTGCATGCTAAAAAATTTCCAAAACCAGCTGTTGAAATTTTATACCAGTTAAGTTACATTTTAATATATTGGGTTTTTTAAGATAAATTCTAGAAGTTATATTTCGAAGTTAAATTCTGATGTTATATCACATTATGTTACAATACAGTATATGTAATGCTATTGGGTTAAATGCAATTGCTAGTCCCAACTAGAACAGAACCACAAAATCAATAGAAACTTGTTAACACGTATGTAAATTCCATTAATTCAATGTGACTACTCAAGCTGGGACTAACAATTGCATTTCAACCACTGTAATTTTACTGTTGTTCTTCATCTTGGATGGGCATGGTCCAAAAAGGTAATCTAAAATACATTTTTAGTATTACCAAACCAACGGAAAAGATTCAGATTCTAGCCCTACTTGCTCTCCATTATTGCAAGGAAGATTATTTTGTGTGTGTGTTTCTGTGTGTGGCATATGAAAGGAACCCTTAAAATTAATTTCCCCAACCAGGAATCTGAGGTGGTACAGTCCATTATAGAAAGGGATTTTTAGCAAATTTTTAGAGACTACCAGTAACTGAAAGAAGTTGGTAGTACTGTATAAAGCTTTTGTAGACTAAGGCTGCATCCACACTGCAGAAATATTTCAGGCTGACACCATTTAACTGAGATGGCTCAATGCTATGGAATTCTTGAAATTGTAGTTTGCTGTGGCACCAGAACTCTCTGACAGAGAAGGCTAAATATCTCACAGAACTACAGTTCCCAGAATTCCACAGCACTGAACCATGCCAGTTAAAGTGGTGTCAACCTGGATTATTTCTGCAGTGCGGATGCAGCGTAAATCCATTTTATCAGATGCATCAAATTACATAGCTTTGAGAACATTGTTTTGAAAGCATTAGCAACCACAAAACCTGGTTATCTTAAGGTTTTTTAAAAACATATCTGTTTGGATGTCATGATGATTTTAAAATAACTGCCTGAATCAACATGGCTTTGATTTAAATTCCTGTCTCAGCCATGGATCAACATATTTGATGATCCCTCAGCTTATACAGTGTGTAAAATAGGATAGTTAAAGTCTACCTACTTCACAGAGCTAGCATAAAAATGTAAAAGATAAAGATTGCAAAGGACTTTGCATTTAAAAAAAAATGCTACAATGCTAACGATATAATCAGACATTAGATTATATCTTATTAGTATTTTTAAGTATACATGTACATTATTTTATCTGCTTTAGCATTTTCTGCAATTTGACATGCTTATTGCTGTTGTTGTTACTTATTGTTATTGTGTGCCTTCAAGTCATTTCTGACTCCAACATGAACCTATCATGGGATTTTCTTGGCAAGATTTGTTCTGAGGAGGTTTGCTATTGCCTTCTTCTGAGGCTGGGATGGAGAGTGTGACTTGCCCAAAGTCATTGGGTTTCCATGACTAAGCAGGGATTTGAACCCTCGTCTGCCAGAGTCCTAGTCCAATACACAATATCTTGCCATGCTAGCTCTCTTTTATGCTTTAATCCTATGTTGCATTTAAATATGGTTTTTATCCTGTATAAATTATTTTATTCTCTATTTGGAATTGAAAAACATATTTATATAACTATCATTTATGCTGCCCTGAGTTTCCATGACACTGTAGAAACATTTAAACAAACAATTTTCATTAACAATTATGGTATGTTCCAGAACGTATAGACTATAATAGTTATCAATACCAAGTCAGGTGACTGATCATAAAAGAGCATAACCATACCTGACATATTCTAACTGATTGGTCCAACACGGTCTTGGTATCAGTGACATAATCTGGGCATGGCAGCACAGCATGTTCAAAATGGGCTTGTATCAAAAGATGGGTTTTTGTATGTGAACTGTCAAAAGAATGTGGATTAACTTCAATGGGGACACGTTTGGCCAATTCACTGTTCATTTGGTCTTCATTGTGTCGCACTGGGAGGTCTGCATATTCTTCAGCATCCTTAAAGGAAAAAAAAGGAGAGGGAGAGAGAGGGAGAGGGAGATTTTTAGTGCAAAGAACCCAAACTCTGGGATAGACAGAACTAAGTTTAATTATGTAGATTTTATTTCTTTTTCTTTTCACAACTCCTAAATCCGTCCAATACTCCACTCATCGGGTTTGGAAGACTCTCCAGCCTGGCACATGATGTATAGAAGAAGTCTGGAACTGGAAAACAAAGTCATATCCATAGCCCTAGAAGATGTATAGGATGTATAGACTATGGAGATTAGTGCATTACCTTTGCTCCCAGCATAGATGCGGGATGTAACTTTAAGAAGGCAGATCTTAGTGCATTCACCTGTTGCTGGGCAGCAGGCAGCCCATTTGCAAGCTGGGCTTCCCCAGGCTTCTTTCACATATTTTCATGAACGGGATTTTTCCGTTCTTGAAAAGCTGTGGAAGAAACAAATCAGATGACTGATCATAAAAGAGCATAACCAGATGAGGTCTCAGTGGTGATCTTCACAAGCACAGCAATGCTGATAGAAAATCAGTGCAGGGCCACCCACGTGTTTGCCCATAGCTTAGAAAGGATGTTATGTTGGACTACATGTACCAGGATCCATGTTGGCCATGTTGGCTGGGAATTTCAGAGGCTTGCAGTCTTGAAAATGTAACTCTTCAAAGTTTCAGGGTTGTCTACACACTGAGTATAGTTGAAGTTGGCATGGATATGTACAAACACAAATGCCCCCTCCCCCATATCCTTTCACCCACAGCCGTGTTATAGATTTATATCCATTGAAGGTGAAGATCTTCAGTTGAACATGATTAACAAATTCCTATTTGGACTTTTTCAGTGAATGTGTAAAGTTCTGTGATAAAGTCAGGGTCTTGGGAGTGCTGGGAAATGGGGCAGTGTGCTCATGTACAACTCATCCCTACTTTACTCTATTTGTATATTGGATTATCATATTGTATCCTTTTATTTATATCCTGCTTTCTTCTCAAAGCTGGGAAACAAGGCAGTTTATAAAAATAAAATTAAATATAAATAAAAAGACATGGACCTAAAACATACACAAAAATTCTACTTAAAATGGTATTATACTATCTATAGAATAAAAACCACAAAAAACATCCATGTAAAATCAAAGGATAAAAGTAGTATATGACACTAAGAAAAACTCTTGTAAAACAGCAAGTCATCAAAATGGACTAAAAAGGTCTTCACCTGGTGAAGAAAGGACAAGAAGGAAACAGTCCAGCCTGCATAGGAAAGGAGTTTCAGATACTGCAGGCAGCCACTGACAAGGCCCTCCTGTAGTCCCAACAGACATGCCTGTGAGAGTGATGAGGATGATGGAAGTCTCTGAATACCTTAGAGCTTCAACAGCTATGGAAAGATAAGTTCCTTGAGATAGCCTAGACACAGTTCAGAGAGTTCATAACCAGACATCCTGGTTGGGGAAACACACAGAGGAAGTTTCTGGGGCGGAGGTCACTTCACATACACAGTAGGTAGGCAGCTGGAGGAATGCTACATATACAACTAGGAACATCAGGGAGCTTGCAGCTACAGAACCGATTTGAAGCCCTCTCCCTTATCAGGGATGATGAGGGACGGGAGGAGGGACATTCTTCAGGAAAATGCAGAAGATCTTGGTAGAATCAACACAGGGAATGGCTGCAGCTAAGCTTCGGAGGAGGCAGGTAGTGGTCGTGGGGGACTTCTTGCTGAAGGGTACAGAATCAGTGGTTTGTGGGCCTGACAAGGTATCTTGGATGATGTGTTGTCTGTCCAGGGCAAAGATCCACGATGTGACAGAGAAGCTGACAAGACTTGTCAAGCCTACTGACCATTACTCCTTCCTTTTGGTTTATGTGGGAACCAATGATACTGAAAGGCAGAGCCTTCAGAATATCATAAGGGATTATGAGGTTCTGGATAGGAAGCTGAAAGAGCTGGGTATACAGGTTATCATGTCCTCTCTTCTCCCAGTTGTAGGGTATCGTCAAGGAAGGGAGAGGAAAATAGCAGGTGTAAACAACTGGCTCTGCAGATGGTGCCGCCAAAAATGATTTGGATTCTTGGATCATGGGCTGCGGTTCTATGAGGGGGGACTTCTAGCAAGGGATATGTGGAGAAAAGGCCGACTGGAGCATTGGCAACATCCAATCAGAGTGAGCCTGGTATCAACCAATGGAAGCTTAGCCAAGGTGGGGGCTACTCCCAGGAGAAAGTATAAATAGATTGAGTGAGTAGTGTGGAATTAGATAGGGAATCAGATAGAGACTGAGCTCTGAGTTAGACATTTATTAGACCCTGAGGGGTTTTGACAGCCAAAGTGGTTGAGATACACTGCTGAAAGGGTGGTTGGAAGGGGTTTTGAGTACCCAGGTTGGCCTAAAGTGTAGAAATTGAATTGGTGTGGCTGAAAAAGTCATAAAGTAGCAACAAAATTTTAAAACTCAGAGTCTAGTCAAAAATCTTACGTGAAACTGTGACTTAGAGACCACTCCCCAGAATATATTAACAGATACTGTAAATCGTTTAAACTGTTTAAGCACATAAAAGCTGAATCAACTCTGAATATCAACCAGAAGAGTGATACAGTGCGCCTGTGTCATACGTGGGCACGCTTTAAGCAGCTTTCAGCATAAGCTGAAAGCTGTGCAGGCAGAAGGGGCGGTGCATCCCATAGGGAACAATGGGATGCATGCCCATGGCGTCCCTGCATGCATGAGCCCCTTAATTTAAATGGGGTTTGAGCATAGGCGGAATTTGCTTTATGTGGGGGAGTCTGGAACGAATCCTCGTGTAAAGAAAGGGCACACTGTCCTGTAAATCCCAGCAGACTGGAGGAGGGCAAATGTTATCTCCAGCTTCCAAGAAAGAAAAGAAAAAAAAAAAAGGGGGGGGGGGGAGAAGGATCCTAACAATTATCGTCCAGTTAGTTTGACATCAATACCAGGAAAGATTATAGAGCAGATCATTAAACAGAGAGTATGTGAACATTTAGAAAGGAATGCCATAATCACAAAAAGTCAACATGCCTCAGCTGAATGCCTCAACAATGCCTGTTTTCATATTTCTGAATTTGCCACTAGTAGCTTCTTTCCACAGGCATGGTCAAGTGAGACTTTCTAGTACTTTAAAATGAAATGCTCTCTCAGATGTGAGTCTGGGCAAATTATTTTTAAAATTTTATTATAAAATTATTATTATTTTTTGAACTGTAGATTATGCTTCACTGTCTAGAAATCTGTAATCAATTATATGGGCAAAATCCAATGTATGTTTCAAGCAGAGCAGAGACGCACTAAAATCAACCACTAACTAACTAAAAAGTCCAATTCATTTCAACAGGTTTACCCTAGTTGGAATAAATACTGCATTTAGTACAAATGTTCACACAGATGAGGTCTTCCACCCTCTCCCCAAATGTTAAGCAGTAAAACAACACTTCAGGAAAATCTAAAGACAAAACCTGAGTATTGTAAAAAAATTCAGGCTCTTTGAAAAGGCTTCCCCAGCCCTCAAATAAGACTGACTGAAGACAACTGCTGATGCCCCTGCCAGATCTCTTGTGAAAACTGTGGTCATTTATTTTCTGAACCTAAAGGTCATCGCCATTTTAAGCCCTATACAATTCTGTATGTTTGCCTCGCTCCTATTTAACTTGCATCCTTTTAAAGATATTTTAAGGAATATTTACCAAGGAGATTTTCCCCCTTCTTCTTCTACTCAATATGGCCTAGCAGCTACAACCAGCAGACAGACTGGGAGGCTGGGGCAAGGGAAGGGGTCAGGTCAACTGAGTAGCTGCAGCTTAACTGGTATTTCTGGAAAAAGAAAACACCCGTAATTTCTCTCCCTCCTCTACTCTGCCCCCCCAAACAACCTGTTTTATTTACTTCCAAAACCCTCCTCCAGTTTCAAACAACTTGCCTACTTCATTTCCTGTGCGTGATGGATGATTGTAAGTGAAGTTCATTTTCTTATCTGCATCATGTAAGTAATTAAAGGAAATTGAGAATGGGCACTGGAGCTTTTATGCATCTGGGAATGAAGCTGAATGGAGGGCACCAAGGTCAGCAGAGTCCATTATAGTTTTATGTGAGAGGCCGGTCTGTCTGCCCTGTCCCTGTTTGTTTAGTGTAGGCAGGACAGACTACTAACTGCAAATCTGTGCTTCTGATTTGCCCAGCTGTCCTTGAATAAAGACATCTTCCATTGCAAATGTTCAATGACAGTGATTGACAATTCTATGATGAACTCTGCTTGTAACCCCCTGCTACTGTTTTCAGATTGCACAAAGACAGACAGAATAAAGAAACATCCTTCATAATCAAATCAAATAGGCCCTGCTGTTCACTCGGTATTTTCCATTTTTGTTTCCCTTTTCAGTACAAACCTCACCCTGCTTGGCAAATGTCGTGGATTCCATAATGCCAATCAATTTTTTGCTGTGTTTCTTCTCTCTTGTATTTATTCCCCCAAAGAAGGTGTATCATACCATTGCAGCATTACTTTCAAAAACAGTAGCATCAGATCTTACAATTTTGGGTTACTATTGGTAAATCATTTGTCCTTGTTTTCTTTGGGCTTTGTGCCTAATATGTAGCTCCTTCATTGAAATAAAATAAAAGTGAAAATAATGAATTTCAGAAGAGCTGGTCATAAAATCTGATATATAAAATAGCAAACTGAGTTGAAAGATTTGTCACACAGTTCCCTGACAGTACCCTCTTTTGATCAAGAGGAAACATTGTAGAAGAAGAACTAAGGGACTGAAGAAAGCTAAATAGATTTTAGTGTCTACACTAGCCTTAAGTGTCATGTGTTAATGCTCCTTCTGAATTTCTACCAATGTCTCCAAGTCTACCTCTCACAGGTTCAATGAAATCTTAGCTTAAGACTATTAAGACAGTTTAAGACTATAGCTTAAGACTATTAATGATACAGTAATCCATAAAATATACTGTGTAGCCCTTTATCACTGTATAAAAAGACAATTGCCTCCATCACTTAGGCCACACAATACATCACTCTTTTTCACAGATTTCTAAATAATGGCAGCCGTGAGATAATATTCGGAATCATAACACATCCATAAAGAATGCATCAGTGTCTTTTGTTCATTCCAGTTACTACTCTTCAAATTTATGTTGATGTCATATGGTTATGGTTATAGTGAGTCACTAAATTAGCCCACCTGATTCAATACAGAATCACAATATGGTTCACAAAGTGAGAAGGCACACTGAAGATGAAATCTTGGGCTTTGATAAAATAAAATAAAGTACAGTGAGCCCTCAATATTGGCAGGATTCCTATCCATGGATCTGAGCAACTGTGAATCACCACAACATATTATCTAATAGTGGCGTGTGCACATGGACCCACTGATGTAGACAGATATACACTGCCATCCATTGCATAATATGGGACTTGAGCTTCTGAGATTTTCCCCATTCATGAGGGAGGGGCAGAACCAAAACCTTGTGGATGGAAAGGACCAAGGATAAAATAAAATATTTTTTGTTTGTTTCTACTTTATTTTAAATCTACACCAGTCATTCTAAGGTACATAATCTTCTCACTTTCAATAATCTTTCTCACACACACTAGATTTAATCAGCTATAGTATCCAAAGGACTGAAAACAAATGGCATTCTAATTAAGAACCTGGGTAAAAGGTATCTTGTGTTAGGTTTTTAATTATTCCACCAAAAGTCCTACATGGCTCGGGCCCGAGTTATTTGCGTGAGCGCATCTCCCTACATAATCTGCTCCACACTCTCAGAATATCTGGGAAGTTCTTACTAGAATATTATAATACCAGATTAATGACAACTTCACATAAGGCATTCACTGCCGCAGTCCCAAGATTACGGAATGACCTACCGGAAGAGATCCATCTCATTACTACCTTTAAGAAGGCACTCAAAACGGATCTCTTCCGGCGGGCTTATCCACTGAATTCTATATTAAAAGGTTATGACGACTGCTCTTCCTTGACTCTGATTGTTGGCTAATGGATGAATTGTAATTTTGAGAGAACTAATAGGAATTCTTGGTAAATTCAGTGTTAGTATTTTATTGTTGTATTGATTGTAAATTGTACTAAGTGTCTTTTAAGATTGTAATCCTGCCTCGATCTGTGGGAGAGGCGGGAGGTATAAATAAACTATATTATTGTTGTTGTTGTTGTTGTTATTATTATTATTATTTCAGGCATGGGCTATATTTTCTGGTATAAATTAAAAATGATAATTTGGAGTGCCCATTTCAGATTTACATTGCATAATAGTTTTTAAATATGTAGAAGCTAACATTAGTACAGTGGATCCTCCGCATACGTGGTCTTCTTATAGGCGGCTTTGAGCATAGGTGCTCAAAGCCGCCGGCGCGCGCGGGGCAGAAGGGGCGGTGTGTCCCATTCAATTGAATGGGCGCGCTCACCCGTTGCGCCTCGCGCGCCGCCGTGCACGAGCCCCATTATTTACAATGGGGCTTGAGCATAGGCGGAAATCGCCATACGCGGCGGGATCCGGAATGGATCCCCCGTGTATGGCGAGGTTCCACTGTATTTAGGTAACACAACATTTAATACCAGACTAAGGTTGTGTCTGCCTGGGTGTAAGCTTCAAAAAATGTAAGGAGAGCTACTTCTTAAGAAAACATATACAGTGGTACCCCGGGTTACGAATATAATTCGTTCCGCGGCGCCGTTCGTAACCCGAAAGATTTCGCAAGCCGAAAAAGCCATAGCCGCTAGCGCTGGAAGCCGCGATTTCGTGCGAAAAAGCGCCGAAAAGCACCAAAATTTTTTTCGTAAGCCGAAAAAAAAAAAAAAACGTAACCCGGAACAGTTTTTTCCTATCTAATTTTTTCGTATCCCGGAAATTTCGTAATGCGGTGATTTCGTATCCCGGGGTACCACTGTATTACTTTTCACTGTAAGTCTGCAAACCTATACAGAACAACTATGGTGTAAGTGCCATTGAATTCATTAGTACTTCTAAGTAAATATACATAAGACTGAGCTGAGAATAAGGCAGGCAAGATAACTTGATGGAGCAGGTGACCAAAAAAGGCCATATTTATGTTAAAACTTAAGTTCAGCGATGAAAACTGGCAAAGCCTTTAAAGTTAATGAGTTCTAGGCTTCTTGGTCCAAGCTGATTAATTTGTAACATGAAAGGTCTTAAAGCAAACCAAATTAGTTTTCACATTCCTAGAGCTTATTTTTACTCTTTAAAGGTGCAAGTATTCTCTTTATCGAGAGAATAATATTGCACTGGCAAACTTTAGCTTTCACTTAGAGATGTTTCAAGTGGAAGTTGAAGCCAACACAGCTAACCGATGTACATAATTTTAAAATACAGTACATAACTTTAAAATATTGAGCCTATGAACATGTAAAAAAGTGTATTGTTATTCACAGAAGCAGTATGCTGTGTTCAGGGATGTTTAGGGTTCCAAATCTATGTGAGCTTTAATAGAAACCTGTTTCCCTCGCTCCATCCCCCTTCTTCAGGAATGTGACAAGTCAACAGAGTTTAATGGATATGTCTGCTATGTCATTCTACTGTTTTGGGAGACTTCTGTTAATGCACTACAGGACAATTTATTCTTTTGGTTTTTTTTTTAAATTTGACAACTTGTGATGCATCATAAAACAAGAACCAAAATACTGAGAAAAAAACTAGAAAAGCTAAGCACCCATGATAAGGGTACTTAATGATAAGGTAAGAGCTACCTTATATAAACAGAAATCCACCAAGGGCAAAGCATACTGAGTGACCTTCAGAGAGAGAAAATCTCTATTATACCTTCTCAGCTTTCTCATATTAGATACTCACCTTTGATTACATCTGTTATAGTACACCAGGTGAGACATCTGGTTGAACTATGTTTGTCTTGGCAGTACATAACTCTTTATGAAAGGATGGCCTCTTATTGTAATTGGCTATAAGAATAACTGGGAAAAACTAGCCACAGCTATGTATTTAGAAGGCATGTAAAGTGGACCACTACTACGTAAGAGCAGTGGACTACTTGTGATTAAGCATTAAACAAAGACTAAAGAGCCAGTCAAAGTATGCATAAAGTAATTGTAAAGATATATTATCAAATACTAAGGTTACGATGGTCGATGTCGTAGTATTTGCCATTTCTACGTACTGTTGTGAAAGCTGGACAGTAAAGAAAGCTGATAGGAAGAAAATCAACTCATTTGAAACGTGATGCTGGAGAAGAGTTCTACACATGCCATGGACTGGTGAAAAGACAAATAAATGGGCCCTAGAGCAAATGAAGCCTGAACTCTGCTTAGAAACCTATTTGACTAAACAGAGGCTGTCGTACTTTGGTCATATCATGAGAAGACATGACTCACTAGAAAAGACAATAATGTTTGTTAAGGCAGCAGGAGAAGAGGAAGATCACATTCCAGATCAGTAGAATCAATCAAGGAAGCCAGGGCTCTGAATCTGCAAGACTGAGCAGGGCTATTGAGGACAGGGTGACCTGGAGGTCAAGGGGTCACCCTAAGTCAAAGTTAACTTGACAGCAGTTCACCACCACCACAAAGCAAGTACCTGGGTGAGTTCAACAACAAGCAGTGCAAGGACTTAAATGCCTGTAACAATATTAAACCAAACTTTACCTACTCTTGTATCACATGACTTTGCTTGAACAGAAACACACAAAGAAACTAACAAGACTCTATAGCCAGTAGGGTACTATAGTACTAATGTTTTCCACTGAGTTTCAAATACAATGAAATTCATAAGGAACAGAGTTGTGTTTTTTTAAAGGCTAAGGTAGGTGCACTAGAGAATCAGTGGTAGATATACATACAGAACTTCAAAATCTGGTTATGGTATCTCACAATCATACTAACTACTCTGCAATGAGGCCTTTGGGTGGGAGGACCTTACACTGAGGAAAAAGGAAACAGTTTAGAAGGAATCCAGAACTGATATTTCCAGGATGTTTGGCAAATATTTTCTTGTGTGAATAACGTACCCTGTCATGATTTTTTTTTTACAATTTTGAAAAATTTAAATTTGTGAAAAATTTATTAATTAAGGTGTGTTTGCAATGGATACACTGGAAGGACAGCAGCATGTCTGCATGCTTAGAATAAAATTTGTACAGAAAGATAGGTAGAGGATGACAAGACTTCCTATACAGTGGGCCCTTGGTATCCAAGACCCCCTTTAGATACCAAAATCAGTGGATACTCAAGTCTCATTATACTGTATATAGTGGTCTGGACAAATTGTGTCCTTTATATAAAATGGCAAGATTCAGGTTTGCTTTTTGGAATTTATATATATTTTTCGAATATTTTTAAGTTGCGAATCGGTGAAACAGTGGATATGAAGGGCCAACTGTACTAGGATTTGCAAATGTTACTATGATGTCCTGCAAGAAAAACATACTGCTAGCTAGGCCAGTGGTCCTCTGTCTAAAACCTGAGGTCCCATTTCAAAGCTAATGGTGTCAATGACGTGACCCAAATAGACACTAAGTCTGGATCCAAAGTCTGATTTCCTTTCTAGTCCTAAATCAATAGGAGTTGGCCTTCGAAGAACTAATCAAGAGTTCTTCATGTAGCAATTTTTAAAGTTTTGTGGTAACAATGGAAAGTTTGCAATATTATTTTAATTTCCTCTTTATACTGCCTAAAACTATTATTGAGTTTATCAATATCATTATCATTATTATCACCACCACTATCAGTATCACCAATACTTATAACAACCTTGGAAGCCTTTTGTGACCACTGGGTTCCACAGGATTCTTCATCGGTCTTATCCCAATTAGTTTGAGGCTTTTCTTTCCTCTGAACTATTTCTCTAACCCCTGGTCCTCCCACTTTCTTCAGTTTCTTTACTATTAGGTGTTTTTAATATACTTGGTAGCGTGTTTCTGATACTGTTACCTATAAAACACTTCCACTCCTTTCTGAAGAAAATAACTTTTATTTACAGAAAGAACTTATGATGGTACCTCTTTTGGTTCTCAAAGCTTTTGGTTACAATGTGTACATCACTTCACTTGTTGCAAATTGAATTTGTTCCAGTTCACTCCATGGCTTGCCACACTTCAGCTGTGTTTTAGTTCTTTATACATACCTTCCACTAAAGCTCATTCATTAGGAGTATAAATAATATGAAACTCTGGCTTTATTCATAGGTTACAGTTACACAGAATAAGGTGGATATGAGCCTTCTCTTTACTGTCAGTCTGGTTTCAGACCTGGCTATGGGACAGAAAACATTTTGGGTGCCTTGGTGAATGACCTACGCAGGGAACTGGACAGGAGGAGTGTGTCCTTGTTGGTTCTACTGGACCTCTTAGCGGCTTTCGATACCATCAACCATGGTATCCTTCTGAGTCATCTCTCTAGGATGGGGTTTGAAGGCACTGTTCTACAGTGGCTCTGTTCTTTCTTGGAGGGGGGCTCTCAGACGGTTGTGCTGGGGGACACCTGTTTGACTCCTTGGCCTGTGAGGTCCCTCAGAGTTCAGTCCTGTCCCTCATGCTTTTTACATCTACATGAAACCGCTGGGAGAGGTCATCTGTAATTTTGGAGTAAGGTGTCATCTGTGTGTTGATGATACTCAGCTCTGTCTCTCCACTCAATTCCCAGGAAGCTGTTTCTGTCCTAAACTGGCATCTGACCACTGTTATAAATGAAGGCAAACAAATTGAAGCTCAATCCAGACAAGACAGAGGTGTTAGTCGAAAGACAGATCTGGGAATAGGGATTCAGCCTGTGTTAGATGGGGTTACATTCCCCCTGAAAACTCAGGTTTGTAGTTTGGGGGTGCTTCTGAGCTTGGAAGCCCAGGTATCAGTGGTGACCAGGAGTGCTTTCGCACAGCAAAAACTTGTGTGCCAGCTGCGCCCGTTCCTGGAGAAGTCAGATCTGGCCACCGTGGTACATGCCTTGGTTATATCTCGTTTGGATTACTGTAATGAGCTCTATGTTGGGGCTGCGTTTGAAAAGTGCTCAGAAACTTCAGCTAGTCCAAAGAACTGCAGCCAGGCTGTTAACTGGAGCTGGCTACAGTGAGCATACAACTCCACTGTTGCAACAGCTCCACTGGCTGCCAGTCCGTTTCCGGGCACAATTCAAAGTGCTGGTTTTGACCTATAAAACCCTATACGGCTTGGTTCCAGGCTATTTGAAAGACCGTATCTTCCTGTACAAGCCCACCAGAATACTGAGATCATCTGGAGAGGCTCTTCTCTCTGTACCACCACCCTCTCAGCTGCATTTGGTAGGAACAAGAGAGAGGGCCTTCTCAGTGGCTGTTCCCAAGCTTTGGAACTCTCTCCCTAGAGAGGCCAGGATGGCACCATCTTTACTTTCCTTCTGAAGCCAGATAAAGACGTTCCTGTGCAGTCAGGCGTATTAAGCTGAGTAGGACTAGGTTTTAAATACTGGGCTATACAAATTTAATGGTTTATATTTTAATATATTACAGTGGAGCCTCTCCTTACGTGAGGGATCTGTTTCAGACCCCCCATGTAAGGCAAATTCCTCATAAGCACAAGCCCCATTTAATAAAATGGGGCTTGTGCTCATGGTGGTGTGGCACGTGATTGCAGCATGGCTTCTGCGTAAAGTGGAAGCCGCGTATGGTGCGCCAGCGTATAGAGCGGGTGCACTGTATATTCTAATTTATAACTATTTAAATCCTTAAAATTGTATATTGTTTTTTAAATTTCATATTTATGTATTTTAATATTTTGTATTGTTTTTAAATTGTATTGTTTTATATTTGTTCACTGCCTTGAATCCATATATTGGGAGAAAGGCGGGATATAAGAAAATAAAATATAATAATAATAATAATAATAATAATAGCAGCCCTCTTCCTCCTCCTTAATGGCTCCTGCTTTTTTTAGACACCTATCAGGCAGGCCCCCAACTTTTTGCCAGCCTCTCCCTGATTGGCAGCTGTAGATATTCCAATCTGCCAGTGTCTCTCCAACCCTTTTCAAGGAAACATTGAAGGCAGCTTATAATTAAAATATGCAAAAGTTGTAACAAAAAACAAAACAGTTAATAATAACACCAAAAACTACCCACAAGTACAACTGTAGGATGCTGCCACAGAACATCAATTTTTCTATGGTTTGAGAAGGAGTTGGACTACCAAATTGGTATGAAAATAGATTTTATTTCATAACACAAATGCTTCGGTAATTTTCTCCATTTCCCTGACATTACTTAACTTTTGTTCTTGTTGTTGTTATTGTTAACTGCCCTTGGGTTGATCTCGACCCGTGATGAGCCTGTGGATGAGACATCTCCAAGACTATCTTTCTTCCACAGCTCTGTTTAGTTCCTGTAAATTCATACATGTGACCTCTTTAAGAGAGTCCATCTATCTAGCATGCAGCCCTCCTCTCTTTCTACTTCCCTCCACTTTTCCTAGCATTATTGTTTTTTCCAATGAGTTGTGCCTTCTCATGATGTGACCAAAGTATGATGATGTTAGTCTAGTCATCTTGGCTCTGCTGCAGGACCCATTTATTTGTTTTTCTGGCTATTTACGGTAGCCTCAGCACTCTTCTCCAGCACCCTGTCTCAAATGGTAATGGGGAATACAATGGCTTCTACGATTCTAATTTTTTCTCCTCAGTTGTATATCTTTACATGTTAGGATCTTTTCAAATTCTTTCATAGCAACCCTCCCCATTCTTATTAGTCTGGAATATCAGTATGCAAAGAGATCTTGCAACACCTTTGAGGCTGTGTGAAAGAATTTGTAGAATAAGCTTTTGTAGATTTGTCTACTTCCTCAGATACAGGTCTATGGTGTTTATCACATGGAGCTTTTTGAAGCTCAGATCCGGGGTGACTGCGGGTCCAACGATGTGGATTCACGTTATAACGTGAATGTGTTATCAGACGAGATTCCTTTCTATGGGTGCTCGTTCCATGGCGCTTCCACAGTGATTCCAAAGTGACCCGTCATTTTGGTGAAATCGGAAAAAAAGTGAATTTACAGAATTCGCTTTCAAGCTCACTTCGATTTCACTTCGAATTGGTCTGGTGTGGAAGATCACTCCGATGTCGCCCCCTTGGCCCCCTGCGTCCTGCTCCTTCATCCCTCTCCTCCTCCTTCATGCCATCTCGTCCTCTGCCACCCTGCCACCCATCCCATCATCCCCTGCTTGCTCCTTGAGCCTGATCCTGGCTCCAGTGACCCTCTGCGACCTATCCCATCACCCCAACTGCTCCTTGAGCCCGATCCTGGTCCCAGTGACCCTGTGTGACCTATCCCATCATCCCCTGCCTGTTCCTTGAGCCCAATCCTGGCCCCAGTGACCCCCTGCGATCTATCCCATCATCCCCTGACTGCTCCTTGAGCTCGATGAAGGATGACAGCTAAGGAGGGGGCAGGGAAGGAGGACAGCATTCAGACCTCCACTGAGCATGCGCAAGGGTCCCAATTTGAATTGTTGAATCCGTATGGTATGCACCGGTGTGGTAATACAATGTGCACTCACTCCGCTTTGTGTGAATCCGCATCAAGTGACTTGCCTTGGATTCGATTCCCCCTCAATTCGGAAGGGCAACCAGGTGTGATAAAACATTCACGTTACGACACGAATTCACATAGCTGAACCAGGAGTCACCCTAGATTTGAGCTGCAAAAAGCCTCGTGTGATAAACCTCTATGAAAGCTTATGCTACAACTTCTTTCACACAGCTAAGATCAAAGGTGTTGCAAGATCTCTTTGCATACTGATATTCCAGACTAACATGGCTATATCTCTAAGTACTTCTGAATCAACTTCTGAACAGTATATTAAGTGCAAGTCTGACTTACAATCCTACACACATGCATACTAATAAGTGGATAGGCTCAAGTCAAACACAGATTTATAAACAACAACCAAACCAAGTATAAGGAAATGTCTCTTACTGCAGTGGCGCCTATCAGTTAAAATTAGCTCTGGATTAGTTGTTGTTCTGGACAACTTTCTATTTATATGAGTTTATTTCTAGCTCATAAAAAGATGGCTTTCTGGTCCTAGCTTTATAGGATATATGGTTTTTAAAATTTCAGAAATGTATAAAAGAATTTTTGTTTGTTCTGGGAGATATTCAAGCACATTTGAGGGCAGACTAAAGCGTGCCATATGTATCTGTAAGGGTTTCAAAAGGCAAATGTCAATGTCATGTGCTTTCTCCTGCTTTGAATATATAAGGCAATGTGCTGTCTGTACCTTCAGGGTGACTTAACTTTTTTTTTTTTTTTGGCCTGACCAGTCAAAGCTTATATCAACTGATATGAGTGCCTGTTCAAGGAGACTTTCTCAACCCAATTTTTCTCTCCAGGCATGGCAGAAAGACAGTACAGTAGTATATTACCGGAGAGCACTATTTGCCTCGTGCTTACTTTTAATCATCACTGTTTCCAGTGTCATATCAAATCACCAGGAAGGTAGCATGTTCAAATAAGAAACAGTGCGATTCATTTGTTAATGTTTTCCTATGAGAAGGAGTGGTGTAGGATAGCTGGAGAGTCATTTTTAAGTTAAATGCTTTTAAACCTAAACCCTCACCTCAATGGTCCCAGAATGATACTTTACTCAGTAACCATAGTTTATGGCAAACTCTTTGGTGGGAGGGGATGAAAGAGCCCTGTTGCACTTGATGCCAAATGTTCAGCAAGCTTTTTCTAATATAAAGGTTGTTAAATTCTTTATTTTATCTTACTCTCCCATGCCAACCAAACCTTTATCCGTATCATTCTAGTTTTAAGAGTCTTTCTTTTTTCAGATTGATCCAACCTTTAATCCAAACTAGTCCAGAACAGTAGTAACAGAGTCTCAAGTCTGGTAAATTTAGTCCACCTCCTTCTCATATATCTATTAACACCTGCCATTTTATTCTGGGCTTAACACTCAGCCCAAATAAATTTTGTTATTTCTTTCTTCCATTCCAAAAAGCACTTTTCATTTGTAATGACTGGGACGCCCTCAAAGAGGAATATAATTTTCGGGAGAAGACTTATCTTAATTGTTGCAATATGACCCATCAGTGATATTTGTAGCTTTGACCATCTCTCTAAATCTTTTTTTAAAATTATTTTCCCAAGTATTTTTATAATTGTTTTCAAACAAATCCGCGTTTCTTTTAGTTAGCCAAATTCCAAGATATTTAATCTTTCCCCCCCCAATTTTGAATCCTGTTTTCCCCCCCACTCAGTTCTTTCTTCTTCTCTTGTCATGTTCTTTGTGAGTATGACCATTTTATCTTTATTAATCTTAAACCCAGCTAATTCACCAAATTCACTTAAGGTGTTCAGAAGTTCCTCTATAGTCTATACATTCATTTGGGTCTTCTACAAATATGACTAAGCTTATAACATTGTCCTTTTGTTTTTAAACTTTTAATGTTTAGTATTATTTCTGATTTGATTGTTTAGAATCTCCAATATAGTGATGAATAGCAGGGGTGATATGGGGCAACCTTGTTGTGCTCCCTTTTCTATTTTACACAATTTTGTTTTTTCTCAATTAACGATAATTTGTGCAGCTTGATATATAGTTTCTATCCATTTAATGAAATTTTTCCCTACCTCTTTTTCTTCAAGTTTCTATCATGAAAGCCCATTTAATGTTATCAAATGCCTTCTTAGCGTCTATAAATATCATTGCCATTTTCCTTTCATTGTGTTTTTCATAAAATTCAATTAAATACAAGATTGTTCTCACATTATCTTTTAGTTGTCTACAGATAAACATTACTGTAGTACTATAGCAAGACTGCCTCCTAGGCTTAAGACCTTAAGCTTGACTCATTCCAAAATATCAGTCAGGCTTTTAGGACTTGCTTTTTTACCTCAGCCTGTAACTTTGCTTCTACTGTGACAGCATTTTTAGGTTAGTCTAAATTGTTTTGAATTTAAATTCAAATTCATTTATTTACAGTCTTTGACCAAAGTAGTTTTGAATTTATGATTAATGTTACTAATTTATTTCTAATGATGGGCAGATGGGAAAAAATTACAAATGTTGATATTCCTTGGCTAGCAATTTCACACCTGCTAGTAAACAAAAAAAGCATAACTAGCACAGGCAACAGTTCACTCAATTAAGTTGTAATAACTTGTGCAATTGCAGAGCAGTTTGTGAAATGCTTAGCACAAAGCTTCCTGGCATAAATGTAAAATTCAGTACCTTGATTTTGCTTGTGGACCACTTGCAGAAGTGGAAACAAAATATTGGAGGCAAGGATGCAAACAGGGTTTCTACAAATGATTCATTGTACTCTATTTTGGGAATATTTGCCATAAACATTACTTTGCTGATACCATTGTAGAAAGTTGTTTAATTCAAAGCACTAGTAAATGCAGCAGATGTTTGTAGAGCAATTGAAAGAATCTGAATGGAGTTTTAACAAAGAGTGTAGCAGTACAGGAGGAATGAATACTGTTGTAAGGCTTATATTGTTATAGGATTCATATTTTGTGAGGAGTTGCCAGGATATTTTGAAAGAAATTGAAGTGAATTTGTCTGGATCTTTCCTTCTTCCATGTGCCCTGTCATAGGACTTATTCACGATGTATTCTAAAACACTTTCATATATATAGACTTTTATTTAGCATGCTTTATTATAGCAGTGAAACTAATTTCTGTGAAAAAGGGCACTCTAATTACCATCCATTCTTCTCCCCCTTGACCACCCTCATCAAAGTTGCTTTCTACTCAGGGTTAGTTCTATATGCTGTTTTGCTATGGAAAAATGTTTGTTACGCTATGGCAATTTAAGCTCACACCCCAGAAGAACTCTGAACTTTTGATCAGTCCGCCTTACAGTTTGACCTGCAGTGCTCTTTCACACTGGGAAAGGTCATTTAGATGGCTGATCCCTTGATAATTACAAATGGCATCTATAGTTTGCAGTAAGTGCAGTTAAGTGAAAACTAAAGCTAGAAACAAAACAAAACCAAAAAAATGTTTAAATAGCCATGGAGTCTTACTATGTACAAGTGTAGATTAAGTGCAAGAGTTTTCTCGTTATTTTTTTAATGTTAAAATGTGAATTTAAAAACTAAAAGAGTCTTCTTCAACCTAGTGCTCTCTACAGCCTAAGTTTAACTGTTAGTCCCAATGGCAGCAGACCTGCTGAATCATACCTAAGTGTTGATTGATTGAGTGAATCTACTCTGACTAAGACTTCCAAATAAATTTAGACCCAGGTATCTTAGACTGTGGCTCCCATCACCCCTTGATAGAACTGTCATTTGGAAGTTGTGGTCCAGAACGTCAAAGGACTGCAGGCTAAGAAAGGCAGACATAAAGTATGTGATATTTTTATATGGATGATTCAATTACCAAGCAGGCAAATATCTCAAAGGATTTGCTTCCTAAAAAGCAATCCTGCAGCTTTATAGGTACATGCTGTAGTATTACTGTACATTTTATTAGACATTCTGTGTGCAGCATATGAAAATATCACATGCAACTACACTCCCTCGGAGTGTAGTGGAGTCTCCTTCCCTGGAGGTCTTTAAACAGAGGCTGGATGGCCATCTGTCGGGGGTGCTTTGATTGAGAGTTCCTGCATGGCAGGGGGGTTGGACTGGATGGCCCTTGTGGTCTCTTCCAACTCTACGATTCTATGATTCTATAAGGAAGAAAGTAGATTCTTCATTGATGCAACATATGCATCATGGGAGGAAGAGCATGGTATGGAAAAGATTGTGAGACCTTTTGCTCATATTTCATTTTGAACAACATCAATACATTGACAAAGTGTTATGAGGCACTTAAAACAATCTTTGGGCTTTACCATTTAAGTTTAGTTGTCATGAGAAAAAGTAGTTTAACCGAATGCACGTCCACTAGGACACCTGCCCATGCTTTCAAGATTAATAGACTGTTTTGGCATGGTTTATATGAGCTGATGACAGTAATAAAGCAATAATAAACCAGTAACTGCAGGTTGGTTTAGCAGCTGCCCAGAAGGAAATAATTGAGCAACCTCTCCTTTTAAGCCTCAAGTGAACACAGTGCAATCATATACATATCTACTCAAATGTTAGCTTCAGTGACTTAAAAAATTATACTCTTAAACAAGAGAAATAGAACTGACCCTCAAATATCTCATATCTCAACTCTACATTTCAAAGCATTTAGCCAAACACAGGAGAAAAACATTTCCTCCCAATACTGCAAATTGGCATTCACAAACCATAAGGTAGCAAGTTCAATACTAGCCAAGAGCTCAGGCTTGTCTCAGGCTTGTATCCTGAGGTCGCTAAAATGAATACCCAGCTTGTTGGGTGCAATTAACCTACAGCTGTAAACCGCTTAGAGACTGCTTAGGCGGTATGAAGCGGTATATAAATGAAGCTGCTATTGCTACAGTTTTATTTCTCACTATCATCGTGATGCTAAACATTTTCATTTCAGTAACTTTACTGTGTTTCAGACAACAGGCTCTGACTAGTCTCAAGTTTTAGCCTTAGGAAGATCTTCTGCAATGTCGAAGCATATGTGTCTGTGTGTATAAATATATAAAGAGGTTGGAGCGGAGGAGGGAGAGGTTCGTTCCATTGTTTCGTTAAGGAAAAAACGGGCTATTATTCACAGGCACAGATAACTCTATGCTATTTTTATTTCTCTCTGAGAATCAAATTCTTGAAAACAAGTGCACACATACAAAAAGAGAGAAATGTCAAGGTTATGGGAAATGTAGAGACTCCTTCATTTCCAAATGTCTAGTTAATAAGTCAGAAATACTAATAATGAAAGGATCCAAAGAGGAGCTCAGGTTTACTCAAGATATCTCCGTTCAGTCTAGTGGGATTTCTTTAAAGAACCGACTACATGTCATACCTACATGCAAGACTTCCCCAAAACTCTTTCATTTCAAGAGCAGTTTGCCATGTTGGAATGGGGTGTGTCTGTTATCTGAGGTAAGTACAAAGCCACTTGACTATAATCTTGAAATCTTCATTAAAAATTTGAGTCCGTTATTTTTTAATATCAACTACAAATGTTAAAGTTAGGTTCAGTGGAGAAATGAATGCCACGGATTCAAACTGGCATAACCAAAGCTCTGCTCAAAGAAGAGCGATTTCCTGCCCCCACTTTGCGCTACAGCCCTCATGCATTCTCAGAAGCTAGAGACCATCTGGCAAGGCACACAAGGGAGAAACTGGTGGAAATTGGTTGGAGTCATCCTAACTGGAAATTACTGAAGCAAGAGGCCTCCATCCATTTCCCACCAAGTTCACCCATTATGGTGAAAATCACACCCTGAGGGTGTGAAGCTTTTCTGACACTGTGACAATTCATATTGATCTCAATCCAAGACAATTTCTTTCAAACAGATTTTAGCAGACTACCCTAACCTGACCTTGAACTGAGTCTTGTAGGCTACTGTGGATGTCTGATAGTGGTTCAATCAGGGTAGGATGGAGCTGTAGGACATTACATACCTACAAGCAGTAAGTGTGCTCCAACAAGATCTAAAACTCAATTGAGGATTTTTATTCTTTTGGACGACATTATTCCTTCTTTGATCAAGACTGACAGTGAAAAGCATTAGAAATATAGAATCACAGAGTTGGAAGAGACCACAGGGGCCATGCAGTCCAACCCCTGCCATGCAGGAACTCTCAATCAAAGGACCCCCGACAGATGGCCATTCAGCCTCTGCTTAAAGATCTCCAAGGAAGGAGACTCCACTACACTCCGAGGGAGTGTGTTCCACTATCAAAACAGCCTTTACTGTCAGGATGTTCCTCCTAATGTTGAGGTGGAATCTCTTCCTGGAACTTGCATCCATTGTTCTGGGTCCTGTTCTCTGGAGCAGCAGAAAACATGCTTGCTCCCTCCTCAATATGACATCCCTTCAAATATTTAAACAGGACTATCATATCACCTCCTAACCTTCTCTTCCCCAGGCTAAACCTCCCAAGCTCCCTAAGTCGCTCCTCATAAGGCATGGTTCCCGGGCTCTTCATCATTTTGGTCGGCCTCCTTTGGATACGCTCCAGTTTCTCAACATCCTTTTTGAATTGTGGTGCCCAGAACAGGTGAGGCCTTACCAAAGAAGAACAGAGTGGCAATATTCCCTTGATCTAGACACTATATTTCTATTGATGTAGCCTAAAATTACATTGGCCTTTTTAGCTGCTGCATTGCACTGTGGTCTACAGAAAGTGTGGAGAACTGCAGGCCCTGTGCTAAAATCACTGGGTCCTACAGAAGTCCCCAGCTCCTTCCAGCATTTGGTGGTTTACCATGGCATATTTTTTCTTCTTACTTTAAATGGATGAAATGTCTCTCCAGAGGCTTAACTACTGGCAATAGGGGCTTTGAGATTAAAATACAGTGGGCCCTTGGTATACGCGGGGGATCCGTTCCTGACCCCCCGCATATGCCAAAATCTGCATATGCTCAAGTCCTATTTGTCCCCAATGGCGGCGCACGTGCATGCGCGCCGCCATTGGGGACAAAAGTCCCTCTCCTCCCTCCCTCCCATCTATTTACCCATCCTCCCTCCCCCTCCCTGCTTACCTGCTCCGTCGCTTTGCCGCCACCTCCGGCATCCACGCCACCGCCGCGGTTCAAGGGCCGGGTGCAGCTTGGAGGCCCAGAGGCCTCCAGGCTGCAGCTGGCCCTTCTTCCGCGGTGGCGGTGAGGCGGCTTCATCCTCCTCGCCTCTGCTGCGGTTCAGGGGCCAGGTGCAACTTGGAGGCCCAGAGGCCTCCAGGCTGCAGCCAGCCCTTCTTCAGCGGTGGCAGCGAGGGGGCTTTGTCCTCCTTGCCACCGCTGCGGTTCAGGGGCCGGAGGCCTCCAGGCTGCAGCTGGCCCTTCTTCTGCGGCGGTGGCGAGGAGGATGAGGCCTAGCTTTGTCCTCTACGCCGCCGTCGCAGTTCAAGGGCTGGCTGCAGCTTGGAGGCCCAGAGGCCTCCAGGCTGCAGCTGGCCCTTGTATGGCGGCGGCTGCGAGGAGGACGAGGCCAAGCTTCATCCTCCTCGCCGCCACCACTGCAAAAGAGCCCGGTGCACCCTGGAGAACTCTTGGCCTCCACGAGCAGCACCCGGCCCTTGAACTGCGGAGGCGGCGAGGATGAAGGAGGTGGTGGCGCGGCGACAGAGCAGGTAAGCAGGGAGGGGAAGGGGGAGGGAAGGGAGGGTAGGCAGATAGATAGGTAGATAGGAAGGAGGGAGGGAGGAAGGGAAAGAGCACGCGCACCGCCATTGGGGACAATTTCCCCGGATTTGCCATGCGCGTATGCTCAAATCCATGCATGGCAAATCCGCATATAAGCGGGGCCGACTGTACTGTATTTTTGGTTCCACCCTTTTGCCTCTGACTCTGTTCACCATTAGAATGCAGTTGTTCGATGCTTTCCTGAAACTGAATTTGGTTCTTGGGCAAAGAGAGGATGTCAACCCCAATAAGCTTTGGACATCAGCCAGTTCCTACCTTGAGCATTTGTGGCAGTGATGCAGGCCCAAAAGAACATTAAGCCCATGCTGCAAAGAGGGGATGGCTACTCAGGGGAGTCTGGCCAAAAAAGTACTAGCCTGAGTCTTGTTGGTATTGAGAAGAGGTGACCCACTGAATCAACACTTGAAAGGTGAGCCAACGTTTATGTCAATCTTATGAATCCAACAAGTCCACTTTAGTTAAGACCACCAACATACTTAAGGCCAGTGTCTCAATGAGATCTGGGTTCTCTTACTTAGCATTGAGGCTAGGGTCTTAGTTGAGCAAGTCCCTGGCTTGGACCACTGATCCTTCAGATCTAGCAGGTCTCCTCCTTCCTCCTGCCACAGTCCTGGCTACCATTTGGATTGAAGCTCTTAAAAGCTGATTTTTATTTGCTAGTAACAGTTACCCAAAATTTTAAAATAATTATTTTACAACTCACCTGAAATTTTTTTGTTCTTTGTTTTTGTGAGTGTAAAGACTGTATTTTAAATGGGCAATGTTGGCATTTGGCTGTTTGTCAGACACTAGGTTAAACTTTAAAAGGGAAAAATTGTCCTAAATAAAGAAGACATTTCTAAATATTTTGTTAACATGACATAGATGCTTGTATGAGCTGCCAGGAATTCAGTACATGTCTACTACAAATGATATTAGATATGTCCAGGTGAGTGGGATATTTTCGTTTGGAGTGGAAATCAGAAATTGAACCTGGCAGTTTTGCAACAGGCCTCACAGACATTTAGAAACACCTGTAAAGTCTATATTTTATACTCAGACTTCTATTTGTCATTTGTAGAAACACCAAACTATGAAGACATGATCTGCCAAGAATGAGGAGAAAGATATTTGAAGAGAACTACTTTTGCTGTGACGCAAACTTGCAAGAACTTCTATTAAAAACAACAACGAAAAACAAGAGATTTTCAGCACCAGATGTCTGGGAAGATCCCATTTGGATTTGAGCTACTTAAATTTGCAATCATGTATTTATACATCTAACAGAGCTTCTGTTTCCCCTAGAATCTGAAAATTAACTAGCTTTGTAGCATCTTCCTTGATCTGCCACCCGTGCCCTGAGGATTAGAGACTCCACCTGAGCTTGTTTTACAAGCATAAGAGAAAAAATTAATCTCTGCTGGCAGCGATCCCACTGGGATACTGATGAATAATGATATCCCTCTCTTGCTGCCCTCTCAGTCCACTAGAAAAGCCACTCTAACCCAGCAACGTGGAAAATGCTGAAACCATTCCAGCTGTGGATTAGCAGGCAGTCAAGCATCCATCTGCTCTGTTTGAAGCAAGAGAAAGCGAGCAGGCATTCTTATAGCTCACACAGTATTTGCTGCTGAAATCTTTTAGAGCTCATTAGTGAAATAATACAGGTAACCTTTTAACAAAGAATCAAGAAACTTCATCAAGAATCCTGTTTACTCCAAAGCAAACCCCACTTTCAATGAGCCAAGATGATCTATATAGGAGTGCAGCCCTAATTTATTTTCCACACCTGTATTGTATTTACAACAGTACTACTGTGGCACACTCTTGCAGACAAAGACTATGAGCCATCTTCCAGCTCATGGATTGGACAGCTGACAGAGTGCTTGCATTTTGGGCACTGTACCAGAAGTAAAAAGTCCAATGCTGCCGCAATTAAGTTGACAACATCTATCTATCTATCTATCTATCTATCTATCTAAAATTGGTTTGACAAAATGCTAACCCCACTTACTTTGCAAAAAAAATCTCACCATAAAACAGTGAGAACAACTTCTGCATAGTGCTACACTATTTTCTAATAAGAGGAATCAAGACACTAACATTTCAGCAAGATTTATTCCCTGAAAATATCCACATTTGAATTTTTATCCTTCATATTTTCATACTGGACCATATCCTGTCTTGTACACACAAATATTGATCCATGTTAAGTACTCTTTCAGCGTGAAACTGGAATTATTGCCACTGCTGAAATATTTAAAACATCCTTTAAAAAGGTACAAAAAGTAGATTAAATGGGTTTTTACCTTACAATCTCAAAGGCACAACAGTAAAGGAACGATAGATGGGACAGCAGAAACAAAATAAGCAAATTCACTGTTATATAAATACATTTTGTAATGACTAGGGCCTTGAATCAACACTGAAATTTCCTTCTTTTTTTTCTCTGCATCACCCCAAACTGTCCTGTGGGGAAGACCATTCCAGAACTAATTTCAGGGCTCCACAGGAGGCTGTAGTGGAAAGCAGCGAGGAAAGCTCCCCTCTGGTTCTCCTGGGAGAACAAGATTGCAGGTGAATCTGGTTCAGCTCTTGGGATTCTGATGGAGGTGTCCATCTTCTAACTCAAGAAAGGATGAGATTCAGTTCTTAACTATACAGCTGCTAAGGAGGTCACACACAATGAGCAGGAAAGCATATTTATACATTTTTGGCAAACATTTTTTTTGTAGATTTACTGATATTACTTCAGTCCTTTGATGTGCTGAAAGGCTGACTTATAGGTTATGTTATAAAGAAATATTTAACCACTAATTTGACAAAAAAGTTTAAGCTGTGGTATTTGTAGAATGGTTTCTAAAACTGAGGAAACTTTGAAGACATATTTGTGCTCTTCTCACATATACAACAAGAGAGGCAAATAAAGTAAGAGGCATATATATAAAGTGCTGACATACTTTAGCCCTTTTTCTCCAAAGAAGGCAGGAAGATATGCTGGCACTCTGCTGTTCATTGGTTGCTGCCAGGGAAACCCTGAGATAGAAAATACTATTTTTAAAGGTTTTTTTATTATACCAGAAACATGTTAATCTTTGAACTTGTCTACCCAGTATTGCTCTCCCTACTCTTCCTGGGAACCCTGCATACATTCATTCTAACATATATACCCCTAACTGTAATCAACTTGACAACAAACAATTCAGCACACATACACAGACGGGTCAATTATATAACAGACAGAAAATGTGGGAGGCAGGGAAGGAATAGAAAGACAATGCTGGTTTACCAGAATTTAGTATGCTTAAGATACTTAAACTAGTGCTCAACCAGATCCAAGAAAATGCACCATACTTGTTCTGTAAGGACAGTCCCACGACCCCTGAAAACATGTCTTGAATAACATGGGGTGTTTCAGCTTTTCTCTTGTAAGGGGAGAGATAAAGGTCCACCCTTGGCAGGGGAGATCTAACTACCTCGAATCCACCAAGAAAATATTTAGGGCTGCTAGTTTCTCAATACTGGAATGGGAAAAAGAAGTCATGCTGAGGGAAGAAACAGCCTTTATATAACTCCTATTACTGTATTTTAAAAGTTAGGAAAACAGATCTGTAGTTTACAAAGCATGCTTGTCCTCAGAGAAAAAGAAAGGAAAAATGGCCTCCATAAAGTTGCAAATTTAAACTTTTAGCCTTGTAGGTTGGGAGGTTTTGTCCTGAAAAGCTGCACAATAATACCAGTAAAAACAGACAAGTACTATAAAATTAATAAAATAATGTCTTTTTCTTATTAATTTGGGATCCCACCCATTGTAGGTTTGGTTTTAGTTTATGGTATTAAAAGTTGCATCTAATTAGGAAAATAGTAACGATAGGCATGGAGTTAAAAAGAAATTAGATACTGATGCTATTGCCTTTTCAAGGCGTCAGTCACTAGAAACGCTGAACAGATGGTCCAAATTTTTCACTATAAAATGTTTACTTCTTACTTTACATCAATACTCATTCTTATTTGTTTTAAAACAGAAAAATAAAAAAGTAAACATTTGTTTACTCTAAAGGGGGGGAAATACAATTTGGTGGTTTGAACTTTTTTATCTGCCCTTCCTCCTTAGCATTGTACCACATGAAAAATATGATATGCCACATTTAGTCAGCAATGAGTGGTGGGCATTGTCATTATGATTTACCTACTGATTGTACTTTGCTGGAATGACAGAGAGCACCAGGTGTTTTCAGTTTAACGTTAGCTTTAGAACTAAGAGGGGGAAAACAGTGATGGAATTACTTGTGTCTAGGGAGACACTCGGAATTAAGGTCACAGGATCAAGGAATGCATGCACTGAAAAATACACAGTGCCATCATATTCTAGAAAAATGATTCTTTAGCTCATAAAACTGCTCCAGCTACTCAGATTACAGAGAAACACTTCTAAGGTGCAAGCTAGTTAAGTTTCAGTACTTAAAATTTAACAGTATTCTTCATTCTAGACTAATCATATGTTCAAGTCCACAGAATAACTATTATAATCCTAGAGAATTAGGTGGCTGGTTTAGAAAGTGGTTTCATTTGATACAACTTCAGAGGACAAATAAGAGATGCAGATAAAAGAACTACAATTCCTTTCTCAGGATATGCCAAGCATAAAGTTTTACGTGAACAGAACACACTGTATATTAGACAAAAGGTTGCACAGAGCCTTGACCTATGCAAAGGTTTTGAGGCGTCTCTAGCAATGTTCACAGAATATTCTACCAATATTCTCCAGCAATAAACTCTCTGTTTCTTGTAGTGGTTCATCTCTGGATATGGAACATGGAAGAACTAAATTTGGAATCCACACAGATGAAAGATGAACTTTAAAAGAATAAAGATACATTTCCCCTTGGAAGAGAACTGGCAAGAATTTGGACCTCTTCTGCTGACCAAAGGAGGATAGGCAAGGGTAATCCCAAACGATAAGCGACTCAAAATACTCTCCAGGCACTAAACAGGAATTAATGGTAGAAATGCTCTTTCCTGGATCTAACTATGGATTTAGGAGAGTGCTGCTGCCTTCAGGGATGACAATTCAAAAGGTCAAAAAGGATTTGGTTCTCTGAATGATCAAATACTGATCAATATTTTTAAAGCATCTTTTTAAAACAACAACAAAAAAGGGGGAAATGTAATCTTTCATACATACTAACTGGAATAAAAATTATTTCACTTTTATTCAGCAATTATTTTTTTCAAAGTTATCATTTTTAGAGATACAGCTCTTTACATTCCCCCTCCACCTAACAGATTTGCTATACTTCCAGACTGGGCTCAAAGCAGTGTTCACCTCTTGCTCCTGCTAAAAAATGGTATCACAACAAAAATAAAAAAGACAAGTTACCTTCATATTAATCAGTTAATTAGAATGCTAATCTAATATGCTCTACAGGTTCCTTTACTTCTCCTTTCCCCTCTTCCTGTGTGAATTGCCTCTTCTCATCTCAATAATTGCTTCCTAAGTCAGAAGCCTCTAGAACAGGAAAGATGAACATGTGGTCCTCCAGATGTTGGATTGCCACTTCCATCACCCCTCGCTACTGACTGTGCAGACAAGGGCTTCTGAGACTTATAGTCCAATAACATCTGGAGGGTGTTCCTTATACTTGCTCTAGAAAATACATGATTAAAAATACCTCCTTCAAAAACTTTAAAACAATGGCTGCAACAAGGCAGGGAAGACCTTATGAGATTCCTCTTGTGGAGAAAAATACTAAAGAGCTGGCATAGAAGGGGGGTGCACTAAAAAAATCTGAAAACATGACTACTATATTATCATACTATGGAGTCAACCCCCAAATGTGAGGAGGGGGTATTAAATTCCAGTAAGGTAAGGTTTTAGAGCAAACACCACTGCAAAGATACTTTCCTCTCAAAGACAGAATTAGCACAGTAGCTATTCAAACTGCCCTGTTAACCACAGGAGCTGCTCTACCATAGGTTACTTTCCTATTTCCTAATTTTTTTTTTTAAAAAAACAACAATAGAGTTTAATATGTTCTATTTTAATGCTTCATGGTCGAGGAAGCAAGAGGCCCAGTCAACAATCTGGGGTGGCAGCAAGAATCAGAAGAAATGGGAGGAACGGCCAGCATGATACATGTACCCACAGACAGGTAGCTGACATAGGTCTGGATCGCCTGCCTCTGGATGTCCAAATCTTTGGGTGGAGGGAAGCTGCTTTGGTGGACCTCTTATTTCAAACAAGGTGCCCCCAAAATTTCTAACTTCAAACATGGCTCTCCAAATATAATATATAATAATATTATATTTATTTATTTATACCCTGCTCTTCAGCCAAAAGGCTATCAGAGTGGCTTACAAATTGTTAATTAGACATTACTTATTTTTAACTTTAACTCTTAGAATCTCCACACAGCCAACAGTAATTGATTATGGGTTATAGTTCAAAACATCTAGCACACCAAAGGCTTTCTATGATGCGTTATATTCTTCCTAGACCTGATAATCCTTGTCAGTCTTTGTGATCCACAAACCCATGACTGAGGACTGGAGATTCCAGCAGTCTTGACACCTTTGAAGAACAAATTTGAGTGGTTCTTGTTGGCAGAACAAAGAAAAGAAGTACAAGTTAATTATGGGTTGTACTCTTCTGTAATTGTTAAACAGAATATCTGTACTTTGAGAAGATATTACATATATCTCCACACTGAGAGGTTTTTCATAAAGAAGAGTAAGTAAAGATGAGTGGGTTCAATTGTATCCCTTATTCGGGGGCTAATCCATGTTTTCTCCTATAAAGTTTCTTCTCGTCTGGTGAGTGAGCCAATATGAAAAGTCACCTATGTGAGGCCTATGTTGTTTTCAGGAAATAAATAATCCTCTAGAAGACCTTTAGTATACCATATAAAATGATTAAAATATTTCCTTTATATTTTCATTAAATATATAAATCCTTACTTCCACCTTAAAAACATAACAACCCCTTCAGTCATGTTTTGCAATACAGACATGCCTTTTTCACTGTGGCCTATAGTTTTCACTCACAGCATCATTAAGAGATTCTTCAAATTACTTTTTAAATATTCACTTCCCCAAGGACTTTCACTTGCATCTAATTAGACTACTTACCCCATGCCATGTAATTCCCTGTTGCCAAAACTGTTAAATGCTTCAATAAGTAAGTGAGAAGGGCATGGACAGAGCAAGACAGATGCAATGCCACTGGTTAATAATAGAGGTGTGAAGTGACTCCCTTAATTATAAAGCTCATTAGCACATCGTGTGTGTGTGTGGGGGGGGGGAGGTAACTTGGCAAATGTTAAAATGCTTAATACCTTCAGCATAGCATACAACTGGGGTAAAATGTACAATTTGCACCTTAGTAAGAAAAGATTGGAAAGGTTTTAGCTAATATTTATAATACTGTAACCAGGATAAAAGAAATGCAAAATTAACTGACTGAAATATAGATTGTTAACATAAAGAGACTTCACACAACTCCTTTATACTTATTTGGGCTTACATTTATAATAACTATATTTAGAATCTGGTCTTATTTAGAGGTGGTAAATAGATATTTAACAAGAAAAATAAGTTCCTGGGACAGGTCTGATATATGAAACATAGCAAATCTGAGTTACCAATTAGCTTAATTTTCAATACAAATGTGTGTGTGTATGTGTATCTCCACTGGGAATTAGGTCCACACTCTAACAGATTACAGTGGTACCCCGGGATACGAATGCGCCGCCTTACGAAATTTCCGGGTTACGAAAAAAATCAATTGAAAAAAACTGTTCCGGGTTACGAAGGTTATTTCGGGTTACGAAATAAATTTTGGTGCTTTTCGGCGCTTTTTCGCACCAAATCGCGGCTTTTCCCCATTAGCGCCTATGGGTTTTCGGCTTGCGAAAGCCTTTCGGGTTACGAAAGCGGCGGCGGAACGAATTAAATTCGTAACCCGGGGTACCCCTGTACTTTTAAATTGTATATAGATCAGAGATTAGAAAAGTTTGGACTACAGCTTTCGGAGGATAACCTTGGGAGCTGTAGTCCCAAAACCTACACTTTTAAGTCTCTGATTTTGAAGCTATACTGAAGCCACTTATTTAGAGGGTAGAAATTTAACTAAAACACCCGATCAATCCATTTTCCAGAAATATAATTTTCTTCTTAATGTAAAGGGCAAAGTGGTTACATCATTTTTAAAAATGGTAACTGAGACAATCCTTGGCTGATAAAAGCATCTCAGTAATTATTATCTAGATTTCAATTAGCCAGTTAGAAAGGTTTGGGTCCAGATTATCCATGGGCAGTTCTGCCCCAGGGTCTTATGAAAAAGCTCTTTAGAGGGTTGGAATATTTCTAAATAGAAAAGGAGGTGGTGCTGAGGGCTGTGGAGAATCGGCAAAAATAGCTTTCCCTGCCTTGCTACTGAAGGATGACCAACAGTACCCAAATGCTAGGAGCCCTATGATATGTGGAAAAACAAATCTGGATAAAATATTGAATACCTTAAACATATATATTTATTTTGTATAGCTTCTAGTTTTGTTTAGCTTTGCTGTCTACAGTTATGGCACATAACCAAAGAACACTTTTATTGGAAAATAGCAGCAGTCATTAGACAATGGATAGACTAGGGCAGCAATTGCTACCTCATCATTCTTGACCCCTCCTTTCCCCACAAGCCTTATGGACACATTCAGAGGTTGCAGGAGAAGGGTAGGAAGGAAAAGTCCACAATGGCAGCTGGTTGATGTCATTTGTATTACCCTTGAATTAAGTTACTTAACTGGAACTGTGAATATCCCCCCTCACATTTTACTGACGCAAGATTAGAAGGCTAGCAAACAATATTTCTGCAGTGCATTATATATTGTTATGTACCACTAATACATAATGTACATAATGTATATGATACTCTAAAGAATAGTAGATTTTTTTGAACTGAGGGCAACTGCAGAATCTTAGGACATACAAGAGGAAACAGGCTAACAGTTATAATGATCAAAAGTTATTTACTTCAATCCTTCAACTCTTCTACAAAGATGGGGTCTTCCATCTGTCTGACTGTCAAAAACCAAATCACACAACCCAGGTACACAGTAAGCAAAGAGCTAGAATATGTCAGAAAGCCAAAGAGATAATGCCTTCACACTACAACAGAAAAAAAGGGACATGACAAGCAATGCTGAGAAATTGCTCTGGATACACAGCAATTGTCTCATTGATGGCCTGGATCCAAAGAATCACACCACTAATTCTGAATGTCCAAAAGACTTTTAGATTTCTATTTCTCAACTTAGCCCCCCTGTGTCATATGCCAAACATCTTTTCAAATTGAGGGACCTTATGATACGGAATAGGGATTCTATTGTTTAAAGAGAAAAAGTCAAAAATTCCACTGGGTGTGTCCAAAGTAGCTCTCTGGATTCTGGCCAATGTGTTTCAGAGCTTTTGGGGTTTTTTTTTGGTTAATAAAAGAAAATTACACTACTGTATAACATGTGCTCCATCTCTTCTAAAAGTTGCCTAAGACTGCCAGGCAATACATTAAGCTGGTATGAACAGAGTTTAAAATTTAAACCACAGAATAACTTTCTAACATAACAGCACAATTTCTAACAATATTCATTCATGTGAATTTGGTACAAAAGGATCTTTAAAGGCTATTATTTGAAAGAAGCAATATTTCATTTTCAACATCTGTGCATCCTAGCATAGAAGAAGTCATGACTTAAAAAAAGTGCAGGGTTCACTGAGACAAATTTCTCATATTAAAGTGGGACAGAAGTTTTCATTCCTATTTATCTGCAATCTACATACTATCTTGTCTGCTAGGAGACAGAGGATAAACATCAGTGCTCTTAAGTAAGTTCTTGCAATTACTATGTACTCAATCTAATGGAGTATATGTGCAAATGGTATTGTTTCCATCGGTGGAAGGGGGGTTGATCTTTCCTCTTTACTTCAGCCCACCATGCACTGCAAAAGCTGCTCTGGAGAGCTGACAGATCCTTTGGAAGCCATTTCAAACCTGTGCTTTCAGCTGCTGGGGGGGAGGGGGTCCTTCCACATAAGAATTTATGTATTTATTTATTTATTTCATTTTTATGCTATCTTTCTCCCAAAAGGGACCCAAGACAGCTCACAAGATAAAACACCTTAAAACATTTAAAAATAAATAAAAATACAATTAAAACAGTATAATATTAAGATTAAAATCATACAAAAGTTAAAACACATAATCTAATACAGCTACCCATATAAAAGCCACCCAGCCATGATTTTAAAAAGCCTGCCTGAAAAATAATAAAAAAAAATATTTGCTGGCAAAAGGCCAGCAGATAGGGGGCCAGCCTAGCCTCCCATGGAAAGGAGTGCCAGAGGGTGGTAACAGCCACCGAAAAGGCTCTCTCTTGCGTCCTCACCAGGCAAGCCTGTAACCTTAGTGGGACAGAGAGAAAGCCTTTTGCTGCATCACTGAATTGCTGTACCAGAATGAAAGAATTCTGTTTTGTGCCCTTTTTAGTTTATGAAGAAATGGAGAAACTGGAAGATGAAGCTGTCCCATCAAATGTACTGTTTTTGGAGTTTTTGAAAGCCCAACAGTGATTACAGTAGCTAAATCAAAATCCTGAAAGGAATTAACATCTGTATTTTTAATATATGTTCCATTTCATAAAAAATATTGCAACAGCATATTTCATCTGACTTAAGAATGATTTGTTCTAATTAGTAAGGCAAAAGCAACTTACAGCCAGAATCGAAAGCAGTTCTTCAACACTACATTCTGGTTTTAAGCGATCTTTGAACATCCTGACAGTTGGATGCTTCAAATAGTAATATGAAGCAATGCGGCCATGAGTCAGTGGTTCAATGCTGCGGTCATCCTACCCATGGAAAAAGATAAACGGACATATTATAAAAATGCAGTGCATAATGAAAAGCACTCTCCTTGAATGCAATACATTTTATGCTGTATTCTAATGGAGGTGTTATATTTTAAAACCGGATGATAAGAAGAACACAGTCACAAAGGCATTTAAACTGCGTGTTACTGTTTTAAATACCAAAGCCATGGAAAAATCCCAGTAGCTGCAACAGGAGTTCCCAGAGTAGCCTATGTACATTTCAAAATTCAGCAAACATCAGGATAAAAAATAACCCAGTTCTTCTTTTCAAACTCTGAATAAAGTATAGATTAGTCTTACCTCCCCTATTTTAATACAGTAAGAGTATTCCAGATCAACAAGTGATTTCTCAACAAGATTTGAAAGGAACCTGTTCATATTGTCATGGCTCACGTCATCTAGGTTATAGTAACTGTGTAAGAAGAAAAGAGTATTAAGAGGGTTTTTTAAAAAAAATGTTGCCAACACATGAATAAAAAAAAATATGTAGCATGGCAAATCATTATAGGAAAAATGGGCACATAGATACTTTGAGATAGAAACCAATGACCACACCAAATGTTACATTTTTTTCAGACTAAAGTTTCTAATGCTTCTAGAAATATGGTCAGATAAGAGGATAAATCTTTCACCCAGGGTTACCAGATGTCCTCCTTTTCCAGGATATGTCCTATATTTCATCCTTCTGTTCAGAAATTCCAATATGTCCTCCGTTTTGAGCATAATTAAGCAGCATAAATTTATTTTTATATTATTGTTTTTAGCTTTTATTTTCCAATGTCCTGCATTTTTCATGAATTCCCTACGTTTAATGGTGCCTTGTCCTTTGAAATTATGACATCTGATCACACTGCTCCCATCCCCTGACAAGTTACAAATATCCAAGACAAAAATTTCCATTTCCAGTTTTGATCAGTCTTTCCATGCAAAGATACATGGATTATTTATTTATTTATGGTATATATACCCCACCCTTCAGCCCCAAAGGCTATCAGAGTGGCTTACAATTATTATTTATAATTAGATGGTTCCCTGCCCTCAAGCTTACAATCTAAAACGACATGACACAGAAGGAGAAGAGAGTGGTGGTGGGGAAGGGGATGAGGTCCAGTGGTTCTTCTCTCCCTCTGAGGCCTGGACTAAGGCAGATGGACTGGAGGGAAGGCTCTCTTTCTTCAGGCTAGCCCTGATGGAGCTGAGCCTGCCTGTTCACTCACTCACAGGCCGAAGGATGACATTTAGCATGGAGGGAGGGCTCCATGTATGTTTTCTAACCACTTATATATGTGGATTTTTTACAGTTAGGAAAAAAACCTGTAATGCTAGAATATAACCCTAGAAGTCATTGAATATCAGGTGTCTTCCTTTCGATATTTATTTATTTATTTACAGTATTTATACCCTGCCCTTCAGCCCTAGAGGCTTTCAATAGTGCTTTATTAACTAAAGGATATATATTTGTTACTTAACAGTTTTCCACAAGCAATAGATATGGCTGGGTCACATCATTTACTATTCCTAATTATTCTTCCCTTGTTATTTCTTAATGTGCACACTCCATTACATGAAAGAAGTACTTTATTATGCAGCTAAAAATGTAACAAAAATTCTAAAATAAAGAAGTTCATATTGGTTAGCTTGTCTTGGCTTTTTGCACAAATGTAAGAGCTGGTTTCCTAGTCACAGAACAAAATTCATGTGCCTCAATATTCTTGAACAGATACTGAAACATCAGTAAAGGAACTGCACTGAGAGCTAGTCTAAACTATCTATTTATTAGAAACATTGGGGCCAGACACACTGGCTGTAAAAGCTGGCTTCCGGGCGGCTTGGAGTTTTGATGCTGCACACCTGAAGCCATCTGGAAGCTGCCCAGTGGTTCAGAGTGGGATGGTTTCAAGCAGCTCCGGAGACATGGCATTTTGATGTCTCATGCCTCTGGAGTGGCTTGAAGCCACCCTGGGGTTGTGACAAGGCTGCCTAAGGCAGTTTTTTACTGGCCCAAATAGGAGCAGATCTTTTACAGGCAGATTGGGGCTGCAGAGTGTGGTTGCTGTGGTGACCCCAATCCACACTTTTGGGCAGGCTGTTTTATCCATTTATTATATAGGATGTAAAATTTAAAAGAATGTATGAATATGCCATTTAAACAGACAGTATGGTTTGCACCTCTCATATAGTAGTATGTAGTGTGGGCATGAATAAAGGAATGCAGACATAAAATATCCTATGACAGATTGCACAAATGCCCAATTCTACATCTACTATGTTAAAATTCTCATTTTTATATATGTGTCACGCATCTAAACCAGCACTGTTTCATTTTTTCACTTTGTCTCCTAGTCTTTGTGCACCCTGCCACTCTGTGAACAATGAGTTCATTAATTTTCTTAAGCAGCACATAATTTTGATCATAGTGCTACTTTACCCAATGAATGTTATTAATGCCAAAGGAGGTGCTTGATGAGAATAATATGGCATCATAAAATAGTCTGATTCTGAGATCATGAAATAACAACTTCAACTATAACAACTGCAAAGGATGCTTCAGGGGGGTTAATGGTTTATATTCAGCATACATTTTAAAAAGAAACACAAACCTTCTGGTAATAAAAGAAAGAAGGCTAGGACAACAGTCAAGAACAGGTATACCACAAGACTTTTGCTCAGATAGATTATGGGAAGGGTATTACCTACCCACCCTAATATATTTTTTGATATGTGCCTTGGAACAGGAGCTTTAAAGTACAACAAATTATGCAGTAGGTACTGAGTAAAAAATACAAAGTTGTTATTTTATGTACCCAATAGATGGATGATGTGTCACATGAACAGTAATTTAGCATGATCTTAATGGATTATACAAGGATAATATGAGATTAAAGACAATTGTTACTAGTTAGCACAGATTTTCATTAAAACGTTACACCAAAAGTTAGAAAAACTTTTGGTGTAACATTTTCAATGAAAAACCTGTGCTATATATAGGGCAGAATGCCCGATATATAGTTTCATTTGAGCACTACAGGCGGATCTAATCCAACCTGATCTACTTTTAAAGACATTAATTTACAACTAAGAGTTTAAAGATCCTAACTCTCAACTGTGAAATGAAGATTTCTCTTAACAGTTTCTCTGTTAAGTTTCTGTTACTCAGAATTAATTGCAAGTTAAGAAATTACTATTCACAAGCAGAATTAAATGGGGCTTACTCCCAGGTAACTGGGTTTGGGAGTACAGCCAACATGTAAGTGGCTCCTATATATTAGAATCTAAAGTCTGTTTTAGATGCAACCTTGAGCACCAAAAGGATTCCCCCCTCATTTCAGTAGCAGATCCCATGGTCATATCTTAAACTACTTTATAGATTTCCCACAACACGAAATATGTTAGCCATGTAGCATCATGGTTAGCCTTTTAAGGAATATAAACCCACTTATGTCACTGGCTACACAAAATTAATTGCATTTGCTCTTTGTATTTTATCTGTACAAGTTTTCTTGGAAGCAGTATACGAAGGCTACAATCACATACACATTTTCTCAAGCGTAAGGCCCCTAGAACTCCACAGGACGTACTTCTGAGTAGACATGAAAACTGTTCTAATGTTAGAATTGTAAGTATAATTTATGAAATTTTGTTTCAGTTTCTACCAATATGTAAATTCTGGAAATCTATTTCTATAAATGAATGAATGAATGAATGAATGAATGAATGATTTTTGTTAATGCTTTTAATTTTGTTCTGGGAATTTTAAGTTTTTGTTTCGAAAAATAGGTACATTTTAAAACTACATTCAAATGCAACAAGGTCAGTTCAGTAAAAATTATAAACCTTCAATTTTGGCTTCATATGATACAGCACAGCCCCTTTTGTGGCTATCTATATTATCTATTTAACTGCAGATAAAGAATAACAACAGTGCAGTTTCATGGCCACTGCATTGAATCATCTAGTCATTATTTCCCCTCTGCTGCAAACAGACAACCCACCTTTTTGTTAGCACACCATTTCATTTATTTCACAGTGAAACCCAGTTTCACGATAATTGACTTGTCAGGAGCTCTAATTTATGAGGCTGGGCTCTGTAAGCCTTCTCCTATATTCAGTTCAACCTGCCCACAAGCAAGGTTGAATATTTACAATGCTGTTAACAGGTGCTGAGTTGTTTAATGATTCTAATAGCCAGAAGCGTACTGAGAAAGCCAGCGGGATCACAATTACAGGCTGTTTGAACACAACAATTACTCGTCCCCTGAGAGGTGTGAAAGTCAAAGGCAATTTTATACTAACAGCATCTAGCACATGGGGTAGACAGGCTAACTTCCATTAGTAACCCATTGGGAAAAAAACAATAACAAATCCCTATGTACCATAAAAATTTAGAAAGTACATAAGATTTAAACAATCAGAACTCAGAAGAAACAAACTTTTAACCGTTTTAAGTAATTTATAACAAACACAAACAACTCAATCCCCAACAGTAGCCGTGAATATATCCTAAACAACCTCACAACAAGAAACATGAACTTATTTTTCTAATCTAAGCTAGTGTGGAATTTCACCAGCTGAGAAAGAGCGAGACGTGCAGAGACATAAAATGTAGATGAAGTTACACAGAACATTTTGGGTTTAATGTGGACTGTGGTGGCAATTGCTTCCTGTTTAGTTTATGTAAACCTGACCCAAGATCTCCCTGGGAAATTTTTCATCAGCCTTGAAATGTTGCTGCTATAACTGTCACTCCTGTGAAGTCATTTGTTACAAACACCATGTTTTTTATGTTCAGATTATACGGTAGTAGTAATGACACAGATAATGAAAACACGGTTCAGGGACATCTGAAAAAGACTATTAAGAAAATTTTTTGCTTGCATTCAGAGCACTTCTTGGAGGTAAAAATCTACAAGAGCCCAGCTCTTGATTATTTTTGACACAAATCATTTTTGAGGGAAATTTTAAAAAAACATTTTACTGAAGTATCTATGTATTATGTTGTATTTTTACTGATGTGATCCTACCTCGATCCACAGGGAGAGGTGGGAAATATAAATAAACTATTTATAATACTAATACTAATACTAATAATTAGATGCCAGCCACAGATGCTGGTGAAACGTCAGGAATAAACTCTTATAGAACATGACCACATAGCCTGAAAAACTCACAAAAAACTATGGATGCTGGCCATGAAAGCCTTCGACTTCACATATTTATTATTATTATTACTATTTAAAAATCTTTTAGAACAAAGGGCAGATATTAATAATTATTATCTCAAAAGAGGTTCTGTTTTATCCACTATGAGACATTCTGCAATTCCCCTTTTCTTGACTTTTTCTAAACCTAAAACATGCAGGCTTAGGTGAAATCCATTATTCTAAGCATATCCTCAACAATCGAAAACCAGAAAGATTATTTAATCAATGTCTTTTCTGGATCTAATCCAATAGCTGTGGATCAACAAGCCTCACTGGGAAAGAAATCAGGTGCTCTCTGGAGAACCAGCTCATTTGTAAGAGAAAGGTGTCATTTGTCACTGAGTTATACTCTGAATGACTAACATTATCATTCTCAACTAGTAATCAAAGTGAATCAAATTCATTACTAAAATGGCCTGCCATCAATATTAGAAAGTACTGTATCTTACACTGACAATCTGAAATGTCAACACAGTTGTCTTGTCAATTAATCTCAGACCATTTTGTTGCTTAACTGCAAATTGATTCCAAGGGGATCTACTCATGCTTGTTTTCTAGTCAATAGTTCTCCAAATGCCTAACTGTTTAAAACCTATCCTGGTACTACTGCAGTCACCCACCTCCATTAGAGAAACACTTTGACTACTTCTGTTGCATGACGATGTGTCCACAAGTATCAAAGTTGAAAGCAGATATGGACTACTGGAAGCCCAAAAAAGAAAAGTGATGAATTGTGTGTATACATGCCTTCAAGATGCCTGTTGACTTATGGCAAACCCATGAATTTCATAGGGTTTATTAGGGAAGGAGTACTCAGAAGTGGTCTTGTGAGCTCCTTCTTCTGAAATACAGCCCACAGCACTTAGTATTTGTTGGCAGCCTGTAGCATACAATTGAAGAAACAAGACTGTGAAGAGTGTTGGAAAATTCCAGCATTCTCTCTCATGCTCTTTCCTGCTGTTAGAGCAATAGGTTTTTAGATAGGGTAGAATTTATTACATATGAAATCCTTCTGGGGGTTTTTCCTGTCCATTTGCTCTTCCTATCCTCTGAAATGCATGGTCATAAACACCTTTTGGGTATCCAAGTAACCAGACCATGTGATCTGGGAAATTTTCTAGTGTCATTGGTCATATAAAGACTTCTCCATTCTCAGTTTCACTCCTTCTCTATTATTCTCCTTTTCCACCAGTTTCTTCAACAAGATGGTGAGTTATAGACTGAAGCTTTCTTTTACCTAATCTCTCCATTAGTTAGTATGGATATAGGCTCCCCACATGCACATGTAAATGTAAAAGCTATTAGTAAACTTTTTCTAAGTTTGTAATCTGAAACTGCTTGACTTATTTTGAGTCACTTTTAAGTTCATGGGAAGTAACGTCAGATTGAGGCACACACATTTGCTACTCTGCTAAAAGAAAGCTTATTGCTAACAGTTTTAACTTTCAAAGATATAGCCGTTGTATACAGATGATCCCTGACCCCTTTTCAGCTATCATGAATGACAAGGAAGACATCTCCTTTGTCCTGGAGGGGTTGTGAGGCAAGAGGAACATATTTACACATGTGGTTGGAGTGCCCGCATGTTCAACGATTTTGGACACAGATTATTTGAATTGATTTCAGACATTAACAAAAAAAGGTCCAACCCACCCGAGTTGCATCTCTTGTCAATATTCCAATCTAATAATAAACCTTTCCATCATAAAGAAATCATAGCTTTTTTAAGTTGTTACAGCTAGACTAATCATTGCCAGAAACTGGAAAGTAGGTCATCTATACATGAATCAATGGTGGACAAAGTTCTGGGGGTTAATGGAGAAGCATACAGATGATGTCAGAAAATACCATGAGGCAAGGGACTATAATCAGTTCAAGAAAAAGTGGCTACCTCTTATAGAATATATAAACTCCAACTCTCATGCTCATGTCCCACTACAGGGTCAAAGGAGATTTTGGTAGGGAGTTCTGACTGAGACCTCAGTTTCGTAAATTTGTATTTTAGCTGTATTTTTAAAGCAGAATTGTGATTTAATTGTGTTTACCCTTTGTAACCAATAAATTTTTTTAAAAAGAAATATAGCCATGTTAGTCTGTAAAATCAGCATGTAGAGAGATTTTGTAGCACTTTTCATTTTTATCAATTTTATCGATTTTATTGATTGAATAAGAGTTTTTGTTTTAGATAATGGGAAGCAGTAAAATATTTTGCTGTTCTGCCAGATCTCCCTGTCCTCCATAATGATACAAGTAAAGATAAATTATCTTTCCCTATTTGATACTGTCCAAATGAATATACTAGGTCATCTTAGCCTAGTATTCCCTTCATACTGATACTAGGACACCAATTATTCCAAAACAACAGACCAGCAAGAACAAAACAACAGAACAGCAGGAACATTTCAGTTTCCTCCCCTAAAACAGCAAATTCACACTTGAACTATGATATGTTCCACTTACATTAATGACACTTATGATGTAGTGTCACTGTTCCAGTTCAGAGAACTAAGAACATCAGAAGCCTGAATGTACAGTGTTGCATTTACCACCTCACACCACAGTTTGCATCTGGAGGGCAGATGTTGTAGAGGACCATTAAACAGGAAGAGATTGCAGGAAGGATTTTTAGTCCTATTCAAGGCTCTCTTCCTTCTTCTAATCCTCTCCTTTTGACATCAGTGTTGATACAGATATGAATGGGTCAGGGGTAAAGCACTTACCTGTGCAAATGCTGAATGCACACCCCATCATAGTCAAATGCATTTTCCACACATCAGTGCATTTGTATTGTGTTAACACTTCAGTGACTGGTGACCTAACCTAGTGCTTGCTAGCATATTAATTCTACATGTGAATGGGCCTCTGCATATGTGCCTTTGCACATCTCTTTTGTCCTTAAAAGGGTGCTATGAGAAGTCCCAGAATGTACCCGATGATCTGCTCAGTGTGACAAGATAACAAAAAACTGCTGACAAAGCAACATTGTGAAAAGTTTAAGTCTGAACCATCCCTAAACTGTCCTCTGGATAGCAGCACTGAGTTACAACATCGTTGCTCCTCCAGCCCCACTCTGTTCCCAGCAGAACTGGTTTCTGTGCTACAAGTAAGAAAGATCCACATACAGGTAACATGTTCTGGATCCCCAAAATTAGATTTGTACAGTTACTAGATTTATATGCTGCCGTTCTGGCAAGAGTGGAACTATGGACAGGTTGCTTACCTGTAACAGTATTTCTTCGAGTGGTCATCTGCGAATACATACAAATGGGTTTCACTGCGCCTGCGCAGTGCTGCTCGGAACCTACTGGAATCACTGGGCAGAGTTAACTCTGCAACATATTGAAACTTTTTGGCGGTAACTCCGCCCACCCGTTATAAGGCCCCTGCCTTCCCGCTCTTTTCCCCAGTTCCGTAATTTTTCCGCCAAGCAGGCGATGGAAAGAGCCAATGAGAGCAGGACACTGAGGGGACGGACGGGTGGGATTTGTATGTATTCGCAGATGACCACTCGAAGAAATACTGTTACAGGTAAGCAACCTGTCCTTCTTCTTCGTGGTCTCTGCGAATCATACAAATGGGTTTAGACTGACAAGCTAAGGTATGCGGCGGAGGGAGTGTCCTGAGACCAAAGCTATGGTAAACCAAAGGTATATTTATTACAATAAAACACCTTGAACCATAAAAGAGTCAGTCTTTTGTTCATGCACAGATCAAATAGCAATAACATTGCTAAACCTGAGGAGGGAACAGAGGTCATGCAAGACCGGTCCCATGAAGCTTGTGCAAACCAACATTCAACAATGAAAAAGTGTCAATAAACACAAAACATCAGTAGTGCAATCAATGCAACCCTGAAACCAACACAGCCCTCCCGAAAGCTGCGTCTCGGATGGCCCTGGTGTCCAACCTATAGTGCTTAATAAAAGTCAGAGGTTGGGACCAGACAGCGGCCTTGCAGACATCCTCCAAGGGGATCCCTGACAGGAACGCAGAGGATGCTGCCATTGATCTTGTGGAATGGGACCGAACCCTGCCAGGGAGAGGCTTGCCTAACAGTTCATAGCAGAGGTGGATGGTACCAGCCACCCATTTGGACAACCTCTGCGCAGACACAGGCAACCCTTTCTTCGGTTCCGAGTAGCATTGGAAAAGTCTCTCGGACCGACTAGAGGCAGCAGTTCTGTCCAGGTAAAATGCCAGTGCTCTCCTGACATCAAGAGAGTGTAGGCGTCGCTCCTCATCCGACGTCGGGTTGGATGCGAGAGTGGGCAACACAATGTCCTGGCACATGTGGAAAGCAGACACAACCTTCGGCAAGAAGGTGATGTCCGTACGGAGGACCACCTTGTCCTTGTGGAACCTCAGGAATGGCTGGTCCCTCCGTAAAGCACAGAGTTCGCCCGCACGGCGGGCAGAGGTGATGGCCACAAGGAAAGCGGTTTTCCAAGTCAATAGTCTCAAGTCCGCTGTGGCCATCGGTTCAAAGGGCTTGGATTGGAGAGCGGACAGTACCGACTCCAAACTCCAAGCCAGCGTTGGTACCGACACAGGAGGATAAAGGTTGGCACAACCCTTCAGGAACCCCTTCACCAAGGGGTCTTTGAAGAAAGAAACCCTCCCCCGGAACTGGTATTTGGCACAAATGGCAGACAGGTAGCATTTGATGGATGTGAGGGACAGCCCTCCATCCAACAGTGCCATCAAAAACTCCAGCACCACTGGAGTGGACACCTGTGCAGGAGGCAAGCCCTTTTGGTCAAGGAAGAGGCAAAATCTCCTCCATTTCAGGGCATAAGAGCGCTGGGTGGAAGGTTTCCTTGCAGCCAGGATCACCGTCCTTACTGCCTCCGGCAGGGCAGTCAGGGCCGAATCCTCCAGGCTACCAGCGGCAGGCTCTCGATGTCCGGGTGGAGAATTCGTCCTGGCGAGGATCGAGACGGAGGAAGCATCTCCTGGAGAGGTGGAGCAGGGATGCGAACCACGGCTGTCTCGGCCACCACGGGGTGATGAGGATCGCATGCGAGCGGTCCGTTGTCATCTTGGACACCACCCTGATGATGAGAGGGAACGGAGGGAAGGAGTAGAGGAGCTCCCCCGTCCAGAGGAAAGCGAATGCGTCTCCGAGGGATCCGTCCAATCGCTTCCTGGAGCAGAACTGGGGACAGTGGCTGTTCCACCTGGTCGCGAAGAGGTCGATTCGGGGGGTTCCCCACCGATCGAAGAGGTCGCTGACCGTCTCGGGATGGAGCCTCAACTCGTGGCACACCGATGGAGATCTGCTGAGGCGATCTGCCAGCTCGTTGTCCTCCCCGGGAAGGTGGATCGCCTGGAGGAGGACGCGCCTCTGGATGCACCAGTCCCAGATGCGGAGCGTGAGGCCGAGCAGGGTCCTGGACCTGGTACCACCTTGTTTGTTGATGTAGTACATCACGGTGGTGTTGTCCGTCCTCAGGAGGACCACTCTTCCCGTGACAGCGAACTCGAACGCCCTCAAAGCCTTCTCCACTGCGAGCATCTCCAAAGCGTTGATGTGGAGGAGCTTGTCTTGTGTGGACCACCTGTCTTTGACGACGAGGTCGAGCAGGTGGGCGCCCCATCCCTCCAGGGATGCATCGGTTGTCAGCGTCAGTTGTGCCTGGGGCTGATGAAAGGGCATCCTGGTGCAGACGTTGGAGTTGTCTAGCCACCATTTGAGGGAAGCGGCCACCGGTCTCGGTACCGTGAGCCACTTCGAAGGAGGGTCCTCCAACGGAGAGAAGACGGAGAGGAACCAGCATTGGAGAGGTCGAAGACGAAGTCTTGCCCAGGGGGTGACGAAAGTCGTCGATGCCATGTGGCCCAGGGCGACTTGGATGTCTCTGGCTCTCACCCTTCTGTGGGAGATGCACGGCCTGAGGGACGTGGTCAGGGCCTGAAACCGGTCCGGAGGGAGGAAGGCTAGGCAGTTTTCAGAGTCGAGGATGGCCCCGATGAACTTGACCTGTCTGGTCGGTGTGAAGTGGGACTTTTCCCTGTTGACGACCAGCCCGAGGGAGTCCAAGAGGTGCAGCTCGTCTTGGGATTCGGCTGCAAACAGCCAGTCGTCCAGGTAGGGAAAGACCATGAAGCCCTTCTGATGAAGGTATGCCACCACCGGTGCCATGCACTTTGTGAAGACTCGTGGGGCCGTGGCCAAGCCGAAAGGAAGCACGTTGTAGTGGTACGCGGTGGAGCTGACAGCGAAGGCGAGGAATCTCCGGTGGGACTCTCGGATCCCGATGTGGAAGTAGGCGTCCTTCAGGTCGACGGTCGCGAACCACAGGCCCTGGTGGAGCAGAGGCAGAATGGAAGCCAAGGTTACCATTCGAAAACGGCGGTAGTCCAGAAACAAGTTCAATTGTCTCAAGTCCAGGATGGGCCTGATGCCCCCATCCGATTTTGGTACCGTGAAGTACCTGGAGAAAAAGGCCCGAGAACATTGGTCGGGCGGCAAAGGGGAGATTGCCCCTTTACCAAGCAAGGTGCGCACTTCGTCGAGAAGGGTGTCCGAGGGGGGAGTGGACATGAAGGCTCCAGTTGGAGGGAGCTCTTGGAACTCGAGGGCATAACCCCTACGGACGATGTTGAGAACCCACGAGTCCGATGTTATAGAGGCCCAGGTGTTAGCGAAGGGCCTCAGAATGTCCAAAAAGAAGAGGGGTGAAGGAGAGACGAAGCGCGCTGCGTCCCTTCAGGCTCTCTTCTTCCCCTGGTCGGTGTCCTGCCGGCGGGACTTGCTGTACCAAGGCGGGAAGTTGCGACGGCCAGAGGAGGAGGAAGACTGCGAGGGAAAGCGGTGTCTCTGGGAGCCCTGCTGCTGGGACTGCCGATCCCGGGGGAAGGTCCCCTGTGACTGACCTTGCGGCTGCCACGGGCGCTGACGCTTCCGGAACGGAGAAGCCGGTGCTGAGGACATGTCGTGCTTCTTCGCCACCGCTTTCATCCTGAACTTGCGGTTCAGGTGGTCATCGGTCTCGGCGTGGAAGAGCCCGGTCCCATCGAGCGGCATGTCTTCGATGGCCGCCCTGACCGTAGGGTTGAGGTCAGAGGCCCTCAGCCAGGCGTGGCGTCGGAGCGCCATGGATGCTGACATGGCCCTCCCGGAGCAGTCTGCCATATTCCTGGAGGTGGTGATGAGCCAACTTCCAATGGAATGGGCCTCGTCCCTGATCTCCACCAGCTGCCTCTGGATGTCATCTGGGACGTCCGGAACGAGGGGGGAGATCCGTTCCATGAGGGTCTGGATGTAGGCCCCCATGCAAGCGGTGTAGCTGGCGGCCTTGACCCCAAGAGCCGATGCCGAATACGCCTTCTTGGCCAGTCCGTCCACCTTCTTCGCCTCCCGGTCGACAGGGGAGGTCGCCTGCTGGGCTCCCTCCACAATGGCAGAGTTCGGCCTGGGGTGGTCGGCCAACCAAGGGCAACTCGCCGGAGCGACTCTGTAGAGCGACTCTACCTTGCGGGAGGGCGCCGACAGGGTGGCTGGAGATTCCCAGGACCTCTTCACGATGGTCTGGAGCGAGGGAAGGAGAGGCAGGCAAGGCGGAGTAGGCACTCGTCCGTGCACCCGACGCTCAACCGGGTCCTCAGCGTCGTCTTCCGCGGAAGCGAGCTCGATGTCGAGGGCCCTCGCCATCTTGACGACGTGTTCGGTGAAGGACCTGACGTCGTTAGATGGGGAAGATGGCTCCGGGTTGTGCATCCTCTGGGGGGAGGCCGGGTCCGAGAGGACATCCTCGTCCGAGGGTGCCTCAGAAGGAAGCAGCGGCTCATCTTCGGAGTCCAGGTCGGAGGAGAGAGGGTCCGTCACTCGAACCTGGGACCTCGAGCGGGTTGGAGCCAGGTCAGCCGAAGACCGGGAACGCCTGCGAGGTGGAGACGGCGACCTCTCGTAGACCGACATGGTCGGGACTGATCTGGACGGGGTGGCCCGGTCTACGGGATGAGGGTTCAGCCTGGTGAACTCCTTCATCGCTCTGTCCTCCGAGACCGACACGTAGTACCGGCGCGACTGCGTGTCGAAAAAGAGGTCGGGAACATCCTGGCCGCGGGGCTGGTCCTCCTCATCGTCGGTTGCCGGGTGGGAGGGCGACCGGTGCTCCGGGGAGCGAGGAAGAACGGTGTCGTCCGTCCCGTGGACAAAGTCCATGGTCGACAGAGGCAGAGGCGTGTCCGGCACCGGGGTCCCCCGGTCTACCGGTGTCGGCTCCGGGTCGAGGGGAGCTGCCGAGGTGGAGGCGCGGGCCCGTTTGGATGGGGAGCGCTTCTTCTCCTTCGCCTTCGGTGGATCGGTGGCGGGCCGATCCTTGGAGGGCTTGGGTTTTTTAGGGGCAGGATCACGACCGGGCTTGTCGTGGTGCCTCCTTTTCCCCGGCCTGGGAAGCTCCTCCGTCGGAAAGAACGGGGTGTCCGGGAGGTACAGGAGGACAGCAGCCGCTGCCGACGACGAAGGCCTTGGGGACTTTGCCCTTTCCATAGGCCCAGCCAACTCCTTAGGCTTCGCATGGCGCGATTCCTTGGATGCCTTGGAGGATGAAGGCGATGCGAGGTGGACCTCCGGCTCGGTGGCCTTCTTCGGACGCGAGCCCTCCGGCTCGGTACCCTCAGTCCCCGACGACTTGTGGGGGCGCTTGGAGGGTTTGTCGGTGGCACTGGGCGGTTTGGAGCCACGAGCCACATCGGAGGTGGTGGAAGGGGTCCCGGCCGGGACACACACCACGCTGGGAACGGCGGCTCTCCCCGATCCAACGCTGGACACACTTGCCCGAGAAGAAGAGGTGGGGGGCGCCAAAGGCGGGACAGAAGATGACCGCGAACCTCCCTCTTGGACCTTCCCCAGGGCGATCGCCGAAGTGAGCCGGGACTCACGGTTTTTCCGAGCCTGAGAGGAGAGGGATCTGCAAAGCAGACAGGCCTTGGTGTCATGGTCTTTGCCCAGGCACAGCAGGCAGGAGGAGTGCGGGTCCTGGACGGGCACCTTGCCCCCGCAAATGTCGCACTTCTTGAAAGGCGCAGGCATTTCCGAAGTCGTCAAAGCCAATGGGAGAATCCGAAAACGAGATCAACAGTCCGAAAGTCCGAAGTTACCAGGGGTGGGAGACAAAGAATGGTCAAGATACAGTCCGAGGTCAAAAAAACGAAAGTGATTCCAAGCAAGCGAAGCAAGCGAAAGTTCCCTGAAGCAGCTAGCGCGGCGGAAAAAAGGAACTGGGGAAAAGAGCGGGAAGGCAGGGGCCTTATAACGGGTGGGCGGAGTTACCGCCAAAAAGTTTCAATATGTTGCAGAGTTAACTCTGCCCAGTGATTCCAGTAGGTTCCGAGCAGCACTGCGCAGGCGCAGTGAAACCCATTTGTATGATTCGCAGAGACCATGAAGAAGAAATATAAATACAATGGCTTGATTCCAACTTGACTTTAAAGGTAAAGGTACTCACCATTGACAAGGCTATCAAGTCATGTCTGACAATGGGGGCGGTGCTCATCTCCATTACTAAATTGAAGAGCTAGCGTTGTCATAGACTACTTTGGGATCATGTGGCTAGCACGATTGCACAGAACGCTATTTACCTTCCCACTGGAGTGGTACCTATTTATCTACTAGTATTTGCATGCTTTCAAACTGATAGGTTGGCAGAAGCTGAGACTAGTGATGAGAGCTCACCATAATCATGCAGCACTCGGGCCTCAAACTGCCAACCTGCCGATCTTGCAATTAACAGAGTCAACGTTTTAACCACCTGAGCCACCACATCTCTCTTCACTTTAGTGGAGAGAACCCCCTCCCCCCCCCGGCTAATTCTGCTGGATTATTCTCCAGGTGGTAACTGTACAACTGATTTTGCAACTGGCTGTACAAAGTCTTGCATAACAAAAAGTGGACTACAGATGATTCCTGGGCTAATTCTGAAAATGCAGAACTGCTAGCACAACAAAGCTTGCATTAACACAATGACATGACTGAACACAGCTCACTAGATTTAGTAACAGTGATTACAATTTAGAGGGCTTACATTACAGCTGAGGAAAAGGTATGCATTATAGTTGATGAAAAAAACAGTAACCACACACTGCAGCCTTATTGAATTTTCATCTGCAAATACAATGGTCATTTTTATTCATTTGCCTCCTTTCTACCACATTTTATTAAGCTCCTATAAAAAAATTCCCTAAGTGATCCCGCACCTTGAGTATTTGAAAACGTTTCACTGTTGTTTTATTGTATCAAAATACACTTTCCAATAATCTTAAACATTTGAAGATCAAAGAGTATACATATTAAAAATAGATATAATTGCAACATCCAAATATGGGTGCATAGTACAAAAATTAAACAGCACATGTACAGTTTTTCACAGTAGTGAGTTATGACCGTTGCACTCTTTGCTTTGTTGTTGTTATGACAGCTATACAGGCTAAGATTTGGTTCTGACCAAACATTTGTTAATAGACTGAGAACATTATGTCTGCCAATACACCACCAGAAACAAAGAAAATGATTTTATAACATATTCCCACATCAAGCTCAAAGCATTCTCATCCCCATAGAATTAACTAGTTGAAAAGGTAGCAATGTTTCCAGGTAGGCTTGAAAACATTCCCCCTCCCCAAGGACACTTGGGACACAAAATCAGTGTTGGGTGTTTGCTCTGGGATAGTCACATTTTGATCATTCACTTTTGGGACACCTGCTTGACACAGTTATTAAACAGATGCTGTTCTCTGCCCTGTTGTCTCTTTCAAGCACAGCTCTGTGGAAAAGCAGAAGAACAGAGGAGTCTTTGGAGATGCAGGCCACCAAAACAGTCTCTCTTTTTAAAAGAAGAATGGTTTTCACTGTGTTGTGACATACAGGATGGCATACTTACTGCCACAGAGGAAAAAAAATAGGAAGGCAAGCTGCAGGTGAGGGAATCTAGATTGGAAATAACAATGTGATTCCCTGCCCTAACCCATTTCCATACCCAGTGGGGATTTTGGGTAGATTTGGAGGGTCAACATTAGTGCCTTGAATCAAGATTGAGAGTAGTAATGGGATATGTTGCTCTACTTCAACTACCTACAATGGAAAATATGTGAGAGGAGAAGGGAAAACTGACATCTGCAAGGACACATGGCTAAAGGAGAACAGGGGATTGGACATGTTCTTCAGTTCAATCCTGGAAGAAAGCCAATGAAACAGTTTCTCCCCAACTGGATTAGGTTAAGATATGACTGGAAGGAAACTAGAAGTAAAATGAAGAAATACTAAATATAGAGAAAAAGAAAGAAAAAATTGAAAATAGAAAAAGATGGAAATGTATACTGACCCTTATTCCTGAAAATTCAAGAATAGTGGAGAACTGAAAAAATCCAAGCTGAAGACTGACCAGTAGAATGATATAATACACTAGACATAACCCTCTGGTACTAAATAGATTCAGCTGAAGTGTTTCTCATCATGTACTCTTCAACAAGGGAGTAAAGGGGAACATCACACCATATCCACTGTCTTTACTTTCCTAACATGGAAAATGGCACATTTAAAGAGGGGCTGTTTGTATTCACGTGGACTTTCTACATGAGCACAACTGATCATTTCCCAGTGTTGCTGTACACACAGAGATCATTCACAACAGAAACCTCCTACAGCTGAGTTGCCTTCCAGAAAAATGATAACAGAGAAGGTGCAGCTCAGTGTTACCCTGCTCCTGTGTGAAAGGAAGTGAAGTGGATAATACCTATGTAGGGCTTTAGACTGATCATAATTGATATAAGATGTGCAGTAGACTACTGACAGTCTATAGATTATGTCTTTAAATTACTTTTACAACTATTGCAACATGACAATGATACTTCAAAGCAAGCTTGTGATTTCAAGCTACAGACTTGCACCTCAATGAGCCAGCAAGACTCCATGATGCATCTGCAGCACAGCATTATGTATTTTAAGAAAGAAGGTTCTGTTATGTTCAGTAAGGTTTAGATGTACACAAGACTGCAGTCAAAGAATTATATATGAATTGCCACCCCTTCATTTTTATGCTGGATAATGTGTATGTAAATAAAACAGAATGCCCACATTGGACATATAAACTTCTGCTGCTTAAATGTTTATTTATTTATTTAAAGTATTTGTTTATTATAAATTAACCTACCAACATCCTTGAGGCAATGGGCAACATTAAAAAAACCTAATTTAAATCATTAAATATAAACAGATAAAAACATTATTTAAAACCAGACTCAGGCTACAACATGCATATACATATGACCGTGAAGTTAAGGCAGACATTCCTAGTTTTAAGGATGGAAAACTATATGAAATAATACAGACTCTGCTTCTTGCAATATGCTCAAGAGGAATGATGCCACCCTAACCTTCCATGGGAGGAAGTTCCACATTTCTAGAGAGAAAGACTGGTCACGTGTTCCTACCAAAAATGGAGATTATTACAGACAAAATCCGTGCTGGGTTACATGTGGGTTTTAACTGTTAGTGACGGATCTTATCACATTGCTCTGTGCCCAGACAATAGGCAGCTTGTCCAACCCAGGCTTCTCCAGCACCTTTTCAAGAAGGGAAAAATCCCATTAATGAAAAGCTGCCGAAGAAGCCCAGGTTGGATATGGGCTGTCTACTGCCCGGGCATGGAGCAATGTGATCAGATCCATCGCTGACAGTTAACACCCATGTGTAGCCTGGTGTCAAGGACGTAGCCAGGATTTTGGGAAGGGGGGGGGGTCAAGACTTAGTGCCACCATTTTGAGAGGCTAAGAGCCCCCCCCCAAGACACAAAAAGAGGGTCAAGCGTTTACCCTCGACACCTTGATGGCACCACTTTAACTTCCGTTATGGCTTCGTGCAATGGAATCTTGGGAACTGTAGTTGAGTCATCTGTCAGGTGCCACAACAAACTACAAATCCCAGCATTTCACAACATGGAGCCAAGGGCAGTTAAAGTGGCATCAAACTGGATTATTTTTTCAGTGCAGATGCAAACTGAGTCCTTCCTCTGAAGGCGTTTACATCAGATAAATTCAGCTTGATAAAGCAAAGTGCAGCTGCTCAAGCAATGAGCGGCAGCCACTCTGTTCATGCTCAGAGACACTCTGCTCACGCTTTGAGACACTGTATTCCAACATCTGAGCTGAGCTACGAACCCAGGCTGCATCCACACATTTCATTCCCACTTCCAAGAGGGATTTTTAATTTTGAGACACACACACACACCCCTTTTAATTCCAAGACCTACCTACCTATCTATCTATCTATCTATCTATCTATCTATCTATCTATCTATCTATCATAATTTTTAATTCCAAGCCATTATACGTTCCTTTCTTTTTATATTAAACAAACCCCTTTAAGAGAATCCTATTTTGGGAGAAAGGCAGGGTATAAAATCAATCAATAAAAAATTATAGTGCAATAGTCCATCGGTGCATGGCTTACATTATAAGACTTAATACCTTTATACGTTTAAAAACTATTAAAATCACAGTAGGCTCAGAGTGCTACAGAATCATGGAATCATAGAGTTAGAAGAGACCCCTAGAAGGGCCCTGATCCAGTCCAACCCCATTCTGCCATGCAGGAACTCCCAGTCAAAGCATCCTCAACAAATTATGTAATGGAGGTGTCCATCTACATTGTAGAAAGATATACTATAGATTAATGCTATGGAAAATCACCACCTTGAGTCTGTATATTGGGAGAAAGGCGGGATACAAGAAAATAACAACAACAACAACATCTGGGTATTGTAGTTTTGTTAGACATTTAGCCTTCTTTGTCAGAGAGCTCTGGTGGCACAAAACATACTACAAATTGCAGGATTTTCCATAGCATTAAAGCAGTGTCGAACTGGATTATTTCTGCAGTGTGCAGCCTTATTAAACTGCAGTTCCCATCAGTCTGTGGTGCTGCTGGATGATGGGGCCTGCAGTCTAGCATTGCCTGGAGCAGGGCCATAGGACTCCACAGCCCCGATTCATCATCTTAGATTGATTCCATATATTAATTAATTAATCATAAAATCATAGAGTCAGAAGAGACCCCAAGAAGGGCCATCCAGTCCAACCCCATTCTGCCATGCAGGAACTCTCCATCAAAGCACCCCCATTGACATGCTGAAAAAGGGCCAGCTAACTGTATTTTATTCTATTTGTCTTTTAAAAAGAGAAAAAACAAGGCTGGAAGGAAGCCTCTTGCCTTTTTGCATCACAGACCTTCCTCTTTTTTGTTGTTGCAAAAATCCAGAAATGATTGTTTTTGAAAACATGAGTCCATTCTCAGGAGAAATGTCCAGAGTAGAGTATGAGTCTCCTTTCTCTGGACTTCCAAAACCCCAAACTGACCCTGAGAGCATCTGGTCTGACCCCCAACTCAAGGAAACTTGGAAATCCTGAAGGTTTAGATCAATTACTGAATTATTGAATTATCCAAGGCATAGTGGTCTCAGGGTTTTGCTGTAGCTCAGTATGCAGAAGCACAACATTATTTTAAAAATATTGTGCATTAAATTAGCTTCAGTCTATGTCTATGAGATGCATATGAAACATACATGGATCCCATCTCCCAGTATAATATCCCATTAGACATACTGTATATACCAAACTCTGGAAAACTCCAAAATCCAAAATACATCTAATCCTCAGCATTTGGGGTAAGGGATATTATTATTATTATTATTATTATTATTATTATTATTATTATTATTATACTATATTGTACATGGATATAACAGCTAAAAGTTAGAAGTCACCTTTTCCTTCTTTTCTTCAGTTCTCCCTGAGGGAGGAAGGGGGGGGGAGGAGGAGGAGGAGGAGTGGAAGCCGGACTCTGAAGGAAACGAAAGCGAAAGGAGTCATAGGGACTCCCTCTTTCTCTCTCTCTCTCTCCCTCTCTTCCTCCTCCCTCCTCCCCCCCTCATTAAAGCCACGGAGCAGAGGGAAAGAGGGAACTTTTGTTTTGTCTTTCCTCTGTTCCCTCGCTGTGGTTTATGGAGGGGAGGGGGAGGGGAGGAAGGAGCTTGAATGCCCCCAGGGCCTGATAGGGGGGTTCCGACCCCCCAACCCCCCCCCCGGCTACGTCCTTGCTGGTGTGGATTTCACATGCTATAATCTTTAGCTTCCTTGATAGTAAAAAAGGTACCTGGTGAAGATCTCAAATTGTGGGCCCACTGTTTAGGACTGGGGTCAGGCCAGTACCTTGAATTAAGCTTGGAAGGAAACTGGAAGCCAGTAACATTGGTGAGTGTTGGACTATGACCAGGGTTTGATTTCCAGCTCAGAGATGAAACCCACTGGGTAACCTTGGGCAAGTCAGACTCAGGGAAAGGCAATGGCAAACCTCCTCTGAACAAATCTTGCCAAGAAAACCCATGATAGGTTTGCCTTAAGAGTTGCTATATGTCAGAATTTACTTGAAGGTACAAAATAACAACAACCAAAACCACTGATGCAAGATTGGTGATGAATACCTTCTCTGGAGGCAGACTACAAAAACACTAAGCAGGACTTTGGGAATGAGTACAATAAATCACACTGCATCCTGGGTTTCTTAGAAACCAACAAAAATATTTTCTAATAGAACCAAAGATATTTTGAAATGTGCTTGAATAGACCGGAGGAAAAACCTCTAGAAAAACCAGTTACAGCACATTGCAAGACATGTAGATCCTTCATCAACGCTGATTGTTTCATTTGTCTTTCAAGGTCTATTTATAATCTTTGTTAAATAAACTGACCATTCAACAATTCTTTTAGCCACTCCAGCTGCCTACCATAGAATCATAGAACCGTAGAGTTGGAAGACATCGCAAGGGCCATCCAGTCCAACCCCCTGCCATGCAGGAAATCTAAATCAAAACATCCCCAAAAGATGGCCATCTAGCCTCTGTTTAAAGGCCTCTAAGGAAGGAGACTCCACTACACTCAGAGGGAGTTTGTTCCACTGTCGAACAGCCCTTACTGTCAGGAAGTTCCTCCTAATGTTAAGGTGGAATCTCTTTTCCTGTAGCTTGCATCCACTGCTCCGGGTCCTAGTCTCTGGAGCAGCAGAAAACAAGCTTGCTCCCTCATCAATATGACATCCCTTCAAATATTTAAACAGGGCTATCATATCACCTCTTAACCTTCTCTTCTCCAGGCTAAACCTCCCCAGCTCCCTAAGTCGTACCTCATAGGACATGGTTTCCAGACCCTCCACTATTTTAGTCTCCCTCCTTTGGACACGCTCTAGTTTCTCAATGTCCTTTTTTAATTGTGCTGCCCAGAACTGGACACAATATTCCAGGTGGGGCCTGACCAAGGCAGAATAGAGTGGCACTATTACTTCCCTTGATCTAGACACTATACTTCTATTGATGCAGCCTAAAATCGCATTGGCCTTGTTAGCTGCCGCATCGCACTGTTGACTCATGTTCAACTTCTGGTCTACTTGGACTCCTAGATCCCTTTCACACGTAGTTTCATTCAGCCAGGTGTCCCCCATCCTATATCTGTGCATTTCATTTTTCCTCCCTAAGTGCAGTACCTTACATTTCTCTGTGTTGAATTTCATTTTGTTAGCTTTGGCCCAGTTTTCTAGTCTGTTCAGGTCATTTTGAATCTTGATCCTGTCCTCTGGGGTATTAGCTACTCCTCCTAATTTGGTGTCATCTGCAAATTTGATAAGTATGCCCCCAATTTTGTCCTCCAAGTCATTGATAAAGATGTTTAATAGCACTGGGCCCAGGACAGACCCCTGTGGGACCCCTACCAGCAATTTTAACATACATTTGCTGACACTGATTTTTTTGGGGAAAATAATGAATCAAAAAATGAGGTAACTGAAAGGTGTTTCAATTCTAATATGATAGTAAATCAAGACAAATACTGTATGTTACAAAAACAAATAAAAAGATTAAAATATAAAGCAAAGACTATACTTCTTTGGCTATAAATCTTTTCTTGATTTTCATGAAATCGAAGGACTTAAATTAGTAGCTTCTAACTTAAATTATAATGATTTAAACAGAACTTTCTTTGGATCAGGGTCAGTGACAAACACACACACACACGCACAGAAAACTGTACCTTATGATAATGCATCAATAAAAAATAAAGAGAATTTAAAACCATACCCATTAAAATCTAAAGTAATAAATCATTATCTCAGATAATTTTAATTAATAATGTTTTTAAGTTTTTAAAATTAGATTTACCAGCAGAGAGGAAGGATATGTTTCTAATGAATGAGTTATATTAGGTGCTCTCCATGCATAAAGCCATATTGCTTGTTCCTATTGCTCAAAATGGAGTTTAGTTTGGAAAGTTATCCAATTTTTGTAACATCATAATTATAATCCATATCTTTACTGATAACAATCAATAACTTCAAGAACATTTGTTCTGCAGATGGCTACCATTTCATTGGTGCTTTTTTTACCCAGCTGGTGTTCAAGACTAGTTAACATAGTCTTCTGATAATGTGGCTGAATATTTAACTCACTTTCAAAAACTGTTATCCATAATCTATTTAACAACAACCTATTTAAACTGATGTTTTTAGATGGATTTCTAGAGGAATTGTGTTTTAAAACTTGCCATATTTGCTACCTGTATTACTATGACAAACATGTTCATTAAATCTTAACATAAAAGTGTTCCCCCTGCCTCAATTTTATGATACAGTCTTTTGCAATAAATTCAGATCATTACTTCAGATGAATGAAAGAAAGCTAGAATCCAAAGGATCATGAAAGTAGTTCAACGAGTCCAATAAATCTGTCCCCCTTCAAACAAGTGCATTTTCATATCACACAGAACACTTATTTTGAAACTAGTGGGTGTTTCAAAAGCAGCTTACGAAGAGCCACGTTAAAAAAAAGTCAGTATTTAAGTTAAAGTCCCTTGTGTGAAACTAAGCATTTTTATGGATTTGGTTTTATTCTGGGAACTGTAGTTTGTTGAAGCACCAGAATTCTATAGCATTGAGCCATGGCTGCTAAACTAGTGTTAACCTAGATTATTTCTGCAGTGCAGATGCAGCCGACATTCACAACAGAGTAGCTTCTGAGAGAAAATATGTAAATAGCTGTGATTCTAATATTCTTCCATTTTTGCAAGGGGTCCAGAATGGATCCCTCGTGAAAACAGAGGGGCATCTATCCATCTTCTCTCTCTCTCTCTCTCTCTCTCTTTATATATCTCCCTCTATGGCATTGCTTACAACAGAATATATAAACAAAAGGACACATTTCATTGAATTTGATACAATGTAGATAGGCAGAATTTCTATTTGAATGTACACTTCTGATTTAGTGTTTCATATATTTAAGGCTGCTTCCACATGTAGTACTCCATAGAAGGACTGGACAAGAAAAAGGAGGAAGGATAAAGTACAGGAAACCCTAAAAGTAAGGCCTCCTGTTTATTCTCCCTCTTCTTCCTCAGGGACTGGATATAGCAAAACAAACAAAGAAACAAACAAAATGGCAGGAAGAAAACACACTATTATAATTTCTTTCATATACAGTGCGAAAAATTAATTCATATATTACCAATCTGACAGAGAAAGTCCACATTATTGTAATTTTATAGAAGAAAGATAGCTAAGAGGCAAAGATGTTCACATTTGAGTAAGCTTTGAGCCAAGATTGTCAAGGGTACATACTGTGTAAATTTACAGTGCTATATAAATAAAAGTTAATAATAATAATAATAATAATAATAATAATAATAATAATACTCAGTCCCATGTGCTCTCAACTTCTTAATAACTCACCTAGGATTCATGATAAGGCGACGGAAGAAATAGGTCCAGGTGATATAATCCATTGCATCTTGCTTTGAATTTATAGTTCCAGCTGCAATTTCAGCATTTAAATGATCAGACAAAACCTCCAGCAAACTAAAAAAATAAATAAATATATAAATAATAAAAAGTGCACCATAGAATTCATATCATGTTTGTTATGGTATTATGCACATAAAATATTCAAATCAGATGTAGGAGACAAACAATCTTAACATCTGGCTCTAGCTGTTTAATCTGTAAAATCAGACTGCAGCTATTAAAATTGATCCCACTTAGGATGTCTAAAATGGGGAAAATGCTATTTAAGAAGAACTTGCTGTTATATTCAAAGATAAGATATGTCCTGATAAAAAGATGGCACCATTATTGTTTCTTTACCTACTAAGAGTGAACTCACTAATAAAAGACAAGGAGCCACCAGGAATTCTGGTACCTCTGCAGGAGAATGCTGGTTGTAAACAATGAAGTTTTGCTCCTCTTGCTCCAACTATTATCTCACCTAGCTGCCCTTTCAGCATCTCCCATATTCAGAGCCTGAGAACCTTCTGTGCATGAATTTAAAAACACATATAGAGGAGGGAGAAATAAGACTGGGTGTCACCACAGCTGCAATATAACATAAGCAAAATTTTTAAAAGGACTTATTCATTAATATACTGTAGTAATATAACCAAAGAAGTCCATTAGGAGCCAGAGGTTGGAATTTGAATTGTTGGAAAACTGTACAATGTCGAGACCCAGGGGAGAGAGGATCTCAAGGGGGAGCTGGCATGTGAGAGGAACAACCAGGCCACTCCACCACCCCAGGACAGAGTTTGCAACATCTTGCTACCTACTTACTTGCTTGCTTGCTTATTTGTTTGCTGTTTGCTTACTACTGGACTCACCTCAAGGACTGGTGCCTGTGAGAAACTGCTCCCTGCAGAATCCAAGCTCTAAACCCCTAGCTAATTAGTGGTTAAACAGCCAGGATCACCTGCCCCTTAGCAAGGGCATAAAAGCTAGGTGCCTGTGAGGACTGGGGGGAGCCGGCACATAAGAGGAATAACCAGGCCACTCCACCACCCCAGGACAGAGTTTGCAACATCTAATAATAATAATAATAATAATAATAATAATAATAATAATTAGTATCCCGCCTCTCCCTGTATTGGATTGAGGCGCGTAACAACAAACATAAGAACAATAAAAATAAACACAAGACATAAGTAAAAAAACATAGCAAAACATATAAAATCCAATTCCCTATCTCCCTCCCACCTTAAAATACCATTAAAAACGACTGTTCCCAACTGGAGAGTGAACATTCTGAGGAGGTCTTATTGCCTGCCTGCTTGCTTGCTGTTGCTAGCCTCATCTGGAGGACTGCTACGGCCTGTAATCTTGAAACAATTTGCCTGTTAGCAGTCAAATATGTGATATAAGGAGGGCATGGGGGGAAGTAATCCAGGGAGCAGCCATCACAATAATGGGCAGAGGGAGATATGGCATGGGGAGTCATCACTTTTCTTCTGGTAGAAAGGAGAGTCACAGGGTGTTACAGTCTCCCAACCTGTCCCTCATTTCAATTAATCTAGATAGCCTTGGCAACAGGCCCCCTGGGCTGAAAATGCTGTTGCTCAATGCCAGGTCAGTGAATGGGAAAGCATCTCTGATCCAGGCCTTGATCCTGGATAGTATGCCAACCTGATTTGTATTATGGTGATTTGGCTAGATTAAGCTGGGGGGTAGAGTGGTTAATCTCTCTTAGCTTTGTCCACCTAAGTTCTCTGTACAGCAGCAGGCTAGGCCTGGGGGGTTGGGGAGGCGGAGTTACAGTGGTCTATCAGGATTCCATCTCCCTTACCAGGTGCCCTGTCCCACAGTCTACTTGGTATGAGTTTGTCTACTTAAAAGTGGGTGGCTGGGACAGATTAGGCATTCTGTTGATGTACTGCCCACCCCGCTGCACAACAGTCTTCCTGCCTGAGTTGGTCTCTGCAGTGGCATTGGTATCCCCTCGGCTTGTCCTGGGGGACTTCAACATCCATGCAGAGACTCCTCAGTTAGGAGCAGCTCAGGACTTCATGACTGCCATGACAACCATGGGGCTGTCCCAAGCAATATCTGGTGCCATACATGTTGCAGGACATACTCTGGACCTAATTTTTTGCACTGGGCAGGATGACGGTGATCTGGGAGTGGAGGAACTCTCTGTAGTTCCATTGTCATAGACTGATCACTACCTGGTAGGGTTTAGACTCACTGGGACTCAGAGCCTCTGCTAGGGTTGGGGGCCAATTAAGATTGTCCACCTCAGGAAGCTTATGGATCCAAATGGATTCCTGACGGCTCTTGGGGACTTTCTTGTTGCCTTGCCAGGTGGCCCTGTCAAAGCCCTGGCAGATCTCTGGAACAGAGAAATAGCCAGGGTAGTGGGCACGATTGCTCCTAAGCATCCCTTCCACAAGTGGAGCCAAACGTTCTCCTTGATTTACTAGGGAGCTGGTGGTGATGAAACAAGTGGGACAGAGACTAGAGCGACAATGGCAGAAAACTTGAAGTGAGTCCGACTGAACATGGGCTAAGGCCCATTGGAAGGCCTATGGTGGGGCAATGGGTGCAGCAAAGAAATTACAATTCTCTGCCACCATTGCATCTACACATTGTTGTCCAGCAGAGCTGTTCTGAGTGATCAAGGGCCTTTTATACTCTGCCCCCCCCCCCAAGAAGAAAACATAGACCACTCGATAGCTTGCTGTGAAGAATTTGCAAAACACTTTGCAGACAAAATTGCTCAGATTCGCTCTGACTTGGATGCTGCAGTTGACACCGTTCTTGTGGATGTACTCTTGGTGCCTGCTTGTCCCATTTTATTGGATATGTTTCCGCCTGTGAAGCCTGATGATGTAGACAGAATCCTTGGAGAAGGGAGGGCCACCACGTGCATACTGGATACTTGCCCTTCCTGGCTTCTGAAAGCTGCTAGAGGGGGACTGGCCGAGTGGGTAAGGGGAGTGGTGAATGCTTCCTGTAGCAAGGCAGATTTACACCCTACCTAAAAGAGGTTGTGGGGAGGCCATTACTGAAAAAGAGTTCCCTGGATCCCGCTATCCAGGATAACTATTGGTCAGTCTCTAATATTCCATTCTTGGGCAAGGTTCTGGAGTGAGTGGTGGCCCCCCAGCTCCAGGTGTTTCTGAATGAAATGGATTATCTAGATCCATTTCAATCTATTTTCAGACCTGGCTATGGGATAGAGACAGCTTTAGTTGCCTTGGTTGATGACCTCTGCAGGGAAATGGACAGTGTGTCCCTGTTGGTTCTCCTGGATCTCTCAGCGGCTTTTGATACTATCAGCCTTGGCATCCTTCTGAGTCGCCTTTCTGGGATGGGACTTGGGGTCACTGTTATGAAGTGGTTCCAGTCTTTCTTGGAGGGGCAGACTCAGAAGGTGGTGTTGGGGGATTCTTGTTCGATTCCTTTGGCACTGGCCTGTGGAGTCCTACAGGGTTCCATTCTGTCCCTCCTGTTATTTATCATCTACATGAAACCGCTTGGTGAGGTCATCCAGAGTTTTGGGGTGGGGTGTCACCAGTATGACACCCAATTCTATCTCTCCTTTCCATCTGATTCCAAGGAAGCTGTCTCTGTACTGAGCTGGTGTCTGTGGTCAGTAATGGACTGGATGAGAACAAACAAACTGAAACTTTATCCAGACAAGACAGAGGTGCTTCTGGTCAGTCAGAAGGCAGAACAGGAAATAGGGATGCTGCCTGTGCTGGATGGGTTACACTCCTCCTGAAATCTCAGGCTTGCATCTTTGGTGGGCTCCTGGACTCCACTCTGAACCTGGATGCCCAGGTTTCAGTAGTGGCCAACAGTGCATTTACACAGTTAAAACTTGTGTGCCAGCTGCGCCCATTCCTTGAAACATCAGATCTGGCTACAGTGAGGCATGCCTTGATTATACCCCGTTTGGACTACTGTAATAAATAAAATAAATACTATAATAAATAGAATAATAAATAAAATAAATTCCACGAGAAGCAAGGCTGGCCCCATCCCTGCTTGCCCTTTGTCGGCAAGCAAAAATGACTTTATTCAGATAGGCTTTTGATGTATAATCATGAGGCGGCTTTGGTGTTTGTTATATAGGGTGGGTATCATGTTTTTAGTGTGGTTTTAAAGCCTGTAATTTTATACTTTTTTAAGATGATAATTTTAATTTTTTTATTGGAATATGTTTTTAGAATTTTTATTTATGAATTGCCTTGTTTTCCTTTTGGGGAAAAAGGTGGGACAGAAATCAAATAAATAAATAAATAAATAAATAAAAGAGTGTATTAGTGAACCATGTTTCTCCATAAAATGTCATTTCATTTACCTTGATTCTACAGGGAAAGGTTCATAAAGGAATTTTTTGTAGAAGTCTTTCTTGATATCATGAACTAGAATCACAGCTTTGCCTTGATCATCAAACTGAGGTCTACCAGCACGTCCCATCATTTGGAGAACGTCTACAAAAGTCAATTAAAGACAACAGTAAGTGTAATACAACTTCACTGCTCTTACATTATTGCAAATGTCAAGGAATTGTGCTTTCCACCTTTTGTGTGAAACACTGGTTAATAGTCAAAGAAGTGTCATCCAGTCAACTCAACAAATCTGTCGAAGTTAAAAGCAGTGGTGTCTTTTGTTTTGTGCGAGATATAGCTACACCTTTGAAGAGTGAAATTTGCCTGAACAAGTCTCAACAATATAATGGCTAAGCATGTTTGATATTCCTAAATGTTGAGCAAGCTGCTTTACCCCATGTGGCTCTATTCATTCTCTATAGCAGTTAGGGAACAGACTGGATAATCATACAAATATATGAAACTATATTGTATTTATCTCACAGTCTTGCTAAGTGAAATCTTTTAATAATGGAAATACCAAGTCTTGGGAATTTATGTCTGCAAAGAATGCACTCTGCCATCAAAGCAATGGACGCTACATAGCATGAGCAGGGTGATTTACTGTTATCTTTTAAAATGATATTACACTTTAAAAAAATTAATGACATTTTAAAATAATAACTTGTTAAATTGTGCTTTCATTTTTTTGGACTATCAGCATTTATCTTTTTTTTTAGTTTAACATTTTTGAAAGCTGCCTTGAGTCCCATGCTGTAAGAAAGGGAGGCTAGATATCTTTGAAATAAAAATAAATATGCAAATAAAAATAAATCCATACAGTTCTTCTCATTTATTTCAGTGATGCCCAGTGGGCACAGGTACTATCTTTTTCAGAAATGTATCTATATTACCATTTGAGTACAGTTCCAACAGATACACATGCAAGTAAGGTTGAAAATAAATCAGAGGCATTCGATTTCATCGACCATGGTAGCCTGAGGGAATTGGGGGCACTGCGTTCCAGTGGCTCCATTCCTATCTCTTGGGTAGGTTCCAGATGGTGAGGCTGGGGGATAGCTGCTCCTCTAAGAGAGAGATGACATCTGGCATCCCTCAGGGCACCATCCTATCCCCCATGCTATTTAACATTTACATGAATACGCTGGGAGAGATCATCTGGAGACATGGGGCGCGGTGTTATCAGTATGCTGATGACACCCAGATCTATCTCTCTATGTCTCCAACTGTTACAGTGATGGCATCTCTCCTCTGGATGCCTGTTACGGGTAAGTAATGGGCTGGATGAGGGAAAACAAACTCAAGCTGAATCCAGAGAAAACGGAGGTACTCGTGATAGGTTCCACAAGTCCAGGGACGGAGGTTTGCCAACCAGTCCTGGATGGGATCACACTTTCCCTAAAGGACAAAGTTCGCTGTTTGGGAGTACTCCTGGATTCATCTCTACAGTTATCATCTCAAGTGGATGTGATAGCCAGGAGTGCTTGGTACCAGCTTCAGCTGATATGCCAACTGCGTCCCTACCTGGATTGAAAGGACCTTGAAACAGTGGTACATGTACTGGTAATCTCTCGTTTAGATGTCTGCTATGCGCTCTACATGGGGATACCTTTGTACCAAGTTCGGAAGCTTCAACTGGTTCAAAATGCGGCAGCCAGATTAGTCACTAGAACATCTAGATCAGACCATATAACACTGATTCTAAAATCTCTTCATTGGTTGCCAATCAGCTTCAGAGCGCAATGCAAAGTGTTGGTGATTACCTTTAAAGCCCTATATGGATTGGGCCCGAGTTGCATGAGGGAACGCCTCTCCCTACATAATCTGTCCCGCACTCTCGGAATATTTGGGAAGAATCCATTAGAATATTTAAAGACCAGGTTAACAACAACTTCCCACAGAGCATTTACAGCCATGGCCCCCAAGCTATGGAATAATTTGCCGCAAGAGACCCGTTTTATTACCACCTTCAAGAAGGCACTTAAGATGGATCTTTTCTGGTGAGCCTACCTACCCAATCTTTTGTGAAGAACTTAAGGAAAAATCCCACGTCTGGCTGTAATTGAGTATTTCAGAAGATGTTTTTAGTGTCTTGAATTGTATTTTTAAGTGATGTACTGTTTTATTGCATGTAATTTAGATGTCATTGGCACTTTAGAGAGCGCCCAAAAAGGGTGCTCTGCCGGCACCCGTGTTTGTTGCACTAGGGAACTGCAGCGGACAAACCACACAGTTCCCCGGTGCAGCAAAAAGAACCCGCAAAAAGCGGGTTCTTTTTGCGCTGTGGTTATGACGCCGCAAGGCGCCAATGGCGCACTTGCGGCATCATTTCCGCACCATGCGGACGCTAAGCATCTGCTATGTCAAAATGGCTGCGCCCATGTAGAATGGCGTGCCGCCATTTTGTATGTGCTTGGCACGTACTAGGGTTAGGGGCGTCCGGAAAGGACACCCCTTCCCAACCTTAGTACGTGCCAAGCACATACTTTTTGGCGGTGTGTAACCCGCCATTGTTGTTTTATGGTTGTAATCCTGCCTTGATCCATGGGAGAGGAGGGAAATAGAAATAAATTTGTATTATATCATTATAATAAAAACTTCTAAAAAGCATTATCTACCTCACCTGAAATGATAAAGACAAGAAACAGATGATAAATAGTAGAAATCTTGACAATCTGTAGATGTATTGAGATGAAATTATTATGCAAGAGAAGGAGATATGCTACATAGTTACAGGTTGAGTCTCCCTTTTCGAAAATGCGTGGGACTAAAAATATTCTGGATTTAGGCATTTAAGTGGTTTTTTTAAAATTTTAGAATATTTGCATATATATAATGAGATATCTTGGAGATGGGTTCTCCAAGTGTAAACATGAATTTCACTTACATTTCATATACACCTTATACACATAGCCTGAAGTTATTTTATACAGAATGTTATTTAAACCATTTTGTGTATGAAATCAAATTTGTGTATACTGAACCATCAGAAAGCAAAGGTGTCACTATCTCATCCACTCATTTGGACAATTTTGGATTTTGGAATATTTTCAATTTTGGAATTCCAGATAAGGGGGACTCAATCTGTACCTTCTTTTTAAAACGATAATTCTTACATACTATTGCTTTCAGATTTCCCCCCTGAAAATACCCACTTACTCGGTTCAGCCTTCTCAAAATGCAACAAGAATTTTTAAAGACTAACTACTTTTACTAAAAAGTCTAACCAAAATATGTGATAAATCATTTTGTTTCCAATTAATGTTTAAGATGACAATTTGTTACTTTCAAGGAAGTTATTATACAGCGATAATATATATTGTTCTAGTAGGGCTATGATTTTTGACAATACCTGTAATTGGATAATCAACATAACGCCTTGTTTTTCCATCATAAAATTCCGTTCCTTTAACAATTACTAAATGTGCTGGAAAATTGACACCCCAGGCTAATGTGCTAGTGGCAATAAGAACCTAAACAAGAGAAAGGAAGTTGGTATGAAAATGATCACAACTTTTAAAAGCCAATTAGAAAACCTCTCAACATTATACTACAGACAGAAAGTGTATACCTGGATTTTGCAGTTCACGAACAACTCCTCCACAGTTTTTCTGTCTCGTTCATGCAGGCCAGCATGGTGGATGCCTATTCCAAACGCAAGAGTAAGCTTGAGGTTTGAATCTCTGATTGTTCCTATGATGACATTCATCTGTAATGCATAAAAAAGGGAAGTATTTATAAAAATTAATTTAAGAATCATTTAAAAGGCTTTCAGAAATGAAAGGGAAATGTTTGCCATTATCAAAGTGTTAGGTACGACTTTGTAAACTTAGGGGGAAATAAACAGTCTCTTAACGAACAAAGAAATTCATGAAAAATGCAAGCAAATTAATAAGCATGGGGAAAAGAACACAATAGAATTCTATATAAACTTGTTGGTCTGCATCAACATTTAGTCCCATCACAATAAATGGGATTTAATTAGCTACAACTCTAATCGGTCAGCTTCATAATGTGCTACATATGCCAGTAAAACAGAATAAGGTGAACTAATGAAGAGAAGATTTTTATAAGTATGAGGCATGTGGCTACAATTCATCTCTTAATTTTCCAACTTAAAATGTCAATGCATTTTCAGGCAAAATGAATTTCCACTTCCTGAAAATACACCCCATGTTACTTTAACACCCTGCTTCTGAAATGCGGAAAACCTTCAGAAACACTGCCTGATGTAACATAAGGAACAGCTGTCAAGAAAAGCAAAGTCTGTGCTGAAAGTGGTTCTTACAGCCTTTCAAAAGGTTCACGCAAAAGCAAATACAACTGTATGCACTCTCCTGGAATTTAAAGCATCTAATTGCTATTAAAAGAAAATGTTAGTAAAATGTTGTAAAGAGAACGATGCAATGTGCCAACTGTTTGTCTTATTTATTCCTGATATTCTTCTTATTCTTCTTATTCCGTTTATTCATTCATATCCTGTCTTTCCCCTGTTAATGGGAATCAAGATGGCATACAAGATTTAAAGCAGTAAACATATGAAGATAATAGTAAAATATACACTTGTCCCTCCATTTTTGCAGACTTCGAGTCTGCAGTCTCGGTCCTTCCCAGACTGGCAAGCATGTAGCGTTAAAATGGTGTACACACCCACGGGCGTGCATGGCCATTCAAGCCAATGGGGCTTGAATATTTGAGAATTTCCACTTTCACAAGGGGGCCGGTTCAGAACAGATCCCCTACGAAAATGGAGGGACAACTGTATAAAACCTGTTTTATAATAGAATTTAACAATTTACATATTCAAAATGGTTTATAATCTATTAGAAAAATAACTTAAAAATCAACAAGACAGAACACAAGTAAAAGCCCATTGCAGCCTGTAATGTTAAAAAGCTTGTAAAAATAAAATAAAAAAAATTCACTGACTGTTGAAAAGACAGCATGGAGAGAGCCTATCCTTCTTAGGGCTGTCAGCATGGACCAAAAGGCCCATGTTTCCCCTGGCCTTGCGTTGTCCTGTTTGGATGACACAGGCCAAAACCCTCGGGCCAGAAGCAGGCTGGATCCTGGCCAACCATACGTAGATCCAAAGGAACAGGACCAATCCTAGTTTTGACTCCCAGTTTACCATGGAAACTCTGCTGCAAACCCTTGCTGTTTAAACAGTCCCTGCATGTTCCTTACACCTTTCACTGCTGTTGCTCCTACTGGGAAGCTCCCCATCATTGTGTCTGATGTAGAAATGGAACACCTGTCCCTGGTTCTGCATCAGATGTGGTGTTGGGGGCTTCTCAGTAAGAGTGATGGTGGAGAAAGGTATGGAGTGCGTGCTGACAGTGGGTCCCCAGGTTGGCGCAGGGACAAGTGTTTAAACACCCACCTGTCACCATGCTGGCTTGGGGACCAACCTTGATGAGCACTTGAGCCAGAACAGCATGGGCTCAGCCCGTGGTTTCCTGGCCCATCTTGCTCAGGGCCCTAGTGAGGGAATTTCAAAGCCTTGGAGAAGTCACCAGGAATCTCTCTCCCTTGTTCCCATTAAGCAGGCCTGAGAAGCTAGTAGAACTTAGAGAAAGGATTCCTTTGAAGATCTTTGAACCTAAGGAGACTCATATAGGAAGACATAATCCTTCTGGTAGCCTGGACATGAATCATATAGGGCTTTAAACACCAGCACTTTGAGTTGTGCCCAGAAAAGGATTCACAGTCTGTGGAGCTATTGCAACAAGTGCACTAATGTGGAAAAATAGTTTCTTAAACACAGAAAACTCCCCAAAAATTGCTTTAATATATGGAACTCTAATGTATTTAAACTGAAGTTGATTTGAACAACTTGCAATGCACTGAAAATGCCACACAATAAGGAACCCGGGTTGTCCAGATAGTGCTTTGCTTTTATTGCCTGCTAATTTATACAATTTATGGGAACTTTCTAGATGAATCTTCACTCAGGACAGAGATGGATGGTGCTACCCAAACGCTTCTAACAGATACCATAAATTAAGTTGAAAAATCAAATTTTGTGCTACACATCTGAGTATAACATAAGGAAATCTATATTTATAGAGTCTAAGTGCATAGTTAAAATAAGAATAATAAAAGAAATGTAGCCAGAAAGACTAAAAGTTACAGAGAAAAGCGCAACAGTGTATTTCCCCCCCAAACAGGATTGAAAAGATATGATATTATTTTACATTGAATTTATATAAGAAACCTTTATCATTTTCTGTGGAGAACCATAAACAGCTAAAACATGGGACGGGGGAGGGAGAACAGAGATCTTTTAAAATGTCTGACCACGGGTCTGTTTCTCTGAGAAGTAATCAAAGTTTTGTAAGAGTTAATCTAGCAATGGGATGGTTTAATAACAGGCTTGGATTCTCATTTAGTCTTTTGAGCCCAAACCAAATCATCCTGAACAGAAACATTAAACCAGTTTTGTTCTCTGATTAAAACAAAGTTGCTCATTGGAACGACCTGTAAGTGCTATCAATTATCATTAAAAGGTTCATTTTAATATAATTACAAAATGTTGCACAATTTAGCTACAAAAAAGTTTATTTTTGACATTACTTCACATTTCAAGACGTGTGGCAGTTCAGTTATAGTGACATTTCAAAACTGAGCCTTGATGAGATATTCTAATCATGGCAAATGTGAAATGGTTCAGTAATATTAATCATTCTTTTTGCTGCCAATTTTTAACCATAAAGCTACTCCTCCTAAATAAGCAGTGCCCTTGGTGCTGTCAATAATATTCACAAAGCTGTGTAATATAACACAGTAAAACTAAAGGACGCTTAGCAGGAGTGCCTGTTATTCTAGCAGCAGGGAATCTTAGTCATTTCTAGTAAGCCCACCTCACTTTTACATCAATCAATGCTAAAAAAAATGAGAACAAAACTTTATTTTGCCCACAAACAGATTCCTGGGATCCAAAATTCTGAAGAGAATTTATTCCCTAGAAGATTACTTTCTTGAACCCGTTTTTGAATTAAAAATTGAGTCTCCCTTATGCAAAATGCTTAAGACCAGAAGTGTTTTGGATTTCAGCTTTTTTTTTTCTTCTAGATTTTGGAATACTTGTATTTACATATATATATACACACACACACATACACATAATGAGATATCTTGGATATTGGACCCAACACAAAATTAATTTATGTTTCATATACACCTTATACACATAGTCTGAGGAGAATTTTATACAATATTTTAAATAATTTTATGCATTAAACAAAGTTTGCACATTGAGCCATCAGAAAGCAAAGGTGCCAGTACCTCAGTGACCCATGAGAAAAGTTTTGGGTTTTTTGGAGTATTTTGGGTTTTGGAATTGCAGATAAGGGAAACTCAAACTGTATTATTAAGCTCATCTTCCAAAACTATACTGGAAGAGCGGTTAACCGGCCAAAAAAGCTAGGATAATTGTAGGAGGTGGCTATCTTTGTAAGATGTGTTATGCTCACCAAAAGTATGAAACAAATTCAGGTTGTGATCCTGAGGTTCACTGAACTCAATGGGACTTACTTCCCAGTAAATATTTATGATTTTACTCTATTAACAATTTGCCCACTGTTACTGAAGACCCCATTGGGATTATATATGTGTGTGTGTGTGTGTGTGTGTGTGGAGAGAGAGAGAGAAAGAGAGAGAATATTCCTAAATCATCATTTGTAGGTAACATATTTGTAGGTAAAATCAAATGTTACTATAACAGAAGTGAGCTGATTTTAATATTAATGTGTGTGTGTTGTGTGTCTCCAAGTCATTTCTGACTTATGGCAACCCTAAGTCGACCCTATCAGGATTTTCTTGGCAAGTCTCTTCAGAGGGTTTTTTCCATTGCCATCCTCTGAGGCTGAAACATTTAACTTGCCTAAGGTCACCTAGTGGGTTCATATCATGTTTTAAAGCAATTTTGGCTTTCCTGAATAAAACGATAATGCATTGATATTTCAGCTGTTGAAAAGGCATTGTCCCTGTGTTATATAGTTTAATAATGTACATGTCATTTCATAGCTATTTTTGAAAGCTAAGATTCTTTTTGCAATGTAAGATATAGTTTCCACTTAAAATGTGTTAGGGGCAGAAATAAAACTTAAGAAATGGGAAGATTATTATAAAATGAATAACTAGATTTTCCCATCCCCTCTGGTCTTTCACAAATGCAAAATTTTTAACAACTTAATGTAAACAGTGTGGTTTTTCTAAAAAAATATTTTATTAAAAATTATTATACTGTATCTAAAAAGCTTTTGTAAAAAAAAGACAGAATTCCATTTAAGTAGATACATTACCCTGTGTCTGAAATTCATTCCAGTCAGGGTATAATTCAGCAAGTTGATGACAACGCTGGCTCCAAAAGAAAGGAGGAGACCAGATTGGACAAGAATGAGCTAACAGATTGTGCAGCCCAATTCTGTCCCTTTGAGTGTGATATATTGTTTCAAGATGCTAAAACCCCATACTTTCTCAAAGCATATCTGCCGCCCTGGTTTTCCCATTTTTGCAGAATCCTCATTATTAGCACTCTGTACCCTTTTCAAAGCACATCAGACTCAGACCATATGCCACTGCATAACACTTATTGATTGTCTGAAATGGTCGGCAAAGAAAGATGGGCTGAAGAAAAGAATCAGGAAAGTTACAAAGCCTTAAAAACAAAATATAATTACACATTTCACATCTGGCACAGATGTTAAGTGTAGTTAAAGTACTCCTGAGTTAAGGTGAAATGACATTTTTGTTTATTACAACAACATACAGCACTGCAGTGGAAATCCTGAGACTTTCTGCTCTCACTTCCACTCTGACCAACAGAGTCCCTACATTATGGACAGGTTCCCACTATGCCTTATGCCAAGTATCTCCTAAATACCAGGATTCAGTACAATATAGTGGACACAGTGATGGATGCAGACTTTAGAGGCATGCATTCAAATCACTCAGCTATGAAGCTTAAGAGGGCGACTTTTGGCTTGTTGCTGTCCCTCATTCTCCCTCATAAGATTGTTGTAAGGATACAATGTGGGAAGGTAACTATAAATTATGTTCATACCAATGTGGAGGAAAAACAAGACAGATAAAAAAAAAATCCTTAAACAAGCTTTATATGTATTTCAAAGGTAGCTAACTATATAGCAACAAAATAAAAACAAATCAAAATAAAGGTCACAGAAGAAAATTCCAACTTAAGTTACAGCAAATATATAAATGTGGTCAAATCCTGATGAAAATTTTATTGGTTTCCAAATAGGAGATGATGATATGAACATACTTTATTTCCCCAATGATTAATATCAGTGACATGAGTTTCCCAGTATTAAACCACCAAAGCAAAGAAGATTAAAGAAAAATATTAAGTACTGTATAGATTTCACCTGAAAAACATGACAGCCTGTCACAAAGTATTCAAAATCACACTATTTTTGTTTCATTATGTGTCACACTGAAAATATTGCATTACTGATAAAAAATAGAAGAATATGCTCTACAGTCATGAAGTTACTAAACAAAGCAGAAATTCAAGATGGAGTGTTATTTGTTTTTAGAGCCATATAGAAATTATATTCCTCCGTATATGTGCACACATATTTTACTTCACACATTCTCAGTTTTACATGTGGTTTCCCGTTAAAGGCACAATGGCCTCCATCTAACATGTGTGTCAGTTTTTCTTTTCCATAGCCACAGCAGGAACTGGATGAGGCATTTGTTAAGCATTACTAAATATCAAAGTTTTAAGAAGCAACATTAATTTTATGGAATTAGTATACAACCTTAACAAGTTAAAGATGCTATGGGAAAGCTATTGCTATTGAAAACCATAGACAAACTTCAGACTGGAGCACAGAACAAGCAAACACATATTAATTTGAGATTATGCAATTTTCAGTTTTATTACAGTAACTGGTTTGTTTTCAACAGGATTTTTTTCTGAGTAAATGCTGTAAAATTTGTGTGGTATTACTACCACTGAACAGGGACGTAGCGAGGATTTTAGGAAGGGGGGGTCCAGACTAAGTGCCACCATTATAATGGGGCTTGGGCGCGGCAGCGCAGCAGCACACACCATTCATTTTTCTAATGGAAGGGGGGGTCCGGACCCCAAGAACCCCCCCTTGGCTACGTCCCTGCACTGAAGCTATGGCTACTATATGAGGCTGAATCTGTGGCTTATTAAATATGGTTTAAGAGCTACACATATATCAGCTTTTCCAAAAGTTGCACTGCAACATCTGCCAGATCTAGTCACATAGTAAATATCAAAGAATGCTGGGAGCTACAATCCAAAAATACCTGGTAAAACAAACTCCCAACCCTGCTCTCTATAAATGCTTTAATGTATTACACTTGGATTGATCCATTGGAGATAACTAAACCTTGTGACCAAATATACTACAAGCACATCCATTGTTGGGGGCCATTCATACTACATAATTATAGTGCTATAATTTCAGCTTAAGTGGCATGACTGCATCCTATGGAATCCTGGGTTTTGTAGTCTGGTGAGGCACTATTGCTCTCCAGATAAGATTTCTAAATGCCTCTCCTTAAACTGCCAGTCCCATATTCTAAAATGCACTGTGTAGGTACAGGATAAACTCAATTGTGTGAGTCACAGAGACCATCAAGAACTTCTAAATTCTCAACTAGAAAAATGAAATAGAAACGTCTCCTTTGACTGAAAATAGGAGCTGCCAAAATTGATAAATGAGTGGGGATGCAAGTAATTTATGAATATTTTTCTCTGGTTAACATATTCTTCTAATCCTCACTAGATTAATGTAGAATTATCAAGGTAAACTGCAGTGCTCAATCTGGGGACATGTCCAACAATTATTATTATTATTATTATTATTATTATTATTATTATTATTATTATTAAGTACTAGCATGCCATGGAAATATTCTCAGAAGAGAAGACAAAGGCATATAACTTTTTTCAGGTCTTACATGGAGTCTGCAGACCTTGTGCAGGTTAAAATTTATTATCTGAAAATGATTTCTGAAAACAAAGAAAAGAAAACAAAAGATAAGGGAGGTAAACTGGCCCAGATTAACTGATTTACAAACCTGCAATGATTATCTTTCTTGCTCTCCAGTGATTTGTACTCAGAGGCATACTGTTTCTAAACTTGGAAATGGCATATAACAGGGGTAGGCAACCTTTTTGAGCCGGGGGCCAGGTTGGTGTCCCCCAGACAACAGGGGGGTGGGGCAGAAATAAATAATTAAATAATTAAATAATATAGGACAACATTTTCAAATGTAGGACACATTTTTAAAAATGGAGGACATGTGAAAAAATTTGATGATTTTCAAAAAATGTTAATATATAATGGATGTTTCTTAGGCATGATCAAAATGGAGGACATTTGGGCCTCAGAAGCTGGCTGATATCAATATCAC
>NC_056522.1:116161556-116184574 GCF_019175285.1 Sceloporus undulatus | reverse complement strand
CATCATCATCATCATCATCATCATCATCATCATCATCATCATCATCATCACTATCATTGTTAAAGCAGACCTTTTAGCATTAAAAGCACTGAAAATACACAGAAATGCACTTTGGAAAGTCACACCGTCTCACCTTCAGAAAGAGTGAGTGCATGTCTCAGAAACTGACTGATATCATCATCATCATCATCACCACTATCATTGTTAAAACAAAGCAGACCTGTACAAATGGAATGGAAATACTCCTCCTCCTCCTTCTACTCTTCTTCTTCCTCCTCCTCCTGCTCCTGCCTTCCTCGCTCCTCCTCCTTCTTCCTTCCTTCCTCCCTCCTCCTCCTGCTCCTTCCTTCCTTCCTCCTCCTCCTCTTCCCCCGCCCGCTTCCTTCCCTCCCCGCGGCTGTGAGGCAGCCGTGGGAAGAGAGGGAAGGAGGAGGCGACCCCCGCCCCCTTCCTTCCCTCCCCGCGGCTGTCAGGCAGCCGTGGGAAGGGAGGGAAGGAGGAGGAGGCAACCCCTGCCCCCTTCCTGCCCTCCCCGTGGCTGTCAGGCAGCCATGGGAAGGGAGGGAAAGGGCAGGAGGCGACCCCCGCCCCTTTCTGCCCTCCCCGCGGCTGTCAGGCAGCCGCGGGAGGGGCGGGAAGGAGGAGGAGGACCCCCACCCCCTTCCTGCCCTGCCTGAGGAGGAGCTCCTTCTCTTGAGGCTGGCTGGCCAATGGGGGCAGGCTGGAGCTCCAACAGCCCGCCCCCTGCCAGCAGCCATTGGCCAGCCAGCCCCAGAAGGAGAAACTCCTCCTATTTAGCCCTGCAGGCGTGTGCAGGGCTACAGGAAGGCGTGGGCGTGGGCACACTGTCTGCAGCCCACCCTCCTCAGCGCCGCCGCCACCGCGGTACCGCCTGTGGTAATTGGCGGCAGGACCAGGCTGGGGCCGGTCCTGCCGCCTCCGCGGGCCGGAGGTTGCCGACCCCTGGCATATAACCATCACAAGTAGGAGTCACTGGTAGGCCAATTTTTATTTAATCTCCTTTCAAGTTGACCAGCTGTTCATTCTTTCATATTTCAACCCATCACTGAAAGTCTCCTCACTGGGCAAAGGCAGAGAGGGATGAGCTACATCTAGCTACAAATGTACCAATTAAAGGGTTTCAAATTGCAGAACGGGGAAAGAAAATCTGCCCATAAGTTTTAAGAGCAATTGATAGTCAGGGCTCTGAACTATCAACTGCTGTGAACCACTGGTTTGACTTGGCATAATGCAAATATTAATGAACTGAGCACATGTAACAAGGAGGACCTTCACGCTAACTTATAATGCCCAGTTATTATGTTTATAATTCCATATGCAATTCCCTTGTCTTCTGTTTCCATTCTGATTCTTACTTCCTCTGAAATAATACAAAAAGATTAATCCTCTAGAGATTAGCTCCTCCAAGGCAGGCACAACATCCTAAAGAAAAGGCAGAAGCCATTATTTGAAGAAAATCTATACTACATATCTGACTCATAAAGCAGAGCTGTTGCCACTTTAATGTCTGTCATTCTTCAGTAATCATGCCAAATGGTGTCTTGTCCTGAAACTAAGTCTGCATCCAGGAAGTCATTTTCCCTTGCATGACGTACAAAGGAGAAGAGACATTACCACAGCAGCTGTATAACCAACAGATCACATCTGGCTTGCTAAGGCTTTCATCTTGGCTTTTAGGGTACCACACTGCTGTTGTGTAGTTACTTTCTGTTCTAGGAAAAGAGGAGGCTGGAACATTTTCCTAGCAGAAAAGCCTTGGAGGTTCAACAGGCTATAGTAGATTGAATCTACACAATATGGCCTATAGATTTAGTCCCTTACCCATCACCCTCCTAGTCAAAACCATATAGTATATAAATTTCAGTTCAAGATTAATATAGAATTATATTAATTTATTTTAATACATAAAATAATATCAATAAAGAATAATAAAACAGATTAGATTTCTAATCACCCAAACAAATTAAAGAGTTAAGTGCCTATAGTATACCAAACAAATCTGCCTCTCCAGATATTGGAAGATTATAACTCTCATCTGCTCTGACCATTCACTATGCTGGTCTGGATTAATGAGAGCTGAAGACCAAGGACTACATGCTCCCAATCCCTACAATGACAAATATTTTTGTAGGTGTAACACTAGTCACTGTGTATCTCATTCTAACCATAATTCTCATGCTCCTTTCAAAAGCCAGCACAGCTCCTGGAGCTGTTAGTAATTTCCCCAAAGTTTAGACAGTTACATTACGAGTAATTAGTTAAAATCCTAAAACTCTCCAGTGTATAGTTCCAAATTTAAACTTTATTTTTCTACTTTATAATATCCAGAAATAAGTAAATCTGATATTTTTGGTTACTGAAAAATATCAGAATGCTGCAAATGGCTGCATTGTGGTACAAAACATGTCCAAATAGGTGCAAATTTTTAATTATAAAAGTCAATTGAGATGGAGTAAGTTAGTGTGACACTGCTAATGAAGTTATCTCTCACACTGTTATAACCGTTACTGGTCAAAAGAATTAATTACAAACCAGAGCTTTTCAAATTACATTTAGAAAATTAATGGCTCTAATTGTTTTGTTTATGCACATGGACACTGAGAAATTACTGATTACAACTCAGTTGTGGAGAATATGAAGAACTCTTTTCTCAGAAGGCCCTTTCTTACCATGAAGGTCTCTTACAGAGAATCCTTCTGCTCTTTGCTTATATCATACTACATATTAGATGAATGTGTGTTGTATTAACAATGTTTGGATACAATGGAACATACTCAATGCACTGAGCACACTACCAAGTAGTTTTCTCTCATTAGAATGGGCTCATCCTTTAAGTGCCTATATCACTTGCAACTCTAGTAACAGAAACATAATTGAAGAGATGAAACATAATAATCATACTGAATCAGAAAAAGGATCTACTCTGAGATTCTTCTATTCTCATATGGAGCTTCAGTCATTTCATTTCATTTTTTAAAATGAAGAGTTGGAAGTGGTTCTGAGACAGTTTCTCTGCTTTCTTTTCTGCCTTGTGAATTGCAGTGAAAGGTAATACATAGGTAGTAGTTTAAGCTTTGGACAATTAAGAGAATATTAACATTACTCTAACAGGAAAACTGTGATGAAATTAAAAAAATCAGTATTGTACGGAGTAAACTCTGACTCTGCTGTTTTAGCAAATCAATTTCACAAGTTGTTTGGAATATTGACCTGGATGATTTTGATTTAAGGCAACTTGCTGATGTGGACAAGATGCCTGGATGTACTTGCTTGATACTTCTGTGATGAAGCCTTGCCACTGATAACTCGTGAAATCTAAAAAAGTAGGGCCAGGGAAGTGATATTTCGCCAGAGAAGTGATAAGTGTCTCACTACAACAGGAAGTGGCCCTGAGCTGCCTGAAAAAGCTGGTGGTAAGAATTTTAAAGAAGAATTTCCACAACATGGAAGATCCACATAACTTTGACCACTTTAGCAGATCCCTATCTAGGTTCTAATGGGTGGCTAGTGATGAAATCTGAGCATGTTTGGATGAGCTGAATTTTATGGATCACTTTCAATCAGGGTTTTGCTTTGGTGCCAAAGATCTCTTGCTTGTGCTGCAAGATCTCTTGGTTAGGAGACAAACTGGGAGAGTGTGTCCATATGAATACATCTTCCCCAACCAGCAGTGTTCAAAATTATCTGTCATGGTATCATTCCAGAGTGGCTGTTTTAGTTAAGAGTACTGCTTCGCAGTGGCTCTACCTCCATGTGGCTAGTCACTTCTAGAAGATGGTGCCAAGGAGATGCTGTTTTCCCTTTTGGAATCTCAAATGTGGGATTCTGCAGGAGTTGATTCTTTCCTCCATGCTGTTTAACATCTATAGGAAACTGCTATGTGTGGACATTGAGAGATTTATGGTACTGTGCTGGACTGCAGCCAGCATACACACAAACCAACGCTGATAGTGATGGCTCAGCAAGAAAGGAGCTGGGAGACAGTATACAGACCTTTCTGTTAGTCCGAGAGAAGCAAGCCACAAAGCCAAAGTCAGGATACCAGAGTTCACGGAAGTCAGTTCAGTCCAAGGTCAGGGCAGCCAGAAGGTAGCAATAGTCCAGTTTGTTCCAAAGTTGTAGGTCCAAGACAAACAAGGGTTCAAGGAAACAAGAAGCCAGTGCTGACAGCAATCACCAAGAAGGATTCTGCAATAATTGCTGGAAAGGGGTTGGTGTTCTCCAGCTGCTTAAATGCAAGACGCCCTCCCTTGTGCCAGCTGTGGCTTATCAGCAGCTTGCCTCTCTGCAAGCCTCCTGGATCAACGCACGCAAGAACTCTCAGCTCTTCGCTGCCTAAAGGAAGGAACCTCTAGGCTTGGTTCTTCCCCAGAGTCACCACTAGGCTGCTGAGCCTCAGGAGGAATCCCCACAGAGCTAGGACCTGGCTGAGCTTCAACCCCTGGGGCTGGGAGATCAGGGCTGGGGTCTGGCAGGGCAGGATTAGGACCTGGTATAGCCTCCATCTCCTCTTGCACTTGAGGAGCCACTTCCTCCTCCGAGTCCTGCTCTTGGCTGGCCATGACAGGTACACTGCATGCTGGGATGACATGCAACTCCATCCTTCCTTTTCATATTAAGTAAGTGTGGTACTAGATGTGCTGAATCATTAATGGACAAGATGGAAACCAATAAACTGAGGCTTTGTTAATGGATGGTTCCTTTGTATAAAGTAGGGATAGTATGATCAGACCTATATAGGGACACTCCCCCTTGTAAGATACTCCCTGGATCCATCATTTTCACTGAAGGCTCAGGCAACCTTGGTGGCTTCAGCTCTATCTACAAGGTGACAGTGTGATATCAGTGGTCTATGCTGTCATACTTTTTAGGTTAGATTTCTGCAGTGTACTAGAATTTGAGCTCCCTTGGAAGAGAATCCAAAAACTTCAGTTAGTGAAGAATTTGGTGGACAAACTCTTAATGGAAACTAGTCAACGTAAATATTGAAGTGTGGTCTACAGGACCTAGAATTCTATTACTTCAATGGACCATCCCTTCACATTTGAAATTATTTGTTATCTGAAGTTGGCAAAAGTGATGAGTTTTTGAAATTGGATGGCAATCTTCTGTGATATCCTCATGTTTATGGAAACTTTTGACGCCTGCCAGCATTTTCTTTGAAAACGTTGTTGTGTATCTTCAAGTCTTCTCCAGCTTATGGCAATACTAAGGCAAATATCATGGGTTTTTCTTGGCAAGATTTGTTCAGAGGAGGTTTGCCATTGGCTTTCCCTGAGGCTGAGTGTGTGTGACTTGCCCAAGGTCATCCAGTGGTTTTCATGGTCAAGCTGAGATTTGAACCCTGGTATCCCAGTGTCCTAGTCCAATATTCAAACCACTATACAGTGGGATCTTGGTATCCATGGGGGATCTGTTTCAGACCCCCCCCCCAGTGGATACTAAAATCAGCGGCTACACAAGTCCCATTATGCACCACCATTATGTATAGCCCCCATTGTCCCCAGTGGCAGTGTGTGCACATGGCCATGCTGCTTTTAGGCATAATGGGACACAGCCAGCACCAGCTCCCCAGGCAGAGGTACTGGAGGAGAAGCCTCTCGAAGAGCAGAAGTATTGCTGCTACCAGAGCCAGGGTCCAGGGCCAGTGCTGTTCTTCCATGGCCAACAACACATCATTCCCCGGGGCCAGAATTCCCACCCCCACCCCCAGCCCAACATCCAGGATGGAACCCACGGCCCTGGCACTGGCTCCAGCTCCCTCTGGCAGAAGAAAGAAAGAAAGAAAGAAAGAAAGAAAGAGGAAGGAAGGAAGGAAGGAAGGACAGACGGACTTCAGTCCCACTGTCCCTAATGGCAGCACGGCCGTGGGCACGCGTCACCACTGGTGACAACAGGGCTGTCCCTAATGCAATGTGGACATGTGCACACAGTGCCACTGGGGACAATGTTGGCTTACCATTCACAGATGTGCTCTGGCATGGCAGGGAGTTGGACTGAATGGCCCTTGTGGTCTACTCTAACTCTGTGATTCTACAATTCTATGATTTGAAGAATAAGAACTGAAAAAAAAGTATTCAGCCACAAATTTTTATCACTGGAATACATAATGATCGAAGTCTACAGTATGAAAGCAAAACAGGATTGCTCAAACTATAAGGAAGTAATTTTAATTTTCTCAAGAAACTCCTTAGGTAACTATGGGGTAGTCTGCAAAATAAAGTGGATTCTAACCACTTTAAAGGCATGGTGTTTGATGCATGAAGCAAAAAGTGGGTGGGAAGAGAAACAAAAGTGTGCTCTGGGCTAAAAACCAGAGCAAAAAGAAGCTGGGCTATACCAATTCAAGGCAGAAAATACACATCATTGCACCGGCATATAAGCCTGGTGCCAGTACAGGACTGTGGCAAAGCAAAAATGCAATCACCAATAATGCAATTAATATAATTACAAAATACAGTGGGCCCTCAGTATCCACGGGGATCTGTTCCGGACCCCCAGTGGATATCAAAATCTGCGGATGCTCATTGTTTTTAATGGTGATGTGGCCACGTGGGCATGTCACCATTAGGGAGAATGGGAGGGAGCCCCCTCCCCCTCCTCTCCTTCCTTGCTTACTCCAAGGCTTCTGCCCCTGTTTGGCTTTGGGGGTGGAGTCCACCACCCAGTCAGCCAGGGCTGGGGCCAAGGAGAGGGAAGGAGGGGGGACTTCTGTCCCCAATAGTGGCACAGCTAAGTGTGCACCATCACTGGGGACAATACGGGCTTGCCATTTGCAGATGCTCAAATTTGCAGATGGCAAATTCATGGATACGGAGGGACCAATGTACACAAACCAGACAGTCCAACGGGGGGCATGGGTTCAAGGGGACATGTGTGGGAGACCTGCATGATTGTGCTTTGCCAATGTATCACTGGGCATGCTGATGCACCAATACACTGTACAGGCAGTGATTGCACCTGCTTTCAGATAACCCACTTTCAAGCCACTTGTTGCTGCCCATCTGCTTTGGCCCTAAGTCTATAAATTAAAAGGGAAGGGGAATTCAATAAAAATACTACAAAGATATGAACTGTTTCAAGGCTCATGGAATGACAACAGCATTTGAACATACAGAGATAATGAGTTCTACAACTCATACAGCTGTTCAGAATAAAAGCATCTAAGTTCAGGCTGATTGCCAAAGGTACAAATTCTTGTCTCTTTGCAAACACACAACTGCTAAATAGAATAGCTATTCTATTCCATGTTGGAACCATATCCTACCAGTACCTCACTTTACCCCAAGGAATTGGAGGAGGGGTAAAATGGGGTCTACAGCAGGGTGAGCAAAAGGAGTCCTCCAGATCTTGTTAGATCTCCCATCAGCTATCGCTAGTGTAGCTAATGGTACATAATGTTAGGAGCTGAAGTTCACCAATATCGGGGAGGGGGTATTTTTTCCATTTTTCCTACCCTGTTTACTTAAGTCAGGATAAAAAGGAGGAAGGAAGAGAGAGGGAAAAATGTAGTATGCCAGTACCTTTAAGACTAACTGTTCATTTTTAAAGCAAATTCTTTTGTGGATATAAACCCATTTCTTTAGATGCAGTACAGAGTGATATTAACACCTCAGGTTATAAACAGAATCCAGAAAGATTTAAAACAAGTCACTTACTGTACATTTTCAAAGGGTTGGGTGGGGTGGTACAGGTCTTTCAGATCTTTTCAGTGATCAGTGATTCAAATCAGTTAGGATGTGTGAAATCAATAAATCTGCTTACCAAAAGTCTGTCAGAAGAAGTGGGTTTATACTCAAGAAACCATGTTAAAATAAAAACCACTTAGACTTAAAAGTGCTGCCATGTTCCTTTTTCTCTCCCCCTCCCTTCCTCCTTTTTATGCTGCAAGAGACTAATGAGGCTAATAATCTGAAAACTTAATAAGTCAAGCTTACTGTATTAGTCTGACACTGTATGCTGGGATGACGTGCAACTCCATCTGACAATGAAGTCAATGGTTCAGAAAAGTTGAAGAATGGAAGTGCAGGAGGAAACGGAAAACTAGAGGGATGGGTAGGTTTGGAGCAATTCATGCTATGAAGTTCAAAGATTCCCCTTCCCGTGGCACATCAGTATGTTTCAGAAGGAAGGGAGGGGAAGGATACCTTTGTCCTTCCTCATATTCCAGGATCCCCTTCCCCTGCCATGCAGCATTAAAATGCTCGTGTTGGGTCTGGCACTCTGGCAGATAAAGAAGCAGACAGGTTTTAGGATTATTGTGCTGACCTGCAATTTTCTATAGCATGTATAGAGGATACACAGATGTGAGTGGAATTTTCCAGAAAAGGTTATGATGCTATATTTTGCCCATAGTTTTCTATGGGATAAACTATATGTTTATCTACAGGAAAAGAGATTCCATCTCAACATTAGAAGGAACTTCCTGACAGTACTTGCTGTTCGACAGTGGAACAAACTCCCTCTGAATGTAGTGGAGTCTCCTTCCTTAGAGGTCTTTAAACAGAGGCTAGATGGCCATCTTTTGGGGATGATTTGATTTAGATTTCCTGCATGGCAGGGGGTTGGACTGGATAGCTTCTTCTTTGGTGATTTCCCCATTTTTCCATTTCTTATACATGTTCCGTTTAAAACTTAGCTCAACTGAAAGTTCCTTAGTCATCCATCCTGGTTTCTTGAGACATCTCCCATTTTTCTTCTTCACTGAAACTGTTTGAAATTGTGCCTTCAGTATCTCCCCCTTGAGAAACTCCCATTCATCTTGAACTCCTTTCTCTTTTAGTATTCCTGACCATGGGATCACCTTCAGTATTTCTCTAAGTTTACTAAAATCAGCTTTCCTAAAGTCTAGTGTGCGTGTCTGACTATGCCTAGCTTCTCCTTTCCATTGTATAACAAATATATTTGGACATAATATTTAAACCTAAGGTCCTAATCAGATAATATTATTGACAGCACCCAAAGATTTTCTGCAAAATGTTCCATTCCCTGCTCCCTCCCAAACCCACATCATTACCAACAGAACCCATAGCTGTGCACATGTGGAGCTGTGTGCAACACTGTGGGTCACGGTTGAGGAATCAGGAGCAACAATGTGAGTCATATAGGCTATATATTACTTCCAGGATCAGAAGCCCTATTACAATCATGTGTTGCTTTTGTGGGCTTTTTATAAACATCTGGTTGATTACTGTGTGAAAAGAATGCTGACCTAGATATGCCCCTTTTATGTTTTATAGCATACTCCCTCCCTCCCTGCCCAGCCATTCTCTCCTAGAATCCCAATTCCTCCTATTCTTCCCTTGTCACCCTCAACTGTGCAACTCTGGTTTGAACCCCTTCCCAAGAGTGACACCCTATTAGCTTTAACTCTGTTGTTGATGCAGTACTTAGCTTCTATTAAGGCCTCTTAGAAGGGGTGAAGGAATTTCTTTTAAGGAAGAAAAAAACAGGCCAATTATAACTGCTTAATCAACATTAGACAATCAGGAATGTTGCGTATCTCAAATCAATGTTTAAATATTAATAAAGTGGAAAGGAGATGTAGCCAAATCATATGAGAGGTTTCTAGTGAAACTCACTTTTAATGCTATATCCCTGCCAACAGAAATGATACTCAGCTAAATTCAGTTAATACAAAATGCTCACATTTACCTCTCTTTCATCCATATTCAGCCACTGTTTTGGGTCATCCTCAGTTGCCAAAAAAGCAATTAGTTCCAGAGCAGTAAGTCTAGTTTGACGTCGGGATGATACAAATATTAGAACAGGCTTGGCTGGGGAATGGCTTCTAATAGCTGTTTAAAAATATATAAAAACAATTCAGAACAATGAAATAAAGTTCCTTAAAACAGCATTTTCCTGTGGAGCTTTCTTGTATCAGCTATGTACTCCTTTGCATGAAAAGGGCTGACAAATTAAAATAACACATTTACTTAAGTTTAAAGGAAAATCTCAAATGTTTGAACAAGTGTAGAAGAGACTAGGCACGTTTTAACTTTCTGTTTGTTTGAATTCTTTCAACAGCATTTTTTTATTTATAAAAATAAAATATGCAAGCCAAAGAAGCTTAATTTTTAAAGGATTCTATTGATGAATATGAAAAGTTTCACTTCATAGCAAAATTTAATAGGCAAGGAAATATAATGGGAAAATGTTGACACATTCATAACTATAACAACTTGCTAAATGTAACAATTTTTTTCTTTATGTAGGCTTATGAATTTATATTTATCAAAGATACAATTTTAGTATAAACAATGATAATCCCTTTCTGTAAATGGGAATCAATGCAACAGCAAGGATCAAAGATAATGCTGTTATTGCACTTTCTTCCTGTAGAAATCAACATATTTCCTAAGGAAAGCTTGATAGCCAATGAATTTTTGTTGCTTTAGGAACAGGTGTAGCTGAACAGCTCTGGGCAGATTTATTGTTCATTAGTGTTTTTCTACAATGCTCCTTCTTGAGGTGTAAATAATCTAGACTGCCAAGACTGGTCTCCAGTCCCCAATCAATACTTCGCCTCTGTCATAAGGCTAATTAGATCAGCTAAAAAGTCACCTCACAACTGTCGCCTTACAATCAACAGCAGTTCACATCACAAAATTTATTTGGGAATTTCTTTTTAATTGATACAATAAATATTCCTTGTGAAACCTCCACAGAACATGTTTCAATAAAATATGAAGGTGGTTCTTAAATCTATCCCACTTGCCAGTTTAAAAATAAAAAATTGAAAAGAGAGACATATTTAGTTTCACTGAAAATTCTAAAGTTTATGGTTATTGCCCTGAAATCAGAATTATGGAAGCTCAGCTTGACATGCAGCTTCTGTTAACAGTTTTTAAAGCTTCCACAAGGATCAAATTTGTTATTGAATTTATTCTGAGAAAGGGTTTAAATGTTGTAAATTTTAAAATATTAATACTAAAGTGTTTCCATTGTGTCAAATGAGAACAGTAATTTCAATTATTCTGTTTGGAATATATTCAAGTTCCATGGACACGTTTTATGTTAAGCTATTTTAATGTATGAGGTCTGAAACTAGATCATACTGTTAAAAATATATTCTTAAGACAAAGTAAGGAGATACATACCAATCCATGATATAAATTTGTCTACTGTGGATTTTTAAAGAAAATTATAGTTGTAGCTACATACCCTGAAATGCTGGCTTGTTCATGCTTGCCATACGGGGACAATAGTGCTGACCTGGGAAGCCCTGAATATGTACTTCCAATGGAACTGGACGCACTGAGGGCCTGAAATTGAACAGCCCCATCTAAAGAAATAAGACAAAATTGTTCTTTGTTCATGCTTATGTCTGGTTTTATTCTTACAAATAATGTTAGGCTGCTACTGTCAACTCCCCCTCCCCCCCAAAAAAGTATAGATGTCGTGGCAGGATCCTCAAAATTCTAAGACAGTACAACTGTTGCTGCCAACTCCTTTCTCCTAAGATTTCTTTTCTAGTCTTGTTAACCATTCCAACAATATCTGAAAGTACTGTGATTTATTTATTTATTTACTGACACACACACGGTGCAGATGGATGGTTTCTTCAACCTGCCCAGAATTACCATTCACAATAAGTATCGACCACTCATTCTCAGTGAGGCTGAAGGAACCACCCACAACGTATACCCAAGTCATAAGCAGCAGTGAGGACCCATTCAGTATGATCATTCACAGCAGCCTGAAGTACTGTTCTACTAAAGCCTGCTTGACTACCTCTAAAATTTGTCAACTTTATAGTGTCTCACGAATGTCAATGGCTCTTTCCATCCAGCAGACTTATAAATGTTCTCAAGTGAAGTTACTACTCTGTAAGCTGTTGTTGCCACTGATATGGTGGAATGTGCCCAACATGTTTAGGTCTAGGAACCTTTGCCATGTGTTGTGGATGGTGCCTTGTGTTGCAGTAAAAACACACCAATAAGAAATTCAATACAATCAGTCATCAATATCTCCAGATTCAACCATCCATGGCTTGAAAATGTTAAAAAAAGATATACATTCTAAAAAACAAACTTTGATTTTGCCATTTTATTTAAGGTACACCATTTTATTCTGCCTTTGAATTTAATGAGACTTGAGCATTAACCGATTTTGGTATCCGTGTGTGTCCGTGTGTCCTGGAACCAAACCCAGTGGTTACCAGGGGCCAACTATAACTAACTTTCACAACAGCCAGTGTCCATTACCAGAGGTAGCTGCCTCACTCTACCTAATGGTAGTCTGGTTCTGGTGGACTTTACTGTCATCTACATACCTGTTTGATATTTAGCCAGTCAGCAAGATCTCTGGCATTAGCTAATGCAGTTGACAGACCAACAACTCTGACAGGTTTTTCTGTGTGAGATGAGATGAAGTTAGTACGAGACACAATAACTTCTAGTACAGGTCCTCTCTCATCCCCTAGAAAAGAAAGAGAAAAGGAAGAATCCACATCAATATTTTTTAAAGTTCTGCTAGCAATGCTAGAGCACACTTCAATTTCAGCAATAATAATGATAAAAATGATGCTCACCTAGCAGATGGATCTCATCTATGATGAGAATGGAAACCTTCTGAACATAGCTTCTGTTCTGCCAGCTTCTGCTGACCCCATCCCATTTCTCTGGAGTAGTAACAATAAGATCAGCTTGGGCAATTGACCTCATATCAGGAGTCACATCCCCTGTCAACTCCACAACCCTGTAAAACAAGTCAAATGGTCATTGTGAAGTGGTAAATAGATATTTTTATCTATTTGGCAAGTAGAAAGTACATTAGTATTTCATATGAACATAATAAATAACACTATTTTGTCTGAATGCAACAATGAATTCACAATTGTATCCCAGACACTAGGATCATTTCCTGTTCATGTCCCTCATTGAAAAAGAAAGCAGTGACTCTACCTTAATTATAGTACTTCTTCTCAGAAGAAAAGCCACTGTTTATTGCTGAAAGGCAGCAGCACAGAGGTCCTAGTGAACTGAAAGGTTCCTCATACAGAGATAAGAACTTAAGAAAGAAAAGCTCAGAAGTTTTTTAATACATGATCTAATTAAAATAATTTTACTAATATAAAGTGAATTTTAAATTGTGATGCATTTAGACAACATGTTTCAATACTAGGATTCTTAAATAAATTTAGATCAACATGCAAACAACTTGTTTTTGAGCTAGGCTCTGTATATACATATGAAGTTAGCAGGGTCTTGAGTTTCAGAAGTGGTCATCTGTATATCTGCATGCTTTTAGGAAAAAAGAACAAATTTCTTAAATTTTATCTAAAGATAGAGTTTAATACGTTATTAACATATAAAGAAATTATCAAGAACATCAATTTTATAGTGGCATTTGCTGACAAGCATTCTATATGTGCCAGCAAATAGAAACAATGTTAACACACAGTATATTGACTGTTACAGGGGCTTAAAAGCACTTCATTTTTTACTAAGAATTTTTTTAAAAATGAAAACCTTACTTTCTACCAAGCTTTTCTTCAATTCTGATTTTCCAGTCTTCAATTCTCTCTCGCACCAGAGCTTTTAGTGGAGCAATATACACTGCCTTCAAAGCACAAGAAAAAGAAACACAAAGAGCAATATAAACAAACTGAAAAACCATACAGTTATAATTGTGTAGGTTCATTAGCACAAAGGCCAGCATTTAATCCTCCCCCCTCCAAAACAATGAGTCTAGTTGCCTGCTTTAAACGAAAAGAGACTGCTTCAGCACTCAAAAATTATTTATTCTTCAAAGCAGTTACACCACCTTGAATTTAAGATATCTACTCATTTATATAATCAGAATATCATTATTATTATCTCACCAAAACAGAAAACAATGTTATAAAACAGTCTGTATTGTTAGTTATGCAAAAATTAAAAGTAAAATGGTGACATAAACCTGTAAAAAACGAAAACTGATACTGAGTATGGTAATATGCTTATGGGGTCATGTTTTATCTATTAAATGGTGGAATTTGGTAGATAAAACACTAGAATTTAGGTGTCATCAAATCCTGTCATTATGGGAAATTACTTCTGTGAAGTGCCACTGAAGTAACTGATATTTAAAAAGTGAAATACAGTGTATTTTTATTTAACACAAGGATAGCCGGATTATTTTAAACAGTGTTCAAAACATCTAAGAACAAACGCATCATAGAATGAAAAAAAAAAAAAAAAAGAAATAGACAAATGAAGATAAAGTTTGCTACATAAAAAAACAGCTTTAAGGCAAAGATCAGTAGCAATGTTCAAACTGGCAGGCTAAATACTTGTTGAATAACAAACATAGGGAGCACAAGGTGAACAACATGCAGTGCTCCAGATATTCCTGGGTTTCAACTTCCAGCATTCCTCACCATTAGCTATCCTGACTAGGGCTGATAGGAGTTGCCCTCCCCCCAATATTTGCACACTTGCACTTTGCCCACTTTCAGCCAAGAAGAGTCTAACAGAACTGCCCTAAAAAGAGAATTCCATAGTCTAGGTGACAAGGTAGCCATCCACTGAACTGGATTATTTCTCCAGTGTGTTTTGGAATCCTTGGCGCGTTACAGACCGTCCGTTTGGGGTGGCCTGTAACCGACCCTTTCCCCACCGGATCGGGGCCTCAGCTGCCAGAACGGCAGCCTCTGAGGCCCCGATCCGCCACTTTCCAGGCTGCAGGGAAGCGGCAAAAGGACGCTTTCCTGAGGCCTGGAAAGAGGTGTCCTTGGGGCTTCAAGCCCCAAGGACACCCCAACGATGGCGGGGACTCTCAGAAAGGGGCCACTTGACCCATTTCTGATTTGCGTCACTGGTGCAGCCTTCACATGGCTGCGCCAGCAACGCAAACCAGGAAGGAGCTCCGTTTCGGAGCTTCTTCCTGCTCTGCCGAAAGGGCGCACTAAGCGCCCTCGCGCAACGCGACAACATTGCGTCCATGCCGCCCCATTTGGAGACGGCACGTTCATGACGTCATCATGGCAGCCCCCATGTGGAAGGGGTGCCGCCATTTTGTACGGACTCAGTCCGTACTAGGGTTAGGCGCATCTGGAAGCGACGCCCCTTTTTAGCCCTAGTACGGACTGAATCCGTAGTTTAAGGCCTGTCTGTAACGGGCCATAGTCACTCTTCTGTTCCATATAGGAAGAGAAACATGGTACAAAACGCATTGCAGAAATAATCCAGTTTGAGGCTGCTTTAACTGTCCTGGATCAATACTAGGGAATTCTGGGTACTGTAGTTTTGTGAGACATTTAGCCTTCTCTGTCAGAGAACTAAACAACTAAAACATTCACTTCTGTTATTACAATGATTTATACCCCTAGACTGGGATGGGAAACTGTGGGAGTCAGGGACCAATTTCCCCCAGGGAACCCCCCCCTGCGCCCCTCCCCACCAATTCTAATGTTTATATTTTCCAAATAGGCCATTTTACCTCCTGTCACCCTTTTAAGCAGGAATACAGAAGAAAACGGATATTTTGGGGTAGTATAGGATTGTGGGCTGCTCATTCAGGTGGGGGTATTTTTGCATATTTTCAAATGTTTGAGGACACGGCTTGGTAAAAATGGTTTACAAACACATTGACAAATTTCTTTTCTTTTCCCCCTTTTTTCTGGTGAGGGAGGATAAGACTTTGGTGGACTGGTGGGGAGGCTTCATGAGCTACAAAAAGTGGGCCAGGAGTCCTGTCCAGCCCATGGGTGGCCTATGCCCTGCCCTGCAATCATCTCTCCAATAACACCCTTCTCTGGGTACTCCCCATGAAATTATGCAAAGCAAATGGGCAGCAGGGAGAAATTCCCTTTTATCAAGGTGCAAAAAACAAAACAAAACAAAACAAACAAACAGAAAAACGCTCCAGAGTGTGGCCTACCCCACAGATAGTAAGGTTCTCTTTTTGGTTCCAGGTAAAGATCTTTTATTGGCCTAGACTTTTAAAAATATTTGTCTTTTTTAAAAGTTCTTTATGCACAACAGTAGTGTGTACTGTTATGCCACTGTTGTGTAGAAAGAACTTTAAAAATCCACTAGATTTTTTAAAAATAAGAGGTCTGATGATTCCTATCCATAGGGTCATCAAGTGCAAGCTGACTTGACAGCATGCAATGGGTGTTTTTGGTACTGTTTTTTTTATTCAGGTGACATTTATTTTTACATTTCAGTTTTCAACTTCATATTTCAATTTTTAACTTATTTGTAATCTACACAGAAAATATTTAACAGGTAGTTCAGAAATGTTACAGATTTAAAAAGATTTTCCTCTTGACTGCAGAGATTATTGTCTGCCTGCCATTTTGTTTCAGAATGAAGCAGAGAAAACGGAATTTTCAATTTTAGCAACAATTCCCCCAATTTGGCAAGATATGATGAAGTAGTTTACAAAACCACCTACCTACCCAGAGTACTCTTACAGAATATTATTTTTATTCACTAGACAAGTTGAGGATTAATGAAAAGCAGAGTACAGAAAGCAAACCTTTGATGTGGGATAGTTGTTGAAAATTCTAAAGATAGCTAATTCTGCCGCAACTGTCTTTCCAGAGCCAGTGGGTGCTCCCAGGAGGACATTACAATCTGTGTGATATAATGTATGGAATATCTGGGTCTGAATTGGGTTGAAATGAGTGAATTTGTATAGGGCTTGATATTCAGGATGTCCCAAGGCTGTGACAGGTAAAGGCTGGAGGTCCAATAATTCTAAAATTAAAAAAAGGATGAGTAATCATCATTAGTATGTTTTAAATGTGCAGTTAAATAGAACAGGTTATTTTGAATAGCAATGCACAATATCCTAGAAAACTCATTATTATTAAATGTGACCTAGGAACTCAGATTTTAACAGGGAATATAATTTTCTGATAACAAAATTTGAGTGTACACAGCAATGATGACTAAAAGGTTTATTTTACACATCTATATATATTTTAAAACAGATTGTTAAGGATACCAAGTGTCCAAAATTTGCATAGACAGACCTTTTCATAAGAGGCCATCATCTTATCAAACCTACTGTAATTAGATCTAAATCTACTATATCAAAGCAAATATACCCCATAATTTATGAGGGCAAAATAACCAAACCAGCTCAGAGAATATAGTGGACTAGAATGAGGATACTGAGCCTTGAAAAACAAGGGCTTGTTTGTACAATGGTGGTTCCAACAAGGGCAAGGGCTAAAAATAAAACTGCACTCAGGGGATTCAGAAGGAAGAACAACCTGAAATGAAGTAGAATGACATTTAATCTGACTCACTAGAACAACCAGGTTTTAGTACCCAAACTCTTTCCTTCAGAAACAGACTTTCTAGACTTCACAGGTGCAAAGAAAAGTTTGACAATGTCAGCGTGCCATTGGGAAGCTTTGAAAGAGATCTTACACATCCTGGGAGAACAAGCATATAGTAATTCTTAATGGCAAATGCCACATTTCTAGTATAGGCTCCCCTCTCTTTATGTGTGTTTGTATGTCTTCAAGTTGCCTGTTCGTGAATTTTACATGGTTTTCTTCAAGAAACTCAGAGGCCAGTTGTCAATTTTTACCTCTGAAATACAGCCTACAGCACCTGCAATTCCTTTCTGATCTCTCATTCAAGTACTAACCAGGGCTGATACTGCTTAGCTTCAAAGATCAGTAAAGATCTGATGCCTTTCTGGGTATTTAGGTCATAGTGTATTCTACTGTCCAGAAACCCAGGATACATATACTACATTCTATCTATCAGCACAGGACATCCACAAAATATTTGCTCAGTGGCTCCATTTAATATTTTGTTAATCAAATTCATGGACTATCAAAGGTCAACATGAGCACACAAAAAAATAAAGAATAGATTTGGACCTTTTGGCACCGAGATTACTGAATAATACCAAACAGCTTCTTCTTTTTCTCTTTCATCACCAATTATGAAGTCTACTGGGTTTCAATGTCAAGCATTGCAGGGACCCACTTCCATGGACATACCTCCCACAGTGACACTGAAGCCATCTTCAAAATAATGCCAGGGAACAACAGGACTCTTTTTCTGAGGCGGCTCCTAAGTATTCAAAGCTAAGTATTCTAGGAGTGAAAGCCCAAAAAATATCTGGGCTTGGGAAGCAGGAACAACCACCGTGAGGACTACTTACTTTAAAAAACAAATCAGGATAGGAACGTTGAGTACTTACCGTGACACGTTCATTTCCTGCAGAGAAGGGTCCTGGCATCCTGTAATCTGGGTTTAGCTCCTCCTATTTGCTCCTGTAGGCAGGGACAATAAACAAAAGACCGGCCCCTATATAGGGAGGAGCTAGCCCCCCTGAGCCTCAGTCAATAACAAGCCAAGCGACTAGTAAGGTAATCAAGGAACTGAACTTTAGTAACATCAGCTAAGGGTTAACTAGAACACCTTAGAAAAAACTAGTCCAAGAACAAACAAGAACTCAGAAAAACCAATCCAGCAACAAGAAGAAGAACAAGGCAGGTCCACCAACAGGCAGGCAGGGTCGGAGGCCGCAGGCAGCACCCGGGTGGGCAGGATGCCAGGACCCTTCTCTGCAGGAAATGAACGTGTCACGGTAAGTACTCAACGTTCCTTTTCCCAGCAGAGAGGGTCCTGTCCTCCTGTAATCTGGGATTTACAAAAGCCCTCTCGAACTGGGAGGGAGGTGCTGCTAGGAGACTGTGGCCCCCGACACAATCTGTTGGAGGAACCTCTTTTGAAATGACACCTCTATGGACTGAGACACGTCCAGTTTGTAACGTCTTATGAAGGTCGAAGGCGACTTCCATGTGGCCACCCTGCAAATATCTGACAGGGAGGCGCTAGTGGTCAAGGCCGCAGAGGTAGATGCACTCCTGGTTGAGTGCACCATCAACCCCTCGGGTGGAGTGAGGTCAAGAGTTCAGTAGCTCTCTTGAATACAAGACCTGATCCACCTAGTCAGAGTCGAGACTGGTACCTTGCACCCCAAAGAGCCCAGGCGAAAGGAAAAGAACATCTCAGATGACCTTAAGGTTGAAGTCTTCTTGATGTAGATTTTGAGGGCTCTGCACACATCCAATGTGTGCCAGGTCTTTTCCAAGTACTTCTTAGGATCAGGGCAGAATGAAGGCAGGAGAATGTCCTGTGACACCTGAAAGGCTGAGTTGACCCTAGGCACGAAGGTAGGGTCTGGACAAAGGCACACTGAGACATACACAAGTCTTTATGTACCGACAGGGCCCCAGCTCTGACACCTGTCTGGCGAAGGGAATGGTCGTGAGGAAGATGACCTTGAGGGAGAGGTGTTTGAGGAAGGCCTCCCAAAGGGACTTGATCGGACCAACCGTCAGAGCTTTTAAGACCGTGTTCACATTCCAAGATGGAAAACGATGTCTGGTGGGCAGGCCCTGTTGGAAAACTCCCCTCAACAGCCTCTTAACGTGAGGATGGCTGCCATTCTAGCTGCTCTCGTATGGAGCAGAAACGACGTGATGGCAGACACCTGCCTTATAACCATGTAGGGTCAAGTCCCTTCTTAATGTCATCTTGGATGGACTGTAGCAGGTCAGCCACTGAAAACCTGAAGCAGTTGATGAGAACTTGCCTAAGCAGTGGATTATGTGATCAATCAGAATAGAACCTGATCTAATCTGGACCTATGGCAGCTTCCAGCCTGTCACTGATCACCTTGTCAACTGGTTATAGCAATGAAGGTGATATTAAGGTGATTTCATTTGTAGTAATTAAGACTTACCACTCTGAAAGAGGAATGTTAATGTGTGACCTCCAATTAAAATTTCAAAACAATGTGTAGTTCTTTACTGGAACATCTGTGAACCTGTGTAAAATAAGACTAATCCCATGGTTAGGCAAAGAAGACACTGGAATAACCTTTATCTCGCAGACATTGGTGAGTCCATGCAGAAGCGTGGAGGCACTCTGTGTTAACAGGGCATGTGGTCAGAATTAAGTCTGATTTCTTTTGAGGATGAACTTGTCTAGAGACTTCAAAAATCACCCCAATTCCATGTAGCAGACTATCATCAACCTGTATGAAGGCTGAGGGGTCTCGCGGCTAAATGAACTGCTGATTAAGGAGTCATGAAATGGGAAGAAGGGGCTTGGCAAGGATAGCCCTCTGGTATCTAATTTCGAGGAGAGAATTTTCTCCATAAAAGGGATCTGTCAAAGGAACACAAACCTAAATTTAAAATAGTATAGTGGGCCCTCGATATGGAGTTGGATTTAGGACTTTGCATGGATACCAAATCCATGGAAGCTCAAGGCACATAACATATAATCGCATAGTAAAATGGAGTCTCCTATATAAAATAGTAAAATCTTAGTTTGCTGTGTAGTATTTTTGTTTTGTTTGTTATATATATATATATATATATATATATATATATATATATATATATATAAGCTCTGGGCATATAGGTGGCTGGTGTAAGTCTCTATATGGAGCTGTGAGCATTTTTTTGCTAGCAGAAAACAAGGCATAGGCACTAGGGAGTCTGTTTTTCCCAGCCCCAAAAGGTAGTAAACAATGGTGTTGTTTGGACCAGACCATGCCATGAAAACCCAATCAGGGATAAGACACTCACCCACACAGCAGCTAACCTTATAACCATAAAATCATAGAATCATGGAGTTGGATGAGACCACAAGGGCCATCAAGTCCAACCCCCTGCCATGCAGGAAATCACAATCAAAGTATGCCCAACAATATGCAAAGGAATCTTGTAGCACCCTGAGACCACCAAAGAAAAGAGATTAGCAGCATGAACCTTCATGGCCTTGAGCCCAATTCATCATATGTATGATAGATCCTGTTACAATAAGCTTCCCAAGCCCATCAGCAGGCATTCTTATTTAAAATTTAACAATCTAGACAAGGTAAGAGGTAATTGTGATTTTTGTGGCAGACCCCTCAGGGCTCTGTAGGATGTCTGAATGGGATTTGAAGCAACCCCTTAGTAGAGGAACCTGATTACATTGTTTTAAAACACTCATGGAGGAAGGGGAGTTTCTCCCCCCCATGGAGAGGAGTCTGTCTGTCTGTTTTGATAAGAATTCTTCTTAACCCCCTGTATTAGTGAGAACCATCTCATGGAAGAAACTGTGTTGTTTTTGTTTGTTTGTTTGTAGTTTCTTCCCTTTAACAGACATCTCTCCAACAAAGAAGGGAAGGCAAGGGGAGCCACATCTTTTGAGGCTAGCTGACTGAGGTTCACTGTGTTTTATAACAGGAACATAATCCTTTTGCCACTAAAATGGAGTTTGGTTGGTCACCTTAATCCAATATATCTATCATATGAGATGTTTTTACCAAAGATCCTCGATGCATGTAAGCATTAGAGGTCTGTTGAGTGACCAGAGACCTTGTCCTTGCTTGAGTCACCCTGTTTATTAGCATTTAAATGAATCTGTATTGTTAAAACTTATGCTCTTAATGAGAAGTGCTATGGCTGATAACAGTTTGCACAAAGGAGGTAGAACCATGTGCTCTGGACCTAAAGGAGACAGTGATGGAGGCCCATGAGGCAAGAAAAGTCCTCATGTGGCTTTTATGGCTGGCCCCTCTCTTGAAGAATTAGTTTCCAGGCATCTTCTCTGGCCTGGAAAAAGGAGAGGGGGGGTGAGCAGAAAACAGCACAACTCAAACCTCATGTGCTAACATTAATAAAATGAACACCAGAAAGGTTAACCAGTATGTCTTGTAAATCTGAGCCCACAGCCCTGTTGATGTGGGGGCTCTCCCCTCCTTTATTTGCCCCATCAAGGGAAGCTGCCCGGGCAGTGGCTTATTCCAAGCACTGAGGAAACTGCTCTTAAGTTAGCAGTGACTGAAGACCATTGCTAATCATGGGTAGATAGCTGTATATGGTCTGTAGTGTAGCCCTGATACTCACAGGGCACTTTGTTTTATTTATGTTTAAAACAGCCCCAACTTCAAGCTGGGGTTTACAGCTTAGCCCTTTTAATTTCAGGCAGGCTTTATAGTAACCTGGCTGCATGATAGAAGCTAGCTTGGTCCTCAACTCCCTCCCACTTGCTTAGGGAGCTGGGAAGGGCAGAGGGACTGCTGTGGGCCATGGCTCTACATTTACCTGAGGTAAGTCTGTGCCCTGAGAAAGGATAATCTCTGATGGAAAGGAGAGGCCAAGCACTCAAGCTGCTCTCTCAAGAGTGCCATGCTTTGGGGCAGCCAAACAATTGGGGGTGAAGGGAACTCTCCACCCATGATATCCACAAATGGTTTACCCTTTTTTGTTGTTGTAATTTTTGGGGAGGGAACACAGGAGGATTTGTATCCATGTGGTCTCTCAAAGAATCCTTAGGTTGGAAGAGACCCCAAGGGCCATCCAGTCCAACCCCATTCTGCCATGCAGGAACTCTCAATCAAAGCATTCCCAATAGATGGCCCTCCAGCCTCTGTTTAGAAGTGGGTGGCAGAGGCCATGCTCTCTCTGGGGTGGACATGAAGCCATTTGTGCTTTTTTGTGGGATGCTCTGTGGCAGCCAAAAAATACCATTTTAGAGTTGGAAGCTTCAGCTCCTGCTGGGCCAAGTCCAGCTTCCTTTACAGCCATGTGTCTGTGCAACACAGAGGAGGAATCCTCTGCCTCCTTACACACCATCTCATTATAAGAATTCAAAATGAAAGTGCAGGAGCCCTGGCAACACCACCATGTGTTTCCCAGTCTGCAAAAGGACCCCCCACACCTGTTAGGGTCCTGGGTGCCATTGGGGCCAGAGATGGGAAGGAAGGGGGAGACCAAGGGTTAATGCCCCCATCTGCCCTCCTGGCAGAGTCCCAAACCTTATGCTAGGCATAGTGCCTGCAATGGCCATGGCAGAGGCCTCATGGCAATGCCTGCCCTGAGCGAGGGCATTAGATCTGGCAAAGGTTCTTTGGTGGCTAGAGAGAGAGGGCCCCTGGTACTCACCGTTCTCCTGTGACTTCTGGCTGGCTTGCCTCTCTGACCTTGGCCATTTCAGGCTGTGCAGAGGTGATGCAGAGAAATCCTTGCCATGGCT
>NC_056522.1:116126675-116161546 GCF_019175285.1 Sceloporus undulatus | reverse complement strand
TTTGGCTGGCCTGTCCTCTGAACTCTGGCTGGGCAGAGATGCTGAGGAGGGAAGTTTCCATGACTTCTGGCCAGTTTCCTCACTGATCCCTGGCCTTAAACAGGCTGGGCAGAGGTGATGCAGAGAAATCCTTTGCCATGGCCTTTGGCTGGCCTGTCCTCTGAACTCTGGCTGGGCAGAGATGCTGAGGAGGGAAGTTTCCATGACTTCTGGCCAGTTTCCTCACTGATCCCTGGCCTTAAGCAGGCTGGGCAGAGGTGATGTGGAGAAACAGAGACATGGAGGGGATACCCCTCACCATCTCTTCCCACGGCTCCCATGTGCTGCAATGCTGTTTGCAGAAATCTCCAGTGCTCCCACCATGAAAGGGGGCAGCTTTGGAGGAGAGGGAGAGTCATTGGCAAAGCCAAGACCTTTCTCCAATCCTGGGAGCCCTTGCCATTTTAAGTCTTCTTCATGCTTCCAAGGCTGTAGTAAAGAAGCTGCAGAGCAACAGCAAATACATCCCAATGGGTCTCCCTCTGAAGCCAGCTCCCTCTGTTGAGCTGGCAGACCCTGAGCTAGGGAAGCCTGGGTTAAGGATGGTCCTTCACCCATGCTCTCAGGGTCCTCTGCCATAGCCACCACCAAAGAAGGGGGGAAAGGCAGGAGAGAGGAGAAGAAGGGAAGGCCAAGAAAACTCTCAAACCGCTTTCGTAGAAAGGAAAAACTTCGCTGGCTCGAAGAGAACATCCTGCTAGGAGCATAGGCAGGAACAAGACTGGGGCTCAGGGGGGCTAGCTCCTCCCTATATAGGGGCCGGTCTTTTGTTTATTGTCCCTGCCTACAGGAGCAAATAGGAGGAGCTAAACCCAGATTACAGGAGGACAGGACCCTCTCTGCTGGGAAATTGAAACTGGCTTGTTTTAGCAAATCCTAGTTAAGATTAGCCATAGTTAATCTGTGTCCATAGATAAGGTTGAACTGTGATTAGGTAAAACAAAAACAGAAATGAACACTTCCTTACCACCTCCGGGGGGGGGGGGGGAGAAAGGGAAGGCTCATATTCATTTAAAGCTAATGCACAAATTAGGCTTACAGTCAACTAAGGACAATTATAATGGAACTAATGACAATGTTAGACACAGGACAGTGCTAAGTCTTCCATATGGGCTTGTCTAAAGGATAATTTTCTATGTTTACATGAATTATTATCAGAAGACTGTTCCCCATGGTAAATTATTTTTGTCAAGGTAAGTTTTGTATCAAGGTGAAAAAAACCCAAAGGGCCACATTATCACCCAGAACACACCAGTGGTTGAACCTCCACTGCAGCCCTCAACCCTCCCCTCACAGTCCCATAATTTAAGACTCACAGTTCAGGAACTCATCTCCTTTAACACAATGGATGAACTCTTTTTATAAGCCAACTAGTTTGGGAGTGGGGTGCGCTTTCAGGCGTACATTCTGGTTGTACACAAGACACAGATGGAAAGTGTGCCATGTTTTGAAAGGAATACAGTTGTCATAAAAGTTAAACACTGCTTTATGGCAGCAGTGGATATAGTAAGGCAGGGGATGCTTGAGGGGCTGTAAATATGCATAGGGGGCTGTGTGTGGCCCAAGGTCCAGATGCAGCCCATCCATTCACATGCTTCCAGTTATTTTTTACCACCAACACAAAAAGGGAGGATGGAAGAGAAGGTCTGGTGTCAGAGGGAGACTTCCCCCCTCCCTTTATAATAAAAAACACGTGCCTGATTTATATAGGCTTGAAGGATCATAGGGAATCCTGTATGAGTATCTTGGAATGGAATAAGGGCAAATGTATTGTAAAACAGAGATACTGTGGGTAGGAGAAGTCCTCTAACTGGACAGAGACATGTAATTGGTTATAGTATGTGGGTACCCCCTTCTGAAGGATGGTGTCATTAGTATCTCAGTAACATTCAGGCTAAAACATTACAATGCATTCTACTCTGCCTTTAAAGATGGTTTTTGACGCTTCAGCTGGTGCACGATGTAGCCATTTAGTTGTCTGCTGAGGCTAAGTAGTTACAATATGTAACATCAACCCTGCATCAATTGCTTTGATTGCTAGGACATTTCCAGGCCTAACTTAAAGTACTAGTATTTATCTTCAAAGTCCCAACCAGCTATTTAAAGGACACTTACACCTGTACGAACTCTGATTAAAAGGTCTTTGTCTGCCAGTAGAAAGACAACAGGAAGATGCTATCCTAGCTTCCCTTGGAGAAGAGTTTAACAACATCAAGTAGTTAGTGAGAAAACCCTCTTTCATGTTCTCCCCAAACATGCCTCCTAGGAAGGTACGATTGAGATAAGGGAGGTGTCTGTTTTACTTTTGCTTTGAAAGGCTATGTATGAACCCACATTGACCATCTTAAGGCTCAATGCGAAAAAACATCTGACAAGCATGAGCTCACTCTACAAACAACTAGAGGCCAAGCTATATAAAGATTTTTTAAACCTATGTTACATTAAGATAAATTAAAAAACAAACAAACCACCATGCCACCACAGGAAACTGCATTGGAAAAACCAGAAAGGCATGTGCCTGTTTTCCTGCAGTAAATTTTAAAATAATCAGAAAAACAAATATTCATCAGCATAATGACTACATACAACAATTTGAAGATTTTGCCTGCCAAACTATTAGGAAGGATGAAGTGAGGAAGCTGGGATCCAAATATAGCCAGAGTGGATTGGACTTTTATCAAATTAGCAGGGACATGCAATGATTCTGTTAAACAGATGCTTTCTTTGAAGTTTTGTTTGGCTCGAGATCCCAATGCCCCTCTTAGGATGTTCTATTGTAAGGTATGGTTGGAAAGCCATAAAATTTGCTAAGGCTTCAAGGCTTAATATTCTTAACATACTTTTCATAGATACTTCAGAAGTCTTTCATCATCTCCCACTAATGCAGTGATTTCTTGGGATCTGTCAGAAGGCGAAAAAAGCCTTTTCTTGATCTTTGTCTAGCAGGACCTCTGTACACTGCACTGTTTCAGAGGAACCAGATGGGAATGGCAGTCAATTACCATAAATCCTGGCGGTCCCCTATCTGCCGATGTGTAAATATCTTTTTGTTTCTTCAGAATAGTACTCATTGATCAGTCAATTAGATAAATAGGGTACACATGTTTCTCCAGACAGCTTAGGCACAGCACAACAATGGCTAAACGCATCACATGCGTGTATGAATTTATATTTAGAAAAAAGAAAAAAGGAGCTCACAGCTCCAGACGTGTACATTACTGAGTCCAGTCAGTATGCTGAATTTTAAATGAGGCAGGGACAGCAACAATGGAGGTCTTTATGATAATAGTTCCACTGATGTATAGTTCTTTGGTGAACCCAGAAGAAGCAAACAAACTCATGTGCCAACTGTTTTTGTATTCATGACTCAGTAATGTGCAGACTGATAGGGTGAAGGTAATGCCCATGTACTTTTAGGATTCATAGACAAAACAAATAAACATTAATCTCCCCTTCTTTTAAATGCTACTCCCTCTTAGTTCCTGAAAATTCTGCTGCTGTTAATGTCCAATATTTTAAAAGAAAGACTAGTAAAGGATGAGAAAATTTGCTATGGTCAAAAGAGCATTCCAAAAATTCATTAAAAATGATCAGCCAATCATTGTTGTGACTAGTTTATTATTATTGCTGCTGCTGTTGTTAAAACTATAAAGAAGTAGAAAAAATGCAGCATTATACACACTAATTGGAGACAGACATAATTTTTAAAGAATCTGTACACAAGTAGCTGTGATGTAATTGTACAGGGGTGCTAACATTAGACTGTTACTGTGACGAATAAGCAGATTTAAAAGCCAGCTGGCATCAGCCAATAGAATGCTGGCTGGGAGGAGATGAAAATTCCATTAGTGACAGAAAAGGCAGAAAGGGTCTTGCTGAGTCCAGAGAGGGACAGATTATTGAGGGTTCCAGAGAAGTGTTCGTCACGGTTACCTGTATGAGGTGGATGTCTCTCTGGTAGAATTAGATGCTGAAAATTGATAATACACACAGCCTCTGCTCCTAACCATCTGTCAGACACGGCCCGGATATAGTACTGAGATGGCAGTGGTTCAAAAATTGGGATTGTGAATACCAAGAGTTGAGTTTCTTTTGTGATGACCTATGGTAAACAAAACATCTGTAACTATTATTGTTCTCCAGATTGCTAAAAATTGATACTCAATTCACTGATGCATTACAAAAGGCGAAAAAATGTAAGCAAACTACAGTAAGGTGTGTTTATATTTACAAAACATACAGTAAAACTGGAGAAATCCAGTTGTGTTTCAGGGACAGGATTGGATTCTTGCTTATTAAATGATTTCTTTTGATGGAATTGTAGCTAGTAATAATCTGTATTGACAAGGATAATAGAAGGAATCACCACATATTTGATTTTTCATCTGTGAGTAATTGTCCCTTCAGAGACACAGGTAAAGCAAATCCTTTATTTGATCTTATTTTTACAGTGAGGTCCCTGAATGACTACATAGAAAGCCAATTTCAGCACGTGAATCTGCAAATGAAATTCAGGCAAGTAGATACTGAATACATCTAATATAACTGTGTTACAATATTTACCTTAAATTGATGCTTATGAAACTGTATCTGATCAATTTATACAAGATATGTGCTTTACACTATTATATAATGGAGATTTACCTGCTTTTTTTGAATAATAAAATATTCTGAATGGTAAATATGATCATTGGTAGGGTCTTCCACCCAAATCCACCAGGGCTCTCCACCTGTTCCATGAACCTAGAAGATGAAGAAAATGGATACTAATCTAAAAATATTAATTAGGTTTCTCAAGCCTTTCATCCTGTATGTTATAGTAAACTGTATGTTTGGATGGGCTATTTTGACCAAAGAAATATTATTTTAAAATGTTGGTAAAAATATTTTGTAACACCAGCATGATATGTTTAAATTTATACAGTCTTTAAAGGAAGGTCTCCTTCTATTATCTATTCTCATTCAAGATTAGAGGGGACTAGTGGGTTCTCTTTTGTAGGCTTCTTACAAAAGCTATGCTTAATGGCATTATGGAAGCTATTTAAATCTATTGGTTAAAATTTGTGTGAGTACTTGATAACACCGTAGTCCTGTTTATACAGTGGAGTAGATATAAGGCTAAAAATGGGGAATGGTGGGGTTCACAGGCAAGCCCTATCCCCAGCATTTAAGTGACACCACACATTCTGTTCCATTTCCACATTAGAAAAGCTTTTCAATCTTTATGTATTTGGTGCCTGTGCAAGTGGAAACACTGTTACAGAGCGTATTTGTGCAACCTTAATTTCAGCCTGTTCCAACTGCATGGATAAGACTTATGGATGTCAATGCTGACTAGAATTGGTGATGTATGTGTGCTGGAGTCTATTGGTTCTGCCAGAATTAACAACATCTATCTCTCCTGCAGTACCCCTCATGAAGTCTAAAAATCTGATCTGGATTCTGGAAATTGTCCAGAGGAAGTTTCCAAAGAATACCAGAGAGGAAGTGAATTAAATCTCTATTCTGCTGGTGCTGGATATCAAATACTGAATCTTGACATCAATTCACATCCAATATGAAAATGAATTCATCTCCAGACAGAACTCATGATCTGAGTGAAGTCCACTCATGTACAATACAATTATGATTCATATATTATTGTTTCAGGGGCTGTACAGATCACCCCTAAGGTGTGGCCTGCAGTTGCCTCCATTTTCGACGGATCTGGGCCGCGGCAACCGCATATGGCCTTTGTAGAGTGCAAAAAGTAACTGCAAAAATTGATTCCTTTTTGCGCCCTGTAAAGGCCGTGGTGTCGCAACTTTATGGTGCTCCTTTGGTGCTGCATCGTGTGGATGAAGTGCCAGAGAAGCGCTGTAACACCACACACCATGTGGAGTGGCATGCAGTGTCACACTGTCCTGGGGGTGGAGTCGGGACATTCGCCATGTGGACACTATGCCCCGACGCTGCCTCCAAGCCATCCTTTAATGCCGGTCTGCACAGGGCCTTATTTGGACTCCAAACTTGTTTGAAGACTTGCAACAGTATGAACAATTAGGAAATATTTTACTAGTTATTGCTGGTTTCTAGTTAGAATAGAGGAGTCATGCAGCACACTCTCCAAACTTTACTTTTTATACAGTTTTACCTGATCATTCCACTTGAAATCAGAAGTGATGCTAAGCCTAACTCTCAGCACAGTACGTGTAATTGGCTGAATAGTTGCTTCCATTATAATGGAGGGTATTTGATGGACACACTGTTTGACCTTTAATCCAATATTCACATGATGGAGCATATGCCCTGTAAAGTAAATAGGAAATTTGAAAGAAGTAAACCTTTACCAAAAGGGAAGAGTGTTAATCACATAACATGTAACCTAGTAAGCCCCTTCCCCATTACCTTTTGATCTGAGACTTGTGCCTGTTACAGACTGCCAAAATAAAGCTGCTTCGGGTCTCTCTGGAGGTATGCTATTTAAATGATGCATGGGTCCTAAGAGTCCAGAGGTCGCGCCAAAGCCACACTCCATTCCTAAGCACTGGAGTGCAGCTTTGGTGCAGCTTCCGGATTCTTAGGATGCATGCATCATTTAAACAGCATACCTCCAAAGAGACCCGAAGAAGCTTTATTTTGGCAGTCTGTAACAGGCCTTAGAATCAATAATGTATCTTCACTGTATATGAAATTTATTTATTCAAGGAAACTTTTTGTCATTTTGCAAAGCTATAGTAAGCATTAGTCTTTGACATGTCACTAGACTAGACTGTTAGTTGTTTCTGTGGAACCATTGTTTCAACTGCTGTTTCTGTTGGCTTCTTGTTGTTGTGTGCCATCAAGTCATTTCTGACTATGGCAATTCTTTTATTTTTTTATTTAGTATTTTTAAATTTTACAATACAAATTGTTACACTTTCTTCATACAAATATATGCTTTAACACTTTACTTATTTTATACTAAATATCACCCAAGTGCACCCCTTTCCCAGAGCCATTCCCATCCATATACTCCAACCAAAATTTTAATTCATCTCATGAAGGTAATTTTCCATCTTCTTTTCTTAATACTTTTTTTCAATAATTTTTTCCATATTTCATCAAAATCATTTCTTTTCCATAATCCTTTTTTCACTTTCAATTTGCATGTTAATTTATCATTAATCGCTATTTGCCAGACTTCTTTATACCAATCCTCCAGTTCCACATTTATTTTCGTTTTCCAACTTCTTGCTATAATTTATCTCACTGCTGTAAGCACGTTTGTTATAAGATTTCTTTCTTCTTTTTTCCATTCTACATCATTATATAGTGATAACAATACTATATTTGGTTTTCTATCTATTTTTATATCCATAATATTTTCTATTTCTAATATTACTGTTACCCAATTTTTTTTTACATATTTACATTGCCATCACATATGTATATATTATCTTAATTCATTACATCCTCTCCAACAGTATCTTGAATTATTCTTATCTATATTATATAATCTCACTGGTGTCAAGTACCATTTCCAAATCAGCTTATAATAATTTTCCTTAACTCGTACTGATAGATTTTTCAAATGTCTTTGTTCCCAAAGATGACATGCCCAAGATCTCCCAATGTGTTTCTATGTCTAAGTGGAGATTCAAATCCTTGTCTCCTAGACAGTCCAATATTCAAACCACTATACCATGCTGGCTCTGACTACTCCTTTGGAAATATAAATATTTTGTTGCATACTAGAATGTACAGACTCTTATAGAGAAAATAGCTCAAAAATCCACAAATTCATTAAAATTGGATATTTTGGAAGATACTGAAAGATACAGGAATGCACAAGTGACATTGACACAGAAACAGGCATACTATTTGATACCACTTTGTTCTCTACAGATGTATTGTCTACTCTCTCTAAGTTCTCAGACAAATTACTCCACCCATTTAACTGGGGGCTTTGTTGTTGTTAACTGCCCTCAAGTCAACCCCAGCTCATGGTGAACATGTGGATGAGACACCTCTAAGACCCTTTTATCTTCCACTGCTCGGTTTAGGTTCTGCAAATTCAGGCCCATGACCTCTCTGACTGAGTCTAGCCATCTGGTGTGAGGTTTTCCTCTCTTTCTACTACCCTCTACCTTCCCAGCATCATTGTCTTTTCTAATGAGTTCTGTCTTCTCATGATGTGGCCAGAGTATGACAAAGTATTTTGATTCAAGGTAAGGAAACTCTTTTACTATTCTGATTTCCTCACTGTCTAGTTTAAATTTGTGTAGATCACAAATGGTCATTATTTTCGTTTTTTTAATGTTCAGCATTAAGACTTCCTTTGCACTTTTTTCTTTGACCTTCCTTAATAACTGTTCCAAGTCTGTGATGTTTTCCTCTAATAATATGGTGTCATCCACATATCTAAGACTATTGATATTCCTTTCTCCAATTTCCACTCCTTCTTCTGAGTCGAAATCTGCTTTTCTTATGATATTTTCTACTTACAAATTGAACAAACAGGGTTGTAGCCTGACCCCTTTGACAACTGGGAACCATTCTATTTCTCCGAATTATATTCTAATAGTGGCTTCTTGTCCTAAGTACAGATTTCTCATCAGTACCATCAGATGTAATGTCACTCCCATGACTTTTGAGAGTGTTCCATAGCTTTTTGGAAATGTTTTGCTATAGTCTATAAAGCATGTGCTGATTTTCTTTTGGAATTCCTTTGTGCTCTCTATTAGCCATCATATGTTTACAATGTGGTTCCTAGAGCCTCTTCCTTTTCTGACCCTCGCTTGCACTTCTGGAATTTCTCTCTCCATGTATGATTGTAGAATATGCTGCAGAATTTTGAGCATAATTTTGCTTGTGTGGGAAACTAATTCTATGGTGCTATTGTTACTGCAGTCTTTTGTGTCTCCTTTTATTGTGGATTGGGGTACACATTGATAGTTTCTAGTCTGTTGGCCACCATTTTGTTTTCCATATATGTTGACATATATTAGCTAGCACTAGAATTGTTTCTATGTGCACTGTGGCAGTTCAATTGGAATATCTTGTTACTGATTATCTTAACTGGGGGTACCAGGATAGAATTTGGGATTCAGTTCTTATATCTGTGTTTTACCATACAGTTACTGGCTCTTGAGGAAGGCAAGTAGCTGGATAGATTCTTGTGCAGATTAGGGCTAATGTGAATACTCTGAATGAATACAGATTTATTAATAAAAGTAACAACCAAAATTGCAGGTTTACAATTTATTGCATTTTCATCTATGAAAAATATTGTACCTCAGTGTACATACTTTGCAAATGGTCCCATACTTCCAAGGTACATCTGGGGAAGACTCTTGTCTTAAACCCTGGAGATCTAGTACCAATCAATACAGATAATACTGAACAAAATGCACCACTGAGGGTTGTATGCTGTAGCAGGAAGATTTCTATATCCATGTTATAACAAAGTACTGTGTTATGTGTCAGTTAATATAACTGTGGATAATGAATTTTTGTGACAGAAATGTATTTACAGTTTTGTAAAGTGAACTTCCCTAAAGCTCTGTGATAGGGCAAAATTGAAATACAACAAAAATAAGAAAAAATAAAGCCAACAAAACTCCGCTCAAAATATCTCAGATGTAACCATCTTCCTTATATATCTTACCTATTTCATCTTTCCCCATGTCCTTCAGTTTATCCACTGTGAGATTCTTTTGTTCCAGTTTGACAAGAACATGTGGTGGCAGGACAGAAAATTGTCTCAAAGGGCTGACCCAGCCCCACAGTCGCTTGTCAATAACTTTGCTGAGGTTCAGTAACCGGTATGTCATTGCAGGCCAGCGTTTACGAAGGGCTACTTCAAAAAGGGCTCGAACAATACGTGCTGCATTCTGCAGAACAAAAGTAGGTGATAAACTGTATCATGTCCATTCCTTATCTACTATAGGACAAGCTTGTTTGATACAGAAATGTTATAATAAGGGTTAGCACTCAATCTTGGAAGACTTACTTTTTCAGATGACAACTCTTAGAATCACAGTGGCCATAAAGGTTACGAGAATCTGAGAGCTCCAGTCCAAAAAAGCCACTTTTCTATGCTCTGGTGGAGAGATTCAGCTGGTATCTTTGAGAAACACTAAGACAGTAACAGCTGAAATCAACTTTGCCTTTTAATTCAAAGGAGTGGGAAAGTTTTTTTGTATGAGTTTACTGCTACTTTATCATGCTGTCTATGCTATTGTTCATTTTGTCTGATTTTATTTGTTTAAAGTAGTAATACATCTCCTTGGATGCTAAATTAATTTGCTATGCCCTGTAGATTGATCCCACTGAATCAATGGTTTTATGTGAATGTTGATTTACCAGTTAATAACTGACCCAATGGGTCCACAGTAGCTGGGACAAGAATCTGAACTACAGCTAGAATGTTCTGAATTGAAATGTGACTCCAAATTATGTGAAATGAAAAGAAACAGATTAATCTTTAGAAGACAGATGAGGAGGAGGAAAATGTAGTAGTAGTAGTAGTAGTGCAATAGTTGCGACAATAGGCCTGATCACAAAGATGTCCAAGTTCTCTCTTTAAGTGAGAAGCCACAGAAGGACATTCTAGGTATTTCTTAGGACTGCACAGTATGTGTGACAATGTTCATACCCAGCAGGTCTCCAAAGCCAAGAGATGTCATATAGTTTTTTGTAATTTCAAAGTAGTTGGGTTGTTGATCATAGAAAGTCAATATTAAACTGATCTCTCATGTGCAAGACAGTGGATAACTATAATTTTATTATAGTTAACACACCCACACATATCCAGGGGCTCATTCACACTACACAATTATATGGTATTATACACCCATTTTTAACTACCATGCTAACATGCCATGGAATCCAGGAATTAACAGTGAAGAGGGGGAATCTGGAATTTTCAGCCAAAGAACTCTTGCACTTCACCAAACCACAAGCCCTAGGATTCCACAGGATGGGACGATGGCAGTTAAAAGAGAATAATAGCACTATAACTGTGTAGTGTGAATGTGCCCCAGGTTTCCAAATCAAAATTATATGACAATCATACATGGATAAAAAGGTGCAAAATTCCTGGTTTTCTAGGTGTCAAATTTAAGTCACTGACAGCGAAATTAACAGATCAATATGTAATTTTTACCTGTGCAACATAAGCGGAATCCGAAATGAGAGAAAAACTGTCCATCTCTCCTCGGCTAACATAGGTTTGTAGAAGAATATTTATTTTCCCATAACTGTTCTCCACACCACCCGGAGTGGGAAGTTCACAGAAATCACTCAGCAAGGTTTCCAGCTCTTCTATTTCTTCTTCTCTCACCTGAAATATAAATTAGTAGACTTTGAAAAGGCTGGTGTAACTTGTCAGATCTTCCACATGAAAATTAAATGTCAATTACCTCCCAATAATTGTGTTTTTAAACATTCTACAGTTCCTGAAAAACAAGTCTCCCAGCACTGTACTTAATAGGACCTAATTGAAAATATCTTAATAATGACACAATTGCATTTCATTATGCATCACCTTTTATTAAGGTTGCCATTGACACATAAAAACGTAATATGCCTCAAAAATTAAATCTTCTGACCACACAATCCTCCACCTGATGAAAATTTCCCTTTTTATTTGACCTCCGTCCTTCTGGATTATGTCAAACTTGAATTAACATTAAATGCGTTCATTAAAATCATATAGTTTGCATGTAGCATATTATGTTCTTAGCTCAAAACTCTGAAGTACTATGATTCATGGTATTAAGGTTTTCACTGTTAATAAGATTAAGTCTTAATACAAGTAAAGAAATATTCATATCTGCAGTTTGAATAATGCATAGTATTTCAAATTCTCACCCTTACTGGCAAAACAGAGCATAAATCTACATATTCTTTGATTTGCTGAAAGCCTATTAGTTTAAAACTTATTTAAAGAGGGTAAATGTTTGGCACCTGCAGGGAACCACCTAGAAGCAGCTTCCATTAAGGCCTGACCAGCTCATTCAGCACAAAGAAGAGCTGAAAAGTCAGAACTATCACTTGAACTATTTGCAGGATTCTTCAATCACTAACCAATTATCTTACTTCAAGACACCCAACTCTGGTTAACAAATGAACAGTTTGTTCGCATTAAAGTTCATTCTATACTTCCACATTGCTCAGGCAGGAAGAGAGCCACCACTGTTTGATATCTTTACTGTGGGACAGCATCAAAATCCTCTCAGAAATGTCACTTTTGCCTCTTGGGAAGGGAGAATGTTCCTGTCTACTAGCTATACTGATTCAGATTGGGGGCAGGCGACTGTTGCAGAAATTACTTTTTCTGCAACAGAAAATTATAATCCTTGACCGATGAAGAAAAAGTAGAACTAGCTGAAGCCACAGAAGTGAGAAACAGGTATCATATTTAGCAAAATACTATTGCTTTCCATTTCAACAAATAGGGTAGGTTTTGGCTATTGGTTTAACAATTGAGTTTGAGGGCCAACTTGACATTTGACAAATCAAATGGTCATGTAGAGAATGGGTTGGCTAATGAAATAAAAATGCCAGTTTAACTGCCCAAGCTACTCAATATAACTAATCCTAAATGTGCGCACACACATATTCACATTTTTGAACTGCTTGCAAAACAGAACATTTGCTTACAATTCCTGGTTTATGTCCATCATTAAGACCATTCAGTTCAAAGAAAGTTCAATTAATCAAAAACATAGTTACCATACAGCTAGAAAATATATTCTGGTTAGAAAAAACATTTTGGATTAAAAGAAATAAAGTAAGTACTATAGTCTAATGACACAACAGCCATTATATCTGTGTATCAGCAATTCAGTCCAACAAAGTTCACAAAACATCTACTTTGGCAGACACTCCAAAGTCAGGGGCAGTCCGAGGAATACAAAAGTCAGGGGCAGCCCCAGGTATACATGTGTATAGCTGGTTCTGATGTACTAGCTCATGTAGAAGTTGCCTTATCCAAAGACAGGATCTAAGTGCTTAATATATTGATTTAATTATGAAACTGCAGGCTCTATTATACTTCACTGAAAGTACAGCAGAATAGTTTAAACAATATATTAGGTTGTGCTTTACAACATCTGTTCAAAAATGTCTCACAAATAGAATTTTTGAAGAAAATATCATGGTTTTTAAAGAAACTGTAATGCTTCTTACCTTGATCTGATCAAATTCCTCTGCTTTGGACACTATAGCAAGAATGTCACCTTCTGTCTTATGAGCATCAAAAAGTTCATTGAAAGTCTGCAGAAAAGAGAGACTTGGTTTGCTGTTTAGAACATTTACCATCATCTAACTAAGGAAAAGTCTGGGTATTTGTAGTCCCATCAATAGTTGCCAGGACACTTTCTGTTTCCTTTGAAAAGTGATGCACAATCTTTGCATATTCTCCTTTAAGGTATCAGCTTGAGATTTGTTACTTGAGTCCAATATGCAAAGGATACTTCCTGACACACTAATAGCTAATAAGATAGCATTTAAAAATTGGAAATTTAATTAGAATGCAAAAATATTTAATTATGAAGACATCACTGACTGGATTTTAAATAATCTATACATTGGGGTTTGGGGATTTTCTTGGCAAGATTTGTTCAGAAGTGGTTTGCCATGCCTTCCCTGAGGCTGAGACAGTGTAATTCCAGTGAGTTTCTTGGCTGAGCAGGGAATTGAATTCTGATCTCCAGTGTCATAGTCCATCACACAAACCACTATGCCACACTGGCTACTCAGGGAAACAAATATCAATGTATTACAGTGGGCTCTTGGTATCCACTGCTGTTTGGTTCCTGGACCCACTATGGATACCAAAATCCATGGATGCTCAATTCCTATTGAATACATTGGCAGAGTAAAATGGTATCCCTTATATAAAATGGCAAAATCAAGGCTTGCTTCTCAGAATTTATATTTTTAGAAAATATTTTCAAGTCGTGGATGTTTGAATCCATGGACAACAAGTCTATGGAAAAAGAGGGCTGCCTGTATTACTTCTGCACATGTATGTGCATAAATATCTATTATTTGCTTTAAGAGTATACATTTTTCTAATATTCAGTATAACAAGATGACAACGTTTCTCAGGTCAGAATCCAATGGTGAACTTTTTTGGATCCCAGTATTTCCACTAGAATCAGTGATCCATCTTACACTTGCTGCAGCACCTCAAATGTTATAAAAAATCTGCCCTAGAAGGCCAGGAAATTCATTAGATGAGGTTTTTGTTATCATGGAGGGCTGCACATGACATAAAGGGAAGAAAAGCCCTCATTCCACTGGCACTGATTTAAGAACTATTATACAGCGCTAGAATTACTTTTTTACCACTTGGATGTAAAAATATTTAATCTGGTGAAGGATTGCATTTATTATTTTACTAGTTATCTTATTAATGAAAATGCATTAAATGTAACATCCTGGTTTTATTTCAAAATATAACAAATGATGGATAAAAGTAGTATGTTACCTCAATTGTATTATATTTAATGTAGTAGTGGCTGGCAATTCTCCCAAGATCTGTTGAAGAAAAAAATCCTGTTCTCTCTTCAAAGCGAATCATCCGGGCTTTATCTAGCTTTCGGCCAACTTCAATCACTAGCTGTTCTCTGTGTTTCTCTAAACTTGGATCCATCTAAAATATAGGGAGGCATTGCACAAAAATTATTCCACATGTTGAAATTTGTCTGTCAACCTATTTTCCTATATTAATCATTTCCCCATCCTCCTATTTTCCTCTCCTTCAGGCATACACATCTTTATTCAATTCACAAGACACAGTTCATCCAGATAAAATACTGATATAGAATGTGTTTTATATAAAATATTTTATAAGTTAGTGCCACCTTCCTTATGTTCCAAGGTAAATGGGGCACAGAGCAAAATGTAAATTAGTTAAACAGGGACAACAGACTCTCACACTGGAGACTCTGGGAAACATGTCTGCAGCATCAATTTAAATGTTTAGTGTGAGAAATGAAAAGAGATTTAGGTGTTTCTAACATTGTAACAAAACAATGTGCATTTTGGATACCTTATGAAGAGATTGAAGTATTTGCTTTTCTGATCTTATACTGAATAACTAGCCATATATGTACCTTTAAGGAATACTTGCTTATGTTCTTAAACACATGGAGAAGAAGTACAATTATCATCTTTCCTTAAGGAAGCCTCCAAATCTGTATTTCCCTCTATGGCACAAACTATAACTGTGAAAATGAGTTGCCATATAATTCTTCCTGGAATCAGAAAAAGGCAAAGCTGCACATCTCTACAGGCACCCCCACTCCTAAAGAAAAAGGCTGCTGTACAAAGTGGGTGGACAATAGCATCTGACTCCATAAATAAGCTTTGCATCTATCTGTAGTACATTATGAGTGCAAGAAGATCTGACATGGCTCTGGGGTCCTTGCAATTATATCTTGTTCAAACTGTTAGACCTGACAAACTTCTTCTCAAGCACTACCCAGAACTCTGATACTGTAATTCTCTTCCAGAAAGAAGTACTGTAATTCCTCCAAATAAAGAGGAAAAACAGATCAAGAAAACAAAAAAGGACCAGAAAACCAAAAAACATCCAACTGAGGTACCATTTGCAATAAATAAATATAGTATAAATATAATTACTATATATAATATAGTAATTCATGCCACTGCTTGTGATGAAAAATTAGAAAACACCACTCCTTAGAAGTTATATAATGCTATTGTGTTTCAAAGCACTTCTAGTTCTTTCTGCAATCAAGCTGCAAATGGCCCTCATAAGATTATGGAAAGAATCCACAGCAGAGGTGAAATTCAATCTGGAGGATGGTTGAGTCCTAATTTATTCCAATTTATTTTCATTATATAATTCTCTCTCTCTGTGTTTTTGTGCACATTCAATTCAATCTGTGACACATCAGTAGGAGTACACTAGGAGTACACTGCCCTAACTATGTCCCTACTATGATGATACAGTTACTGACCAAATCCTGCAATGAACCATCTTCTCACCAATGCTGGGGGCCAAGGCAGGATACAGTTAGATAAGGGCACTTGTCCCTTACTTATCTGATATTTCATGATTTTTGATCCCATTTCATGAAATGTCCTATATTCTACAATACAGTGGTGCCTCGGGTTACGAAATTAATTCGTTCCGCGGCCGCTTTCGTAACCCGAAAAGCCTTCGTAAGCCGAATTGCCATAGGCGCTAATGGGGAAAAGCCGCGATTCCGTGCGAAAAAGCCGAAAAAAGCACCAAAAGTTTTTTCGTAACCCGAAAAAACATTCGTAACCCGGAACAATGATTCCCTATGGGATTTTTTCGTATCCCGAAAATTTCGTAACCTGGGTATTTCGTATCCCGAGGTACCACTGTATGTCAATAAATCTGTCAGTCTTTAGGTGCTACTTTGTTATTTTTGCTGCAACACAATAATATCTATTACTAAAATAATAGATATTATATTATTATAGTATAGTATAATAATATTATATTGTAATATTCATATACTGTATAATATAGTATAGATATCATTATATTATATTATTAATATCTATTTTGTAAAGTCAATGTCCACATTTACTAATAAATTCATAAAGAGGCTAACATCCTCCCCTTTCAGTACACAAATCTTTTCTACTGTAGAGAAACAAAATATTTTACTGTATCACTCATATGTAGTTTGCAAAGTTTACATCTAGCACTGAAATGTCAATGTAGACTGAAGGAGAAAAACAGATTTGATTTGCACGCACATTAATGTCATTTAATTATGTGAAGATAGCTAATTTAACTGTGTTCCACATGCTTTGCCAGTTCACTGACAATTTCATTTATCAGGATGCTTTCCCCCCACACTTTGTGTTATGGAATACTCTCCCACATTTTGTGCTATAGAATCTGATTTCTAGGAGGATAAATCAAAAAGTGACATGTTGGTCATAAAAAAAGAAATATAGAATGTAATTTAGCAGAATTTTCATTATTATAGAGCTGATAAATAAATAACAATTTAAGACGTTACTTGAATATACAAATATATAGTTTATTGATTATTGGACTACATTGAACCATCTATTATCCCCTCTGTTGTAAGCTGCCGGATTCCCAGTGATTGGGCAGCATATAAATAAATCCTATTATTATTATTATTATTATTATTATTATTATTATTATTATTATTATTAGGAAAAAGAAAAGGAACATAGAATATTGAATAATCCAGGGACATAAAATGCAAGATTATTGTCTTCAGTTTGGTAATTATATGTTCTACCTAAATTAACAACTGCAGAGGTGAATAATAACACTATTTCTGTTTTTGTTCCTGCCTTGTTTTGTTTGTGTGTTATGTATGTCTGTTTAAATGTAATGTTATGTAGATGTGCGCAACCTGTACTTTATGTGGATTTTAATATAATAAAGATTAATTTTTTAAAAAGAATATTTTCCATATTTTAAAGCACTTTAGACTTGCTGATGTCAGGAAAAGCAGCAATGGCAAATATTTAATCTCCCATCAGGAAAGGATTACAGAAGCAGAAAGCAGGTTAGTTTTTTCATGCATTTTCTACCTGATAAGCCTTGTGACTGATACCATATACTAATGGGTTTGCTCTCATCCGTACATAAAGGTAGGTATAACTTATCCACTTTACTGCTTCTTCGACATTTGTCACTGTTCCGAGAGCAATCTGCAAGCAGGAAGAAATAAAATTAAATGTACATGTTAAAGAGTTAGAATGGAATAAAGCTCACCATATACCAAGTTTTATATGAACAAGATTCTAATCCTCAAGAGTGATATGCAGAAACTGACAAATTAAGTGTTTGCAATTAATTTTTAAAAGGCAAAAAAAGGCTGAAGAATGCTCATCCAACAATTCCATCATTTTTCAGTCAAATAAAATATGTGATCTGGGACTGGGATGGTGGGCTGAGGAAATGGTTTTCTTTTTTAAAATCTCACTTGTTGCTCTGTTGGCAAGTCTTCCCTCAAGATGCATCTTCTGTAATGTGAGTGTTGTATTTTTTGAAAAGCTCAAATCAGAGTATTTATTTTACCTTTGGGAAACCAGAACATTTCACAATTGCTGAGTTTGCAGTGTTACTTACATTTGCACGCTTTAGCTGGATATCCACAAAATATTGTTTTTTGAATACTAGGAGGGATCCCAAAATCCTATGTTGAGTAGTTTTTGCTTATTTATTTCTAAAATTTGGAAATGGTCTTCTCCTTCTATTCTAGAAATGTGTATCTAGCTACAAGGGCTTGTTTTGTTTTTAATGGGTAAGAAACAAAGTTCCCATAATAAAAATTTTTGCCCATTGCTCCATGCGATTACATGTGGATGGGATGTGGTATAACAAATTATAAAAATACAATTGCATCTAAAAGTTGACTTGTTGCAGTCTCATACAAATGCAATAGGGAATGGCTTAACATTAACATTTAACATTAGTCATGTTAAACATCCAACCATATTCTGTCTATCTCAAGTTTTCGTCAAATGCGGATGAGACAAATGCTACCCTGAACTAGTGCTTGTACATGATAATGGACTGGATAAGGGACAATAAACTGAGGGAGAAAACAGTTTCTGTTTTTAGATTATTCATCCATTCAGTTAAGTAGTTTTCAGCTGGTAGTTGCACTTCCCAGGTTCACATTCTGGAGTGTTCGTACTGTATATCCAGCTCTGTCATCAGGGCCCAAATGGCCCCAGCAGCATACAGTATCTTTTATCAGCTTGGACTGACATAGCAGTTACAACTCTATCTGGATAGTGATAAACAGGCTGCACTGGTAACCTCCTGCCAGGATGCAGTCACAGTTTCCCCTCATTTAACAGTAGAGGACACTATAAGGAGTTGCTTCTCTCCAATCTGCCTGGTACCATGTGGTTTTTGGTTTTTTTAGGGCCATGTACATTGTGACCATGCCCTCCAGAAGCAAGGGAAATTTTTGGCTTTTCTGGCTGTAGCATGAGCAGAGGGCTGACTCCTATGGTCATCCTATATCTGCTACAATCTGAAAAGCTTTTATTTCTCCTGCTTCTGGGGTGCAAGGCTACAGCGTAGTTGTACTGTGCCTAACCATACAAAATAATGTATGTCTCTGATTAAAGAGAAAAAGGATTCAATACTAACACAAGATCTCCAGTCCTCTGAATGCTTCCTAACTCTTTTCTAACTACAAAAAAAACCAGTGCAGGTGAAGGAATTGAGAAAAAAGGTGAAGGCGAAATACACAGTATGACTAGAATGAGAGAAATATAGGAAAATAGGAGAAAGGAGGGGGAAGATAACCTGAATCCTACTGTTAAAGCCAATGAATCAGTTGGATTTACCTATATGTTGACACAATGTGGAACAACTGACTCAATGAGTCTAGCTCTAGTTGGGACTTATAGGATTCCAGCTGTGGTCTTCCTTTCAGACAGCTGAGGATGAGACTCCCTGTGCTGCTGAGGATCTGAGAACTTACTACCCCAATTATAGCTGCAGGTTCTGCATGGTATAGTACAGAGAGTAAGAGACAGCCTGACTGAGACATTGATACACTAGCAGAGTTCCTGTGGTGTAACCAGAACTGACATTATTTATGTTATGGTGAAAGTCATTAAAAAATCTAATAAAAAGAAGTACTTTATAGGTGTCAATGAACCCCACAGCCATGATGCAAAAGGAATATTAGATAGAAAATCTGTATTTCTTTCTTTCTTCCCAGAAAATATCGCTATTTGTCCAGACATAAAGCATTTATCTTTCTTAAGCAAAATTTTTACAAACTCTTCAACCTGTATATGATCAGAAACACTTAAGAATATTATTGAAAATTTGGAAATTATTCTACTCCAATAGATAAAAATAAATAATGTGTGTTTCCTTTTTCTTTGAACCAAACCACATTTTGCCACTATCATGGATGTTTATAGGAAAAAAGCTATTCTGGTATTTGAATGGGGTCACATAAAGGTTAAAAACACAAGCCTGCAATAAATGAGTGCAACAGAATTAAAAGGGGGAAAGACACCTTAGCTAGGTCACAGGTATGTTACACAATTTGTTGCCTAAACTAATTTGTGCATTTGATTTCTTCTATGGTCTACTGAAGTGCTTACTTGTTCTATGCTGACATAGAACTGATGGCATCTCAGCATGTTAGACAATAATATTAACCCTGTTGGAAATATTAAATTTTACAGTGTTCAAATTAACAATTATCAGGATAACAACATGCTTTTTCTCCTTGTGCTACTGCTACAGAAGCAAAAATGAGCTACCCCAAAAGTCTGCCACAGTCAGCCAATATAATGCTTTAAACATATGTTACATTCTTTACTGTTCTGATTGCTCTGTTATCTAGCTCTGGTTAAAAACGAGAAAGCTAAAAATGCAAATATTCACAACAGCCTTCTAATTTCTTCATTTTTGGTGTTGCTCTCGTTGATGTCAACAGGACTACTACAAAACAAACAGTTTAAAGACTGCAGCCAAGAAGATGGTAAACCTTTTAATATTATCATTGAAGTCCATACTGATTGAGCTAAAAGACAGAAATTACTTTTGAAGATTTGCTGCCCCCTCGTGTCCACTTCAATGTCCTGTGGCTTATTTCTACTTCAATTACAGGGTGGACAGGAATAGGAGTTAGAAAAACAATCTCTATTTAGTTTATTTTTTAAAAAACAAACACTGTATATACTGTATATATGCAGTAATCCAACATTTTTCCAGATCATGAAGCTAAATAATTACACAAACACTGTTTCCAAACCGTGAATCTCTGCTCATTTCAGAAAGTGGAAGCACCAGGATTCTGGAGACAAGAGTGCTATTAAAACCTTGAGTATGATTGAGCTTTGATTAAAGAAACTCTGGCCTGTTACAGACTGCCAAAATAAAGCTGCTTCGGGTCTCTCTGGAAGTATGCTATTTAAATGATGCATGGGTCCTACGAGTCCGGAGGTCGCGCCAAAGCCATACTCCATTCCTAAGCACTGGAGTGCAGCTTTGGTGCAGCTTCTGGATTCTTAGGATGCATGCATCATTTAAACAGCATACCTCCAAAGAGACCCGAAGCAGCTTTATTTTGGCAGTCTGTAACAGGCCATTGTAATCAGTTTCTTTAAAATATATGACTGGAAGAAGGTATTATTAGTTCTGTGGGCTGCCAAGGAAGTATATATAAAAAAGGTCTGCCTAGCTTTTGAAACATTGCCTATTTATTTATTTATTGGACATATCCCACCTTTCTCCCAAAATGGGATTCATGCCTAAGATACAGTCTAGGTCACAGTTTCTCCAGGGTAAAAAAGTTGAAAAAGGCACCCCTCCGTGGATTTTGGAACGTGCCCCACATTTAGTAATCTATGTTCAGGGACCGTGCTGTCCCCAGATGTTTACAAGCTCCTCAGACCAAGATCTGTGCCTGTGAGCAAACTCAAGTACATATCCACAATCCTCCATATCTACGGATTTTTTTATCCATGGATTCAAGCATCCACAGCATGAAAATATTTTTAAAATATATAAATTCCAAAAAGCAAACCTTAATTTTGTCATTTTATATAAGGGACACCATTTTACTATGTCACTGTATTTAACGGTATTTCAGCATCCACAAATTTTGGTATCCACGGTGGGGGCCTGGAACCAAATTTCACTGGATACCAAATTTCACTGTACTGTATGATTTACACTCGTCCCCCGGGATACGAATGCGCCGCGTTACGAAATTTCCGGGTTACGAAAAAAAAAATACAAAATAATTCCGGGTTACGAAGGTTTTTCCGGCTTGCGAAAAAAGTTTTGGTGCTTTTCGGCGCCATTTTGCACGGAATCGCGGCTTTTCCCCATTAGCGCCTATGGCAATTCGGCTTGCGAAAGACTTCCGGGTTACGAAAATGGCGGCGGAACGAATTAATTTCGTAACCCGGGGGACGAGTGTATTGGAATCTCTTACTAATAAAAATAATAAATAATAAAAACTTTATTTATATACCGCCTTTCCTGTAGATCCTTTGGAATGTGTTAATATTCAGGACCTGGACAATTAGAGAAAGACTAGTATTTCTGTGTTATGTTTGGTTTCTCGGTAAACATGAAAATTTCAACCTTGCACCAAGAATCCCCTGCACTCTGTAATCACTTAAGGCTCTAAGACAAAACTAACTTGTGCTGGAAAATTATTTCAATTTCTGTCAATAAATTAATAGCTACTGAACTGAGAACAGTTTGTCCATTTTTTAACTAAAACACCAAAAACACAAAAGTATTTTCCATAAAAATGCATAATAAGATAGCCCTAGAAGAATCGGGGAGGGGGGGGGGATGTGGCAAGTAAAATTACAGTGGGGTATAGTGATTTGAGTGTAGGAGACCAGGACTGGAATCCCCATTCAGTGGACAACCTTGGAAAAGTCACACTCCCTTTGCATCGGGGAACAAATCTTGCCAAGAAAATCCCATGATAGATTCACTTTAGGCACACGGTAAGTCAGAAGTGACTTCAAGGCACATACAAAAACAAATTACAAAACCAGAACAACCAAAAACCCACCCTACTTAAGTATTTCCTGCTGCTTTATTCTCCTCACCCCCTTTATAAAGTTTGAAGTCAGAAACTTTTTTGCTCCTGGGCAGAACAGTAATTGTACACTTCTTACATTTATTTCATTCCCCCCCCCCCCAAATATCAAACAAGAGTTCTAAAACACTGTAATGTGGATTACAGTTTTGTCTATATATCTTTCCCCTACTCCCCAACTAACCATACTTACACATCAATAGATGTACATCATTAAGAATGACCTTGCCTAAGCTAAGCTTAAAGGACACCGTAATGAAAGAAAGATCTACAAAGAAAAATGTAACACACTTTTAATGAACTATATATCCTGATGCAAAAGTTTCTAGGTAGTTGAAACATTTAACACTATAATTAAACCAAAATTTGCAAGAGAAAAAAAATCCTGTGTGCACAGAAGATAAAATATTTGCTTTTAAACTAGCACAGCATGAATTCTTTCCTCAAGTGTCTCACCAGCATTTTTAGTCTTCTCAGTTCATTTGTTTTGGAAATGTTACTATATTCTGTATGGCCATCTATTTTCTACACTATAGATATGCCAACTGTTTCACATTTTATGTCCTGTCTGAGCAACCTTCTTATTCATTCGCTGTTATTTTAAAAACTATTTATTCATATCTATTTGCTGGATAGATCTTCTGTACTATTTCCTTAATAAAACATTGAGATAATCTGTCTAAGGGGCTCAGCACACTGCCACTAAGAGGCGGCCCTGCCCTGGGTTGGGGACATGGCAACTGCACGCCATGCCCCCAACCCAGCAGTTCAAAGAGGCTGCAAAAAGTGGTTTCTTTTTGCACCATGGAAATGATGCACTAGCCACCACTGCTGCGGCTTCTCTGCGGCTTTTTGGCACAGCGTGACGCCACCTGACATGTGGCTGGTCAGGCGGCATGATGCTGGCATGATGTCGGTGTGGGGGTGTGCGGTCACCACACCCCCACTCTGCTCTCATGCTGGTGTATTTTGCCAGTTTGTTGAGATCCTAAGGTTCCTAACTAAAAAATCCCTCATACACATTTCCTCAAAAACTGGATTTCTCTTTTATTAATTCATATCCTAATCCATCTTTCAAGCATCTATGTACAAATCTAGGACTTAGGGATACATTTCCTTAGGTTTCATAGTAAATTCCCGATTTCTACCATGCCACTTGCACTATTGTGCCACATCAGGCCATTCAAATCAGATTCAGGGGTCAGTTCACACTACACAACTATAGTGCCATGATTCAAGTTTAATGGGCATGCCCTACCAAATCCATGGATTTTCTGTTTAGGGAAGAGCATTTAGAATTTTCAGAGAACTCTAGTGTCTCGCCAAACTACAAACTCCAGGATTTCATAGGCGTGTTACAAACCGCCATAAGGGACGTGACGTCCTTAGGATGTCCCATTTTGAAAAAGAGGCGTCTCTTCCAGACGCCCCTTACCCTATCACGGACAGAATCCGTAACAAATGGCGGCAGCTGTTCCACACGGCAGCTGCCATTTTGACGTAACGGACGCTCTGCGTCCGCATGTTGCAGCCCGGAAGTGATGCCGCAAGTGCGTGCTTTGGCACTTGCGGCGTCTCTTCCGGGTTGCCGGAAGGAGCGCCATTTTCACACTCTTCTTTGCAGCGTGGAGGAGTCACGCGGTTTGGCTGCTGCGACTCTTCCGCGCTGCAACCGGCAGCGGCCCGAGACCGCCACTTTTGGGCGGTCTGTAACGGGCCATAGGATGCACCAAGGCCATTAAAGTGGGATTCAAAAAGGATGTTGACAAACTGGAGCATGTCCGAAGGAAAGTGACTAAAACGGTGAAGGGTCTGGAAACCATGCCCTATGAGGAATGATTTAGGGGGCTGAGGATGTTTAGCCTGGAGAAGAGGTTAAGAGGTGATATGATAGCCCTGTTTAAATATTTGAAGGGATGTCATATTGAGGAGGGAGCAAGCTTGTTTTCTGCTGCTCCAGAGAATAGGACCCGGAACAATGGATGCAAGCTATAGGAAAAGAGATTCCATCTCAACATTAGGAGGAACTTCCTCACAGTAAGGGCTGTTTGACAGTAGAACACACTCCCTCGGAGTGTAGTGGACTCTCCTTCTTTGGAGGTCTTTAAGCAGAGGCTGGATGGCCATCTTTCAGGGATGCTTTGTAATTTCCTGCATGACAGGGGGTTGGACTGGATGGCCCTTGTTATCTCTTCCAACTCTATGATTTTATGCTACACTTATGTAGTGTGAAAGGGACTTCGGAAAGGTACTCCTGTGCCTTACCTTAGTGTGGCCAACCACCCCCAATGTTCTGGATTCCCATGCACAACTTTATTGTTGAGTGCTGATATGGGCACTGCAAAACACTTAAAATGACCTGGGCCAGAAATCCACAGAACATATTTTTATAAAATGTGCATACACTAACCTGTAAATATTTTAGAAACACAGTGTGCCTGTGTTTCATGCTGGTGCACCATACACAGCTTTTAGAATACGCTGAAAGCCGTGCCAGAAGAGCCCGTCGTGCGCCCCGGAAGAACTAATGGGGCGTGTGCCTGTGATGTGTGTGCACTGCCATGCTGCTACGCACCACGGGCACAAGCCACATTAGTTTCTATGGGGCTTCACCATATGCTGATTTCCCCTTACGCTGAGGGATACAGAACAGATCCCCGCGTAAGGGGAGGGCGCATTGTAATTGTAGATGTAATTGCAAGATTGATTTATATTTCACAGATGGCAAACCCAGCCAATTAATTTTCCATTCAAATCCCATAAATAAAATACAATACTCCATTAATTTGCACCCAACCCCAAAATCATTCTAGATTTGCAAAAAATGCACAAAATGAATGGCTAATATTTTTATGACTACTTTTCTCAAGATAAAATGGCAATTGCTTATCAAAAGGGACTTCCAAAAATTTGACAGAGCCCTAATCCAAAAGCAGACAAGGATAAATCATGAATTTACTCCCATCTGATTTCCCAATTTCCATCCAGGTTGTGCTGTAAATTTTAAAAAGTTTTCCTTCAGTTAATTAACCCACTCATGAATCATCATGACTTCTAAAAATTCAATTCAACATTGAATTCAGTATTCAGAATTACTCCTCTTTTATGAAGGAGTTCCAAATACTGGGAGAGTGGTAGGAGAACTAAGAGATAAAGATAGATGAAAGAGGCCAAGGAAAATTAGGAAGAACATGCAGGTTTTTTTTTTTTGTGGGGGGGGTATTATAGGTTAGAGACAGAATGAGCAGCAAAGAAGAGAAACAGATGCCTTGGCTTACTATTCAAAAACACCAATGCCCTCAAGGAAATTTGTTCACAATTTCTCAGGGTAAGGCTGCCCTTGGCAGCTATCCAACCAACCATGTTGAGCCCTGAGACTAACATACCCCCCCCCCCCCCCCCCAGTCTGTAAATACTTGCCAGAAGAGAATCTTTTCTCTATATGGATTCACCTGTTGTGGACCTATTGTTGTCTTGTGTGAAATTAAAGTATGTCGGCTGCGATCCTGTTGGGGACTTAACTCTTTGTCTATGGGAGGTGGAACTGGACAGGTCCATAACATGTGTCCAATAAAGAGCTGATGTTACATTATTTTTAGGGGAATGAGCAGAGTGACCAATGTGCAATGGGACTGAAGTTTACTGGGACTGAGCCACATTAATCCCAGTATGTATCAAGACACTGACTAAGGAGCGCTGATGAGCACTAGGACACTCTTGCTTGTGTCCTGTTACACATCTTCAGAATTCACTAACAGGGTTTTTTTAGCACCTCTGCTACATAGCTAACCAAATGTAAAGTTACATAACATATACCAGACAACATGGGTGGTGGGAATGTACCCTAGAGTTCTCTAGTGGAAATTTTGGAATATTTGAGTGTTTTTTTTTGTTTTTTTTTTGCAAAAACTGTTTTTAACCCCAGGGGCATCCAAGCATGGTAAAAATGTCATCTACACCCCTAAGGTCCATTTTGAACATGCTGGGGCAAAAATTAAATACGTATTTGAGCCCTAGGTAAGCATCTGTGGAAACACATCTATCCAAGGGGTTAATATCCCTCTGTGTGTGTGTGTGTGTGTGTGTGTGTGTGTGTGTACACATACACACACACCTTTATATATCTATAAACATCATACACACACACACACACACACACACACACAGCCATAAGGCATCCATTGTTTGTAGTTTGCACCACTTCCTTAAGCACTGTTAAATACAAAACAGATAAGTATTTAAATTTTCTATTGTGACTCCAAAACACTTTCTGTCAGATTTTTGCAAAAGCTAGTCAAGCAAGAAGGAAAAAGATTTATACACAGATGTGAATCGAAAGAGATAAATGACCAAGTAACAATCAAAAGAAATGAAAGACTTTTGTAATTGGCCTGACTTACAATTGATTTTCTGTAATCAAGCAAATACTGATCTTTCCTGGCTTGTCATGTCAGCAGGAAAAGACATGTTCAGTGTTCCAGAGTACATAAAAAATGATGGTTTCATGGTCCTGTCAGTGCTTCACACTTTGGCTTTTCAGCATTTTTGGTTACACCAGCTGAGATGCATTGCTATTTTCACTAACATAAGTTTATTAGAAATCATTAACACACTTCAGCATTGACCCTCAGTTGTCAGAACTTGGCGCAGCTCCTGACCATTGAAGATTAATTTTATGCTTACTGTGCATTAGCTCTTTTAAAGCATAATTAAACTTTTACAAAACCAAACTGCATTTTTGGGATGACCAAAGAAAAATGCGTGTCCTCTTAACTTTTCCCTCCCAAGCTTTTGATTTTGTAGATGTAAGGTGGACAAATTTTAACTGCAACTCAAGAGAACTGCTTCAGGAAACCTGTATGATTGCACATAGTCCACTCGGATTATTTAGAGAGCAATTGTAAATTGGAAGGGAGGGTTGGAAATGGAAATACTGACTGTGTACTACTGTACAGCCTTTCCACTTCACACAGAAAAGGCTGGAAGTAAGCCAATCTACTTGGGAGAGAAATGGGCAACACCAATTCAGGATGCTATAGCAGTGACATCCAATTCCAGAGTCTCTAGGGGCATGGAGAAGCTTTGGAACCAGTGGATTCTTAGCTATTCCCAACCCACTTTATTCCTGAAACATGGGGGTGGGGTCTGGTACCCAAGGGCCACACAATATCCAAGGATTACCCATGACCCACAAGCTGCACAATTCTCAGTTCTACTCTGTAAGCGTCTCCAAGCCACTGTTACACTAAGAACCTTTATAATTGGATATACAGATTAAGTATCCCTTATCTGGAATTCTGCAATTGAAAATACTACAAAATCTAAATCTTTTTGAGCTACGTACTTGTATTGTGTTTGCAAGGCTGCAAAGCCTTGGATTTTCACCATTTCGCAGATATGGAAATACAGGTATTTTAAAATCTGAAAAAAATTACAAATATGGAACACATCTGGTTCCAAACATTTTGAAAAAGGGTTTCTTAACCCGTAATGAGCAGATTTTAAAACTATCTTGTAACAGCTAAACCAGATTGTGTTTTTTTCTTAAATGACAGAAAAATAACACATTTATTTCAAAAACAATCACCTAGTACAAGGGGCCCTTGGTATCTGCTAGGGTTTGTTTCCAAGTCCCCCATGGATATGAAAATCTGTGGATGCTCAAGTCCTATTATATACAATGGCACAGTAAAATGGTGTCCCTTATATCAAATGGCAAAATCAAGGTCTGCTTTTTGGATTTAAAAAGTACTATTTTCAAGCCTTGGATGGTTGAATCCATGATAAAAAAAAATCCATGAATACAGAGTGCCAACTGTATTCTTGACTTAGAAAGTACACATATATGTTAATAAAATAGAGAACAGTGTCGATCTTGGTTTTCAAAAGCTTGAATGCATTAGCAATGCGGAATCACTTAAGAAATCATACCTCAGCATTCAGGTTGTCTGCCAAGCTTTCAAGGAACTGGCTCTCAATTGGGTTCTGCTGCGTAAGCAGAGTCAGGTAATGGCTGAGTTTGTCATGTGTTGTAATAATGACACCTTCTCCAAATTTGTCAAACTGAGGCCGTCCAGCTCGGCCAAATATCTGCATGACATCTAAAATTCCAAGGTCAACAAAGGATCCTCTTTTTGCAGCATAGATCTGTGTTCCCTGGGTGAAGAAAAGTTAATAAAAATTAACATAAACACACATGACTATAATCCAGATGAGCTGGAGACCAAAATTAGGCAAATACGGCAGGATTTCAAAAGTGTACTTAAGCTAATCCTTTCATAATCTGTGATATATTTAAATCTTTACTATACAACTAGATTCCCAAAGGAGAGTGTCAGTTGAGCAAGCAATCCCTCCCCACAACACTGCTAGATAATTAGCTGCACATCTTTCTCCATACTTTTGCAAACAGAAAAAAACAAACCAAAACACACCTTTTGCTATATGACGCTATGGTGTTGTTGTTTTTTAAATAGTTGATACAGATACAGGACATGCTCTTACCTTAATAATGACAGCATGAGCTGGAAGATTGACACCCCAGGCTAAAGTTGCTGTACACACCAATACTTTTATGTACCCCCGAGAAAACAAATTTTCCACCAAACTCCTATCTTGCCTCAGCATTCCGGCATGATGAATACTGAATCCATCTGGAAACATTTCTCGTAATTGCTTGTTTCTGGATCTTTGTACCTTTTCATAGATAAAGAAAAAAAAAGTAAATCCATATAATATTCACAGTAAAATGGAATAATCTTGGAAACTGGTTGAGGGAAAAGACATATAGCAAGCATGATCTTTCTTTTATTGATCAATTTCTTTATACGTATAATGCCATCTATAAATCTGGAAGTAATAAGGAGTTACTTAAGAGGTAAAAGCTCCTCAAGAATCTTTTCACAAGTTGCATACAAAGCAGTCATCATTAAGCCCTTCAAGACCAGGGATCTACCTTTTGTCTACATTTTTTTGGACACCTTTCATATAGGTTTCCATATAAAAGAAATCCTTTAGAAGCTATAATTGGTGCAAAATGTGGTGGTGAGAATTGCTGTAGGAGCTAGGACTCTTATCACCTTACACTATTCCCACATGTTATGTCCTGGTATGAGCTTTTAAAAACTCTATCTGAAAGACCACTTGCACTCATATATGTCTCTTCAAATCTTAAGATCAGTATATGAGGTTCTGTCAATCTAGCACATAGTAGACAACTGTGGACCTCCAAATATTTCCTGACTGCAACACCCTCACCTCTGACCTGGATTCAAGGAAGTTGTGGGCCAAAAACATTTGGCAATTAGAGCTGTCCACCCCTCCAACTTTTTGTGAGGAAACATTTTGTTACAGAAAGATCGTGACTGAGTTTTTAACAATTATTGAGCATAATGTTTAATGGACCATTTTAACTTGTTATTTAGATGTTTTACCGTTTTGAAAATTATGTTTATAATTTATCTTGCAATCTTTAACCATTGAGCATGGTGTAGTAGTTTGAGTGTTGGACTATGATCCTGGAGACCAGCATTTGAATCTTTGCTCAACCATGGAAACCCACTGGGTGACCTTGGCCAAGTCACGTTCTCTTAGTCCTAGAGGAAGGCAAAAGTAAACCTGCCTTAGAACAAATCTTGCCAAGAAAACCCCATATTAGTGTCATCGTAAGACTGAAATGACTTGATGGCATAGAACAACTTTACCCTGTGTGTGTGTTCATGTGTATGTGTACACAAGCCGCAACAGAAATGCAAGTAATAATAATACACAAAATATATTAGCAGAAGAATACTGTATTAAAAAATACATACTGATTTGGAGGTCTGAGAAAACCAAAGAACAGAAGACATGTTAAGTTCTTTCTTCCTAGAATTCTGCACACAGCAAAAGCATCTGCAAATTAAGGGCCTTACAAAGCCCTGGGCTTTGGTGAGACACTATAGGAAATGAGTTCATATTTGGGGTTCAGACCTTGAGAATACTGTATATACTGCTGTGACACTATCACTACACAGATAAACGCTTGTGGGAAAAGATCTCATTTCCTCTTAGAACACCAAAAATGAAATACTGAAAACAGAGAGGTGACTTCTTCTAAAGTTCCTCATAAATCTTCTAAGTAAACAAAGGCTATTTTTTTCAGTGAGGCATGATATGGAAGAGAAGAGTAGACACTCAGGTAATAGAAGAAAAATGTACCTGCGTTCCAAAAGACTCCATCCTATGCAACACAGTTCATCTCCTTAGGAAGGCTTGATCATCAAAGTTAAGGAGATTTATTATTTACTAAGATAAAAATCTCCCATCTTTTCCAAGTTTATAGGCAACAGAGAACACCCATACTCCTTGGACAACATTTCATATCTCCCAATTTCAAAGGCATACCAGAAAATGACCTTTGCGGAAATTCTTAAAACAGGCAGATTGTGTGTAAAACGTACAATCTCATCTCAATTCCATACCTACTCTTACAGCAGATTGTGAAGTATGAATGTAGTACAAGCAAACATGACAAACTGTTATTATTTCAAAGATACTGCACTCTAGAGATTTTTTCAGAAAACCCAGAAAGACTGCTAAAACCCAACATTGTCTGAATAATAAAAAAAAACCTATCCCAAATATGCACTTTAATAGTATAATAAAATTGAGAAAACACATACTGAAAGCATTGAATAGCTGTTAATGGAGTCTCAACCTACTTATTTCAGAGGCTTTTCTAGGAAAAGTGACCCTGAAACAGTGAGTACAATGTTGTCGAAGCATATCCAGCTTTCCACTACCTTCATTTAATGGTTTCAATAGTTCAGTAATCTTTCTGATCTGTCAATATTGTGTATACTCTTTAGAGCTAAATTACAATTATAGACATTTTTATTATATTTGTTCAACCTTGTGCAAACATGAGATTTATAAATAATTACTATAATGAATATCCTATACAAAGCATTGTCAACTAGAGGTTCTGATATAGACACTTGTCTTTTGAGAAATGTCAAACCTACCTCTTCCATCTATACAGTACAAGTACCCAACATGTATCTCGGCTAACGGCAGACATTTCAGGCAGTAGTAAAAAGAAACAAAAGGATATGGCAGATCTATTATTAGAAAATAGAAATGGCACAAGCTCTCTTATGAACATGCAACTCCAACACTAATTTCTCCTCCTGCATCAACTTATTTTTTGTTAACAGTTGTCAAGTCAACTTTGACTTATGGCAGTCCTGTGAATGAGTGACCTGCAAGTTACTCTACTATCAACAAGCTCTGTGGAAGACAAGGAGGACCTTGGAGGCTTAGCTCCAGAGGCCACTCCCTTGCCTCTAATTACATCCTGCTGGAATTAGGAAGAACACGAAGGCTGCCTCTATATAAACTGCTCTTTCGGCCATTACCAGACTGAAGAAGGTAGGGAGGTTTCTAAGGCTGATGCTTCAAAAATGGCCCCACATTTTATGCCACTAGTTTGATTGGGATTATTGCTCTGGTTATTTTATGTTCTACATTTTATATTGGATTTTATATTCTGAAAATGTTTTTCCCCAGACAGGACTATAAGCAAAAGGGTCTCCAACTACTATCTGGAGATTCATCAGGTAATAAGGAAAAGAAACAAAATAAAATCACTAACGTTTTCTGCTCCCGAGGAGGGGAGGCAGTTATTGAGGATATACCCTTATCACCCCCGGAACCTACTCTAGATTGGTCAATTGATCATAGATACTCAACACATGAGATGGGCTCAGAAGAGGGTGCTTTTAATTTGGCATTTGAGTTAGCAATTGTAGAAAATGTTTCTCTCATTACTAGGATGGACCAAGAGGAGAGAGGAAAGATACTGGATGGTTTTATGACAAAGCAAATAGATGAGCTAGCACAATGTCATACCCAACCAGAGAAAGAACCCTCCTTAACTTCAACTGAACAGAGAGAGGAGAAAAATTGTAACTCATTATTTCAGTGAGTTACAGATATCTTGGAAGAAATGAAGCTGATAAAATCCTTTCTTTCTGAATCCTATAAGTTGCTAACTATGGTGCAGTCCAGACTGGTGCTTTGTGCTGGCCTGGCCACATACTAGGATTGCGCAGGGGCAGAGTGACCGCATGCCCCACAACCCTAATTTGTGGCAGCAGTGCCATCATGGCACCCTCCCATCCACATGGGGGCCGCCATGACATCACACACATGCTGTGTCCAAATGGCGCAGTGTATGCATGACATCTTCATGCTGCCCCAGGCTGCTTACGGCAGCCTGGCTGTGGCTTGTGAAGGAGCTCCGAAACGCATCATTCTTGCAGCAACCAAACGGCTGCAGGAATGATGCCAGGGAGAAAGGGGCCAGGTGGCCCTTTTCTCCCATGGTTCTGGATCCCGGGATGTCCAGGGGCATGAAATCCCAAGGACACCCCTTTTCTGCACCATGTGGTCTGGAAAAACTCTACATTGGGGCCGCAGGGCTGTCGGTTAGGCTGCACTGCCCCCAACCCGAAGTGTTAACTGACTTAAAATAAGATACGTAGAAATACTAATATACAAGCCGATACTGACACTGTAACCCCTGCAGAGGGTCTCCTTGGCCAGGAAAGATCAGTAAATAAGAATATAAAGAGCATGCCTAAAAAGAAAAGAACTCATTGAAAGAAAAATAAAACTGAGCTATTAAACTGTAAAAAGAGCAAAAATATTAAGCACCCAAACAAAGTTAAAAAAACAGCCTGTAAGTTTATTTATAGCCATCTATTCAAACTGATCAGACATCCCAACTCCCAGTACAACCAAAATTCAATGACAACTGGGAACTAAGATTATTGGCCCACACTCTGGTGTTTTGTTGGCTACCCTAAACAAAAGGGAATGCTCAAGATAGAATACCTGTTCTATAATTATACTCACACACGAGTGGTAGTGACTTTTGAGAACTGCACTACAGCTAAAAAGGTATATGAGAAGAGACAGGAAATACAGACCTTGGGTATAACTAGATACTACAAAAATATGGCTCCTGCTTTATCCTTGAGAAGCCTTCACCAACGTGGGATTAATAGATGCAATCCACCCCCTAAAAATGAATTGGCATGTAAGAATGATGTTATTAATTTGGAAGAACCATCTGAATCTATGTTACCATTAACCCAGACAGAGGAGTGGCAGGGATTGTTAAAAAGAATTCATGGTCAATACTGACAGAAGGGAAACATATCAGTCTCCTCCAGATTCCAATGCTCAGTGTCAAAACACTAAGGAAATTCATCAAGATGTAACAGACCGAAGGCCACGGGATGACCTTATCAACCCAGTTAGAAATGTTCGCCAATTAGTGGTTCAAGCGGAAATTCACCCACTAAAGGAAGCCATGTCTAAAGACCTATGTTCTCTGAGCATGGTTCAGCCTGGAATACAAACAATGGGTGTCATCTTGTTATGGATGACATTATAACTGGACTGGGAAGTGACTGTTCAATTGGGGCAGATACTAGATGTCGTGGCAACAACCCTATATGACCAAACAAGGAATTAGGAATAAATTATCCCTTTCATTTTTGCAAGCAGCTGGAGAAATTTGACAAGTTAACACTGCCCAAAAGTTTACAGCAGCCCCCAATACCTAATCTAGCCACCAGCTTAAATTCCCACTTTGAGTTGCTCTCATGGAATGTGGCTGGTCTCGCAAATAAGATGCACGATAAAAACATAATTAACTTTCTAATGATATATACAGCCATAAATTTGCAGGAGACCTGGATCTGCTCTAATCAACTTGATGTTAGCCTTGTAGGCTATAAACATTGGCTGAAACTAGCTTGTAAATTGACTAAATTTGGTCAGCCACGTGGAGGACTAATAAAAATAATAAATAAATAAAATTTTTATTTTTATACCGCCCTTCCATAGATCAGGGCGGTTGACAGCATAATATCAAACAACATATACATCAGGGTTAAAAACAATTACACACAAACAAAATAAAAACCCCGTTAGCCAGTCCTCTTTGCCACAGAAGAGGAAGGGAGGCCCACTGGACTTTGATCGGGGAATGCAAGTTGAAATAGAAAGGTTTTTAGGTCCTTTCTAAATTGGGCCAGGGAGGTGGCCGAGCGGAGCTCTGTGGGCAGCGTGTTCCAAAGGGCCGGGGCGGCGATGGAAAATGTCTTCCTCGCGGTGGAGGTCAACCTAGCCCCTGGCATCCTAAGTAGTTGCTGCCCAGATATTCTGAGGGTGCGGGACGGAATGTACGGGGAGAGGCGGTCCTTCAGG
>NC_056522.1:116077755-116121675 GCF_019175285.1 Sceloporus undulatus | reverse complement strand
GCCCAAGCCATTTAGGGCTTTATAGGTCATCACCAACACCTTATATTATGCCCGGAAGTGAATAGGCAGCCAATGCAGATCTTTCAGCACCGGTGTAATATGGCTGGCCCTGGAAGTACCAGTGACCAGCCTGGCTGCCATATTCTGTACCATTTGTAGCTTCCGGGTTTGGTATAAGGGTTGCCCCATGTAGAGTGCGTTGCAGAAATCCAATCTTGAGGTTACCAGAGCGTGTACTACCGTTTCAAGGTCCCTTTGTATTTGATGTTTATAATTTATGTTTTATATGAATTACTTTTTGTAATGGTGTACATTATACAAAATAAACTTATTTACTTATTATCAACAACTCAGGTCTTGAGGACTAAGGGTGTGGTTTCCTTTACTGAGTCTACCCATCTGGAATGCAATTTTTGTCTTTTCCTATTTTTTTTCCCCACAAGTCCATGGTATCTGTAGAACTCTTCTCCAGAGCCACATTTCAAATGAGTTGATTTTCTTCCTTTCAGCTTTCTCCTCTGTCCAGCTTTCACAGCCACGCATAGAAACGGGAAATACAATGGCATGGACAATCTTGACTTTGGTATGCAATGATCTGTCTCGACACTTCAGGATCTTTTCTAGTTCCTTCACAGCTGCCCTTCTAAGCCCCAATCTTCTGATTGCCTCACTGCAGTCTCCATTCTGACGAGTCAAGGTATAGAAAATCTTTATTTCAATGTCTTCATTGCCTACTTTAAAATTATGTAAATCAGCTGTGGTTGTTATTTTTTTCTTCTTAACATTCAGCTCTAAACCTGTATTTGCACTTTCTTCCTAGACTTTCTTGAGTAATTGTTCCAAGTCTTTGCTATTTTCTGCTAGTAATATATATCCTCTGTGTATCTTGAATTGTGATGTTCCTTCATCCACATTTTTATGCATCCATCCTTGGAGTCTAATCCTGCTCTACGTATGATATATTCAGCATACAAATTAAATTGATAGGGTGATAAAATGCAGTCTTGTTTGTCAAGGGTCCCATCTATGGAAGAGCAGATCATGTCCTACTTCTGGAGGGCTATTTAAAAGCAGAAGGAAAGCACAATTTTATATCTAAGCATTTACCATATATACTCAACTAAAAATGGATCTCATGAGGGCAGGTTTTAGGGCCAAAATTATGGATTTTGGTATGGCCCATGGATAACTCAAGGGTAAAACCTTGAGGTTCTTTGGCATTTCCCTGTGACAGTGTACAGAGATTGCTTCCCTGCCATAGCAGGGAAGGAATAAAGAGCCACGGTTGCAGCCATATTTTTCCTTGGAGTTGAACAGGCACAGTCGCTTTCCTGTCATCAGTTGTCTGCAACCAGAAGGCTTGTTTTCTCACAGAGGGTGGAAAGAAGGAGGAGGAGGAGGTGAGCAGGTGGTGAAGAGTCATTTGGGGAGAGTCAGCTGTAAAAGGAGTGGAGGCAGAGAGACAGAAAAGAGTGGAGGCAGAGAGACAAGAGACAGACTCTTAGCGAAGCAGCAATCTGTCAGTCAAATTCTATTGTTTTAGGCCGATGGCCTTTGCATAAAACAGTATCACAAAAACACAAAATACATACATATCATATTTGCAACATCAGTGGTTATACAGCAATTTATGATTTATAAAACTAAACATTTAGAAAATTTTAAAATAACTATATATAGCTAGTCTAAAATTATTAAATATAATCTTCATCTTTACAACCTATGGCTATTTCTGAAGCAGCAATCATCCACCATGCTCTCTGCTTCCCCAGTGGCTCTTTCAGCGATCACTCCTGAGGCAGGGAGGGAAGGAAGAAAGGAGGGAGAGACTACAGTATTCCCCTGCTCACTGAGCGGGCGGAGAAATCTGAAAGAGCTGCCATCGCATTACCATATTGACACATATAGATGTCAACCTAGAATTTTGGGGTCAATTTTTGGGCATAACTTTTTCAATTTATACAATAGTATATATGATATATTTATATTTATATGTTCATAAACAGTTCATATGAGAAGTTAAATGCATCACAGCATCATAATACAATGACATTTAAATCAATGAATTAATAAAAATATGATATGTTTCCTTCAAGCTAGCACACTTGAAGCCTGCACACTTCCTATCCTGGACTGAAGAGAGTAACTAAGAAAGATGTCAACACATTTGGGATTGAAAGGAAGATTGATGGTAGCAGAGGCAATGTTCTATGGGTTGTTGTTGTATCTTGCTGTCATGGAAAAACTGACACAACAGGTTCACAACTCAAGAAATGAACTCCATGATGACTCCTTTATTATAGATTAGTTTCTATTTATTCCTTTTATTAACAGAAACAGAGGTTAACTAGATCCACCTGATTCTCATATTGGTCTTTGAAATGACATCTTCGCTTGAAGACAACAAAAAAATGTGCGTGTGTGCATTTAATATATGTTTTGTCAAGGAATGCTGACAGTCTGTAAATTTTATTCTGTTCTATTGAAATTTGTTAAATTACATTTCGTACCATTTTTATCTTTAAAAAAAGCAGTGCTATCAGCCAATGCTAATGGTGCAAATGACATTTTATGAAACACTTTTCAACACAATGGTTAATGATACGTATAATGCATTCACATGAAAATGGTACAATATGTATCCAAACTATAAGGTATTATATTGTACCTAAATATGGAGAGATACAGAGATATATAGTACAATGTACTAAAGTTTACATTGCAAACTTAGCCAGGATTGCATGAGCTACTCTTTGTTTGTACTGTCTTAAGGTCTCTGAACAATCAAACATCTCAGACCTGCATTCAGCTTCATCTCTCCAGTTCAGAGAAGTCTGTTACCCTAATGACTGAAGATGATTACTGCATGCAATGCACGGATCTAACTTTGGGATGTTGCAAAGAGGTTTAAGAGACAAAAATCACACTGTAATGAAAGCTAAGGAAAACAATTCTCTGGCTTTTTTTTTGGGGGGGGGGGGGGGAAATAATACTAAGCAGGTAGAATCCAAAGACACAGCCAGGTTAGTTTAGTTCAATATGCAAAGAATATTGTAGCACCTTTGAGACTAACTGAGACAAAGAAAGAAGTTTGTAACATAAGCTTTTGCAGACTTCAGCCGACTTTCTCAGATGCATTTGAGTAGACTTAAGTCTATGAAAGCTTATGCTACTAATTTATTTATTTCTCTCAGGTCCAAAACTGCAGAAATAATCCACTTTGAGACTGCTTTAATTGTCCTGGCTCAGTGCTAGGGAATCCTGGGAATTGTAGTTTATTGTGGCATTAGAGCTCTCTGACAAAACTACAATTCCCAGAAGGCCCGAAGCTTCCCAGCTGGGCCTTGCCTTTTCGCCGGACTCCCCACATGATCCTTGGTAGGCCTGGCCTGGCACCAATGCTCGTCTTTTCCGTCTCTACCTCCCCGGCAGGGACTGTACCACACCATTATACAGGGGCTTACCTGAAGTCCCGTTGTCCCTAATGGAGGCATGGCGTTTAGGGACAACAGAGTTTGAGGTCCGGTGGTTTTTGATATTCATGGGGGGGGGGTGTTCTAGAACAGATCCCCCACAGATACCAAGGTCCCACTGTATTTTAACTTTCTGCTTTTAATAGAATTGTGCTTTTTTTTAAACATATGTATTAATAAGACTTTTAGCAGTGTGTGTGTGTGTGTGTGCATGCACCTTTATGGCAATCCCTGAATTTCATAAGGTTTTTAAAGACAAATATTACTCAGAGATGGATCTGCCAGTTACTACTACTGAAATGTAGCCTATAGCACATGGTATTCATTGACTGTCTCCTATCCAAGTACTAACTAGGGCTGACTCTGCTTAGTTTCCAAGATCTGGTGCATTTAGGCCTACTTTGTTTTAATAAGCTGACTTAGGGCCTGAACAGACAGGCCAAAATAAAGCTGCTTTGAGTCACTTCGGAGGGACGCTGTTTAAATGACACACACATCTTAAGAGGCCAGAAGCTGCGCCAAAGCTGCACTCCAGTCCTTAGGACTGGACTCTTAGGACGTATGCATCACTTAAACAGCATACTTTCAAAGTGACCCAAAGCAGCTTTATTCTGGCTTGTTTGTTCGGGCCCTTGGATACCATGCTAGGAGAAACGTTTTTGTTGTTGTAGCATTTGTTATTCTAACAGTATTACTTGAACATTACATATATTTAAAACATACATTTGTTTTATGTTTTTGTACAAATATTCAGCCAATGGCAGTGCTAGAGCACAGAGTACACAGTATAGTGCCAGACTGAAAGGTTGCCTTAGTGTCAATGACAGAGCCAAAATATAGAGCTAATATGGTGTAGTAGTTTTTAATGCTGTTTTTAATTGATTTTATTGAGATGCCAAGGCTTGTAGATTCTTTTTGTACAATATTGCCAAAATCCGACCATATCTCTCCGCCTCTACTGCCAAGATCCTGGTCCATGCCCTAGTGATCTCACGACTTGATTACTGTAATGTCCTCCTGGCTGGGCTTCCTCTTTCTCACCTCCGTCCTTTAATCTCTGTCCAGCATTCAGCTGCACGCATTATCACTTCCACCCACCGCTCTGACCACATTTCTCCTGTGTTGGCATCCCTTCACTGGCTCCCTCTCCCTTTCCGCATTCAGTATAAGCTCCTGCTGTCGACATTCAAAGCCCTCCATGGACTGGCCCCTCCTTACTTATCAGACCTTCTTTCTCTTCACCTTCCCACCAGGGCCCTCCGTTCTGGTAGTCAAGGGTTCCTGTCTCAGCCCAGGATTTCCTCTGCCCCATCCCGGATTCGCCCCTTTTCACTTGCTGCCCCTCACTCCTGGAACCTTCTTCCTCCACAAGCAAGAGCCATCACTTCTTTAACCAGCTTCAAAACGGAGCTGAAAACCATCCTATTCAGAGAAGCTTTCCCAGGCATCGCATAATTGTCGCTTACTATCTGATGTTCTGTTGTTGGCTGTTTATCGATCCATTTCCTGTATTCCTATGTACTGTATATGTATTATCCTACTTGTGATTATGTATTTTCTCTGGATAATGATTAACCATCCATTATGAAGCCTTGCCCTCCCTCCAGTCCATCTGCCTTGGTCCAGACCTCGGAGGTTGAGAGGAACTGCTGGACCTCTTACCCTTTCCCTCCACCACTCCCTTCTCCTTCTGTGTCATGTCTTTTTAGATTGTAAGCCTGAGGGCAGGGAACCGTCTAACTAAAAAGATTTCATGTACAGCGCTGTGTAAATTTACAGCGCTTCATAAATAAAGGTTAATAATAATAATAATAATAATGTTTTATACTCCAATTGTATGCCGCTTTGATCAAATTTTGGAAAAGCGGATTATAAATAAACCATATTATTATTATTATTATTATTTTTATTAGTTTGAGTGTTGGACTATGACTATGGAAATCAGGATTCAATTCCTCATTCGGGCATGGAAACCCACTGGGTCTCCTTGGACAAATTACATACTCTCAGCTTCAGAAAACCCAATGATAGGTTTGCCTTAGGGTCACTGTAAGACAGAAACAAATTGAAGGCACACAACCAACACCAAATATATATTCATATAACTTATATAATGTGTTTTGCAATTTTCACTAAGAAAAGTAACTTTAATGTTACTAGAATACTTTTTAAAAAAGAAATATTATATGAATATCTGTCACTGGATTTCTATACAACAGGACACAGTGAATTTCTTTACCCAAAAATATATTGGCTTATTAAGGGAGATGCACAAATGTTCATTGTATACTGTATTAAGATACTGTCTTTTTTCAAAGCAGCTAAACATGGTTTCCCAGATCAGATGAAATGGAAAACTATCAGAGTTTTTAGAAACTTCTAGATGGAGCCATGGTTCAGCTAAAAAGAAAACAAAGTGGTTGCATGCATTGACAAAAGACTCAGGCATACCTGAACTCAGCAATCATTTGAATATGGCTAGTATTCGTAGACAAGATAAACTTTCTAAAAACACTTCAATTTTTTGCTTAGTTTCAACACATGAAAGCAGTTGTAGAGTATTCTGGGTAACATACAAAATACAATTAAGGTGCTCACTTTCTGAATAAAGAATATTCCCAAACAGGAGCAACCTGATACTGTTAAAAATACCAGATTGACAAAGTGTAATAACAAAAAGGCCACAAGATGGCTCCCAATACTCAATTATATGGCTAGAAAAAAAGGATGGGAAGAGATTAAAAGAGACTGCCTTTCTAAAACAACATTAAAAAAAAATCTATGATGAAATTAATTTTCACTATTAAAATTATTTGCAATTAAGCAAAAAGCTGACATAAGGCATGTACTGCAAAGCTCTTCCTTTCACAGATCCTTTTTGTTCGGTCTGCTTCTTTTTTGTCCTAGGTGATGGTTGGAGTTCTTGTTTAGGTATCTGTCTCTGTGTGTAGGTTTTTCTGTATACTTGTTTGGTTTGTGGATATCTAGGACATCCAAGAATGGCAATGTTCCTTCCTTTTCTTTTTCCACTGTGAATTAAATGTTTGGGTGGATGTTGTTCAGATGGTTCTAAAACACAGTCAGATCTTCTTCTCTGTGGCTCAGGATGGTGAAATTGTCATCCACATATCAGAACCATGTTGTTGGCTTTTTAGGTGCTTTTCAAAGTGTTTCCATGTATAAAAGTTTGCTATTAAGGGGTCCAGAGGGCTTCCCATGGCTACCCCATCTCTCTGCTCCTAGAATCCATTGTTCCACTGGAAGTAGCTTGTGGTGAGGCAATGTTCAAACAGAGCTGTGATGTCAACTGGAAAAAATTGTTGGATGAGTGCCATGGTGTCCATTATGGGCACTTTGGTGAACGAGGATGTTAAAGAAAATGCAACATGGGACATACAGTAGTAGAAATAAAACATGTATGTGAAAGTCACAATGACTAAGCAAGAGCAATTAAGAAGCCACACAAGTGAAAAAGTTAATGTAATTTAGAAGTCTTAAATGTCAAGGACAGAATTATACAATGTACAATTGGAAACACCTGAGATTCATTAAGTGTACAAGGTGAAATGATGAAATTCTTAAGTATGGGTTGAACTATGTGAACCAATCAAAATGAATGTACACGCCCACTGGGTGGAAACTGACTAAGTGGGTGGTGATTAAGAATGGCTATAATAATTGCTATGTTTGCCAATGTATTTTGTGGGTAGTTGTGGATAGTTAGAGTGTTTTGGAGATATTGGAGATTGTAGAGGGCATTAATATTTGTATATAATAGAATAAAGTAGATCTTTTATATAAGACTACTGAGTTGTCTGGTGTCTTGAGTGAAGATACAAGAGCCAGCAGAATCCTGGAAAAGTTTGGAGACATCTCAGGAAGAAGAGTGAAAAGGCTTGGAGAGTTTGTCAGGGTCTTCAGCCTATTCTCTGAAACTCTGCTGCTTTGGAAAAAAAAAAGCATTAACCACTGACCAAAGCTGGTCAGCACCGCTACATAACAAGGTGGTGAGTTAGAGCCAGAGTTGAAGAGCTACAACTCCCATCATCCCTGACAGAGGAGACCACATCAAACCTGATTACTATGACTTCAGGTTTGAATTCGGCGTTGTTCATTTTTTTCTATGAAGTGAACTGAGTCCTTGATGTAGTGGAAGGTTTTCCCAATATGTGTTTGTAATTGTGCGGCCAGAAATGTGTCCAAGTCATATGTGCTGGTGAAATGTCAGGAAAAAATTCTTATAAAACACGGATTCATAGCCTGAAAGACCCACAAAAAACCATGGATGCCAGCTGTGAAAGCCTTTGACTTTACACATGTAAATGATTTTTATGTAAAGTATGATTGAAGCAGCATGGATTTTTAAACAGTAGGAATGTTGGGTGGTGGGGTTTCTGGCATCTTTCCAACCAATAAGCCTATCCTTCATTGCTGGCTGTTTGTATGTGCTTTGCTTCTTGAAGAAAAAAGAGAATTATTTTTGCACTGAGACCAAAATGTGGGGAGGGGAGAAGCACTCAGTTTACTCTAACACAGGAGACAAAAATATCTCATGATAGTGTCTCAAAATGTTAAGAATCCCTGTCTCATGAGAGATGGGAAATCAGCCAGATGTTATTTATATCTCTATTCTGAATCACTGCAAGACCTGTTTAGTGGGATGCTGATTGTCAGATTAATAATGGAATCTTAACTCAAAGATGTGCTGGCTGTTGGGGTTTAAGGATTAGGCACAAATCTCTTCTGTTAGCAACAGCAATAGCAGCTTCATTTATATGCCGCTTCATATTGCCTAAGCAGTCTCTAAGTGCTGTACAACTGAATACATTTTAGCCACCTCAGAAGGTCGCAACTTTATGGTTTGTGAATGAGTGGCTGCAGTACAGGCATTTAACTACTTCACCACCAGGGCTCTTCTCCTGTTGACAGAAATCTCCTTTTGTCAGCAGAATCCACTGCCCCTAAACAGCTGCCAATACAGATCTGCTGACAGAACTGCTCTGCTGGTTAAGATCTGCCAGTAGAAAAACAAAACGACAGAAATAGGGATGAGGCTGAGCTATGCCAGATCCAAGCATCCAGTTCAGGTTCACAGCCATGATGGAGGCACAAAGCCAGGCCAGGGTGAGAGTAATACTAAGAATTTTCCAATACCGTTAGACTGAGAGGAAGGCTAACAGGACTTTGATTCAGCACAGCTTCAGCTGGCCTAGTGTCACCTCAACTGGCCAGAATCATCCTGGCTAGTTACAATTGTAATAAAAGTCAGCAAGGATTGTGTCAATTCCATTAAAGTTCTAAACTAATGTATTTCCCCCCAGTTTTGTTTCTGTTATCTACCTCAAGATTTCAAGTCAAAGCATACTAGCAAATAAATAGCTTTCTGTTCCTTAGACTAGTATTCCAAGGAAATAAAACTGAAAGGAGAAAATGGAATTGCATTAACATACATTTTGCAAGTACTGCAAAATCAATTTCACAAAAGGATAAAATTATCATTCAATTTATGAATTTCAAGATTTATCCATAATATAGAAAGGGGTATCAACACTGCCTTTCAGCACCAGGTGTTGCATTCCCAAAGTGGGAGTGAATGTTTGCCTGGTTCAGTTGTATAGGTTCCTTTCTCTCTTCTGCAACACAAATTTGGTGTAGCCCCTTCAAGAAACTATATCAAGTGTACATTCTATTCATGCACACACTATTTCTATACATCTATAGTAATGTTTTAAATTCTGTTCATTTTTACCTACTGATCTGATGTTCCTACATTTTTTGTTATTGAGGAAGAAAGTAGGGATCCATCATCAGAGCTAGTTTACAGGTAGTCCTGAAATATTAAGCATGCTTTATAGATGGCTCCCACTTCAAAGCATATGAGAATTATTGCCTTAAAAATGCTTGTCACATTGAATAGTTTTTGAAAACATCATAAATGAAGGTGAAAGGAACTTTATTTCAATTTGAGAGCAGCTTATTTGGAACTGCAACAATAAAGTTGATGCATAGTGTATACTTAATGTCATAATACGAAGTGTGGGTGTATTCTTAATGTCATGTGATTGGTGCTACTCAAAGCAATGGTTCATGGATCTGTCTCAGTTCACACACTATCAGCTCCTGGTCCTTAGTGAATTTCCAAGAAAGAAAGAAACAACTGTGGTCAGTGGGCACACATTTAGTATTAGTCCTTGGAACACTGGGGAATAAAATTACTGGTTTCCGCATCAAATAACATGAGAGCACTGATCTAGATGACTGCTTGAATGGCCTAATGATATGGACAAGGCACTTGGAACAGTCTGACCAAGTTTGGTTCGTGTTCCTACTATGTAATAAAAACTAGCAAAGATGAATTGGCTGGGTGAATCTAGAAAGCAGTAAATCCTGCATTACATCAGTGGGCAATGCCTGCTGCCTCAACAAGCCACCCTTGGACTCAGCAATATGTAAGAAAGATGGCTCCATTACAGATTTTGGGGAGACTGCTAAAGAGTATGGTGGTCAGGCAGCTTCATGTGCTCTTGGAGGAAACAAATATCTAGACCCACTTGTCTAGTTAATGGCCAAGTTTCAGGACTGAAGCAGCTTTGTTGCCATGATAGATAATTTGTTGCAGAGCAAAAACAGGAAACGCTGCCTTGTTAATTCTTCTGGATCTCTTGTAAATGTCTCATACCATCAAGAATGTATTTTATTGGGCCAGTTCTACAAGGTACAGGCAAGAGGCACTGTGCAGCACTGGGGAAATTCTGTCCCATTGTTATTAAGCAGTAGTCTGCCATAGGATTATGTTCTGTTCCACATGCTGTTTAATACCTGAATATAATCACTGGGCAAGGTCCTCTGTGGTCTACTACTGGGAGGAGTACAAAATGTCAAGATGCAAGAAAGAGACTTCTCTGCCTTGTTGTGGAATGTTTGGCCACTTGTGGTTTGATGTTCATGGTTTGGTTTTTCATCAGTTGGACTGGAGGTTCTATTTTGATTTTGATGAATTGTTTTAAAATTATTTAAAATTATTTAAAATTACAGTACTGACTATATTCCACCCTAAGATTATATGGCAATATATCAATGTTTTAAAAAAATCATTAAAATGAATAATAGCTGTTAGAAATTCCCAGTGAAATTAAATTAAGGGCATGCACACCTCATCAGCTACTTCAGCAGAAATATTTTTGTCAATTGTTTAACAAGCATCTTTAGGTTGTCACTAAATATCACATTTTAGCCTGGAAGGGTTATACAAAGCTCTAGAACAAAAAGCACATGTGCTAAGAGCAGAAGCACTGTCTATAACCTGATGGATATGCTGTCATCTTAAACATGGGAACAGCTTTGAGAATGAAAATGTGAACTGAGTTAACTTTGAGTAAATCTCTGCAATGTCATCCCTGATTAATATAGCAAGGAGTGGGTATAAAAAGCAGTATTTTCCAGCTCAATCAATTTGAAGTGGTCATTTGGAAAAAACTGGATTGCAGACCCATAAGAATAATCAAAACAGGAGACAAGTCAAGGTTTCTGAACGCATGTGACTGACCATGGTAAACAAGTTGCAGTTCTTTCCCCATTTTAATATGGTACCTAAACCCTTCTATGTTGCTTGACATATTGCTTATGCAGTGGACTCATAAGTAGGAAGGACAGTGCAAGCACTAATACATGTATTCATCTTTTCCCCTTCTCTGCAATGGCTTACATGAAAATATCTAAGGAGTCTGGATGCTACACTCATGTTAGAGAGTAAAACTCTCTAGTAGGGCAATCCTCTATATGCCTCCTTCAGAGTAAGCTCCACCGAGTTTAATAATGTTTATGTCACAGATAAATGGGAACACAATTGCTGCCAAAATATCTTTTGTCCCCCTTTTGGCAAATATGACATTGAAAATAGGGTCTATTTTCCTTTAGTGGCTTCCATTCCACATAGATTAACATTTTGACAAAATAAAGAGCTACTGGATTTTTAAAGAGTCTGACAGAAAGATAACTTGCCCGTTCCATTTTGAAATAAAACCTCTCAGAGGAATTAGACATCTGTATGTAATTAAGAATTACTCTTAGGAATTTTTTCTTGACTAAAGCTTTCAGACATTATGGATGATGTCAATCACATTCAGAAACATTAAGAAGTAAAAAAAATACTGGTGGAAAGGGAAGTCGTGCCCCCACCCCTGGTGCCCCACTACTCTTTCTACAAGATCAGGAAATATAGCAGAAATGGAATGAAGTAGCTAATGAAAGGACTGGCTCAGACATCATTCTTAACCTTGGTGATATGTCCTATAAACTTTGAATTTGCCTTCCTGGGCACTTAATCATATTTCAAAGTATGTGTGTGTGTGTGTGGGGGGGAAGTTGCATGTCCTCACATAATCCCACAGAAATGCTGCTACAATATGTAGTGTCTGCAGTATTTTATAAAAGCAAAATACTACTCTATTATAATCTTTAATACATTATGACCCCTATATCCTGGATAGGTTGCATGCAAATTCAAGGCCATATCTGCCCTTTCCAGTTCCCATGCCCCCTCCCTAAAATTGGGGGAGGAAGATCTGTATTTGGCTTGTAGAGCCTCCACTACAACTAGCAGTCTATATTTATGTTGGGGAATGTTATCTTGGCCAGTTTATACCAGTAATTATAGAGACTACAGATGAGGGTGAACAAATACTGTTTTTATTTGGAAGAAATATGAAAGCACACACACGAGACTAACACACTCTAATATCCAGCACACAGAGCTAACTGAAAAAGGAAAGTGAAAGGGGATAATGGAATTTGATGCTTGGACTGAGGGGTGATAGCCACCTGTCTTGAAGAATGGTCCACGGAAAGCAGGAACTTTTTCAAAGCACCAGTCCTGAAACACTATGGGGAAGAGACTGTGTGCCAAACACAAATAGAGCAGTTCGGATGGAGGTCTGAGGTCAATTGTCACTGGATATAGTGTGTGTGTGTGGGAGGTGGGGTGGGGCGGGATGGCTGTGGCAAAGAGATTAATTTTTTCAGGTCATATTTATTCCTTAAAATAGACTAATGCTATGATGATTTCCTGAGAAATGAAGACTTAATAACCATTCAGAAGGACCATAAACGGTTTCTGAAGTGGTGGACTGTTTTGATATCCAGAAGATATCAAGGATGGCATCTCTCCTCTGAATGCCTGTCTTGGGGCGGTAACAGACTGGATGAAGGAAAACTGACTCAAGCTCAATCCAGGTAAGAGGGAGGTACTCGTTATAGGAGCCTTGAACCCAGGAATGGAGTTATGTCAGCCAGTTCTGGATGGGGTCACACTTCCCCTGAAAGACTGTCCGCAGCTTAGGGGTGCTCCTTGACTCGTCACTTCACCTGACATCTGAGGTGGATGCAACAGTCAGGAGCACCTCTTATCAGCTTCGGCTGATACACCAGCTGCACCCCTTACTGGAACTGGGAGACCTTGAAACAGTAGTACATGCATTGGTAACCTCTCGATTGGACTTCTGTAATGCGCTCTACATGGGGCTATCCTCGTGCCAAGTTCGGAAACTTCAACTGGCAGTCAGAATGATTACAGGTACTTCATGTAATGATCATATAACATCGGGTTTGAAGTCCCTCCACTGGCTGCCAATTATTTTCCATACAAGGTACAAGGTGTTGGTGATTACCATTAAAGCCCTACATGGCTTGGGTCCAGAATATGTAAGGGAATGCCTTCTTCCATACTGTCCATCCCACACACTAAGGTCCTCAGGAAAGAATTTACTTCAGTCTAAAAGATCGAGACTAACTTCAGTCACCCAGAGGGCCTTTTCTACTGCCGCTCCGAAGATATGGAATGACCTGCCGGAGGAGATCTGCCAGATTTCTATCCTTTAAAAAGGCTCTTAAGATGGATCTCTTCCAGCAGGCCTTCCCAACCTAGCTCCTCTCCCCCTATACTGTGATTTACGTCACTCTGTCTACCAATTCTTCCCTTAATTTTAACACTATTGTATTTTATTGTTTTTAAATGCTGATTATTTAACTGTAATTTTAGCATTGGAATGGGGGGTTGGGGAGAGACTAATTTTTAATCTTATTGTATTTTCTATGTATTTTAATATTGTAACCCACCTGGATTCCTTATGATTGGTGGGCTATAAATAAATCATTTATTATTTATTGTTTTATTAATATGAAAAAGGGTTAATTTTGGTAGCCTCAGTGACTTCAGAAAGCATTGACAAGGTCTGGGGCACCCCAAAATGTGTGGACAGGAAAAGTACTTGGGAACACAGTAGGAGATCAAAGGGAATTCGGTCTTGTTTGATCTGCTGGTGAGAATCCATCTTTTGTTTTCCGTTTTGGTAGGAATGCAGAGAGAGAGAGTATGCATGTGATGTGTGTGCACACCTCTTTTAGCAAGCCCCTTTTATATTTTCTGTTTAAGCTGTCCACATATCTCAGTGCCTACGTGCCTCATTCAAAATACCACCTTTCTGGTGTTTCAAAGGTGATTGTATCCTTCACAGCTATCCTCCACAGCAAATGCTGGCATCCAGAGGTGGAATATATATAAAAACTGAATAAAAAATACATTGTGGGGATATCAGGATGCTTTTGCTTTCAAGCCTCACAGCAGCCCATTCTATATACAACTTGTGGGACCTCTGTATTAATTTTTACTACATTATTTGTTATTGGCTAGAATTCTTTTTTCTTTTAATATAACTACTGACAAAACACAGAAGCACTGAATTAAATATATTAATTAAGGACAATAGGAATAGTGCTCAACAGATAAATATTCTCCTGTAATTATTAAAATGGGTTTCCCCCATATCTGAATTGTGAATAATAATAATAATAATAATAATAATAATAATAATAAATTTTATTTTTATACCGCTTTTCCAAAAGATCAAAGTGGTGTACACAAAATTTAAAGAAGGGTAACAGAGAGATGGGTCTTTGCATGCAAATGAAATAAAGTGTCACCGAACTGTCTCAAATGTGAAGTCACAACCAGCATCCATAATTATCTTATTAGAAAAACTGACTTCCTAATTTAAAAACCACATTTGAGGCATACTTTTCCATGGGTTTTTCGGGCTGTGTGGCCATGTTCTGGAAAAATTAATTCCTGACATTTCGCCTGCGTCTGCAACACAAATTCCTCTTACATATCCTCCACACAACACATCTCCAGGCTTCAATACAGTAGAACACACAAACTAACTCCACCATTAACATGTAAAAAACCACTTCCTCCCAAATAAGGGTCCCACAGGTATATATACTCCACACTTCCATGCCACCACCCTCTGAAGATGCCAGAACACGACCACACAAAACTATGCCTCAAATGTGTGTTGTTGTTTTTTTGGTGTGTCTGTGTCTTGTCCTATTTTAAATTGGGAAATCAGTTTTTCTAACAAGATAATAAAGTCACATATCCAGACAGGTGCCTATTTCCTTATATCTCGTCATTTGGGGGAAAACTTTTATTTACTATGTTTAGTTTTGTTGGGCAATTTTGTCATTTATAAACTACCTTTAAGGAAGTGTCCCTATATTGCACTTATGTGGATCTTTGTAAGGTGGGAAATTCCAAATTCTTTTCCACTGTATTTCTGACAATGATTTTTATAGTTCCGGTTTCCACACTGTCTTAAAATCTGACTGTATCCCCTTCATATGAGGAGTTTATTTGAATCTTACACAGTTTGGATATTTATGTTTTGCAGTTATACACAGAATGCTTCAGAGATTGTTAAGAGACCTCAATGGTCCTCTGTCTCTACATAGATTATTGGCAAAAGTGACACTTGTAGGGCCACAATATCTTGATGTCTTTCAATTTATTAATTAAATACTAATTTGTTATAGGTTTGCCCGATGGTAGAGATATTTCATTCTGTACAGTCCTTTCCTTTTCCATCCTTTGTATTGCTTTATTTTATCTTCAAATTTAAATAAAGAGTTTAACAGGGTTTAACAGGGTGCCACAGGGTTAAGTCCTGGGCCCAGTGCTATCCAATACCTTTATCAATGTGAAATCAAAGGCTTTCATGGCTGGCTTCCATAGATTTTTTGTAGGTTTTTAGGCTATGCGGCCATGTTTTAGAAGAGTTTATTCCTGACGTTTCGTATATACCCAACCCCTTTCCAAGCAAGCATTCTCTTAAGATGTCAGCCATAGATACTGGCGAAACGTCAGGAATAAACTCTTGCAGAACTTGGCCTTTATCAATGACTTGGATGAAAGAATAGGGGGCATGCTGAGCAAATTTGAAGATGACACCAAATTAGGAGGGTAGCTAATACTCTGGAGGAGAGGATCAAAATCCAAAATGACATTAATACATTAGAAAGCTGGGGCAAACCTAACAAAATGAATTTCAACAGAGAAATGTGAGGTACTGTACGTTGGACAGAAAAATGAAATGCATAGATATAGGATGGGGACACCTGGCTTAACAAGACTACGTGTGAAAGGCATCTAGGAGTCCTAGTTGACCACAAGTTGAACATGAGTGAACAGTGTGATGCAGCAGCTAAAAAGGCCAATGCAGTTCTACACTGCATGAATGAAAGTATAGTGTCTATATCAAGGGAAGTAATAGTGCCACTGTATTCTGCTTTGGTCAGGCCTCACCTGGAATATTGTGTCCAGTTCTGGGCACCACGATTTAAAAAGGATGTTGAGAAACTAGAGCGTGTCCAAAGGAGGGCGACTAAAATGGTGAAGGGTCTGGAAGCCATGCCCTATGAGAAGAAACCTAGGAAGCTGGGTATGTTTAACTTGGAGAAGGGAAGGTTAAGGGGTGGTATGATAGCTCTGATTAAATATTTGAAGGGATGTCATATTGAAGATGGAGCAAGCTTATTTTCTGCTGCTCTAGATAACAGGACCCGGAACAATGGATGCAAGCTATAGGAAAAGAGATTCCACCTCAATATTAAGAGGAACTTCCTCACAGCGAGAGCTGTTCGACAGTGGAACACACTTCCTTGGAGAATGGTGGAATCTCCTTCTTTGGGGGATTTTAAACAGAGGCAGGATTGCTATCTGTCAGGGATGCTTGAATGAGAGTTCCTGCAAGGCAGGGGGGTTGGACTGGATGGCCCTTGTGGTCTCTTCGAACTCTACAAGTCTATAAAAATATATTTAAATATTAAAAAAATTAAATGAAGAGTTGGATAGAAATGGGGAAGAGATAAAACTGGGGCAAGTAATGTGCTTCATTTTTTGCAAATTGCAAATGAGCACTTTACATTTTTAGTATGTTCTGGTATGGTAAAATAAATTTATGTTTTCATTTTCTAACTCCATTTTTTATCCATGAAGTGGATGAATCGTTACGTATTAGGTGAACCATCTGTTTGAGCTGATAAACAGCAAGACAATGTTGGAGGCTTAGGACACACAACTCTCCTTCTGAAGAATGTTTTATTGGTGAATCTTAGGTCTTTAGTCCCTGTTATGAATTTCTCTAATTAGTTCTGCCTATTTTCAGTTTGTGGAGGCTTGGATGTTGTTAGAGAAAAAAATCTTTGGGATGGTTGATGTCTCTTGTTACCGGTGGTTCTGGACTGGTACCAACTGGAACAGATGCAGTCTTCTCAGCTACTCAATATCAAAGTAACTTCCACACAGAGTTTCACTCAAATGAGGGTTTATTGACTTTGTTGCTATTTACACTTTACAGCAAGATACTATACATCTATTCTCTTTCAGAGTCCATGCTAGAAACTCGAATGTGACATCAGTCTTTGTTCTCTCAAATGATCATCTTTCCCACCAAGTGGACACACCTCTTTCCCATGAAGTCACCATACTACACAAAAGCATAACAATAATACATTTGTTGATATTATGTCTCAGCACATGTCCTTGAAGACTTGCTCTTCCAGGCCTAGACTTTCTGGCCTGCAACAGGAACCATTTTAAACCTTAGTTAACCATTGCCACATCTGAACATTTTCAATACAATTTAGAAATATATTTTAACAGATGTAGTGGCATAGATTGGAAGAGGAATATAAATTTTGGTAAAATGTGGGACAAGAGAATGTTGATTCTGTGGTTAACTCACTGTATCAGTGGTTTGTAACTTGTGTAAACTGGCTGAAAGCCTGTTAGTTCACTTTATCAGCATTAGGTGGTAGGAGGAATAAGGCAGCTGGCACAGCAGCTATAAAATATAAAACATCAGAGAAAGAGGTGCTAATCAATGTCAAGTTATGTATGTCTTCCCTTAGTACTGCTGCACAACTTTGGCAAAAGCATCCTTTCCAGAAGGATAGTAGTGCTAATCTCATGTAGCATAAAGAAGAAAGAGTCCTGTGGTACCTTAAAAGATGTAAACATTATGGCACAAACTTTCACATCCCCTGCATTTCAAATACAGCTTGAGATTCTTGGCTGACATACATCTCTAAACATTTTTTCGGGGGGGGGGGCAGCATTTGTTGTTGTTGTTAACTACCTTGCATCGATCTTGACCCATGGCGACCTTGCTGATGAGACATTGCCAGCCCCCCCTGTATTCTATTGCTTTGTACAGCTCCTGCAAACTCATATTCGTGGTCTCTTTAATAGAGTCCATCCATCTAGCATGTGACCTTTCGCTCTACTAACTTTCACCTTTCCTATCATTATTATTTTTTCCAACAATTCGTGCCTTGTCATGATGTGTCCAAAGTATGCCAGTCCAAGTTTTGTCATCTTGGCTTCCAGGGAGATTTCTGACTCAGTCTGCTCTAGGACCCATTTGTTTGTCTTCTTGGCTATCTACAGTACCCGTTATACTCTTCTCCAGCACATGTCAAATGAATGGATTTTCTTCCTATCTTCTTTCTTAACTGTCCAGCTCTCACATTCATGCATGCTAATTGGGAATACAAAGATTGTATGATTCTAACTTTTGTGTTCAGTTGTATATCTTTGCATTTTAGGATCCTTTCTAGTTCTTTCATAGCTCCCTCTCCTGATCAGAGGGAGCGATCAGGCAGACCCAGCTCCATCAGGGACAGCCTGAAGGACGAGGCCCCTCCCTCCTTTAACTGTCACCGTGTATTTTGTATTGTATTCTATTGCAATTTTTACTGTACACCGCTATGATCACTGCGGAATAGCGGTCTATAAATAAAACGTATTATTATTATATTATTATTATTAATCTTGTTCTGATTTCCTGGCTGCAGTCCCTGTTCCTATCAATGTTTGATCCCAGATATGAGAACTCTTTACTATTTCTGTTTCCTCATTATCTAGCTTGAATTTGTGTAAGTTCTCTGTGGTCATTATTTTTGTTTTCTTTATGTTCAACAGTGAGCTTGCCTTTGCACTTTCTTTTTTGATCTTTCTTAGTAGTTGTTCGAGGTCTGTGAGGTTTTCTGCTAGTATTATGGTGTTGCCAGCATATCTCAAATTGTTGATATTTCTTCCTCCTATTTTCACTTCTTCCTCTTCTGTGTCCAAGCCTGTTTTTCTTACAATATGTTCTGCATATAAGTTGAATAGGTAGGGTGAGAAGATATAGTCTTGTCTGACTCCTTTGACAATTGGGAACCATTCTGTTTTTCCGTGTTCTGTTCTAACAGTAGTTTTTTGTCCCGAGTACAAATTCCTCATCAAGATTATCAGATGTGTTGGCACTCCCATGCCTTTAAGGGTGTTCCATAGCTTTTCATGATCTAAGCAGTAAAAGGCTTTGCTATATAGTATATAAAGCACATGCTGATTTTCTTTTGAAAATCCTTGGTGCGCTCCATTAGCTATCGTATGTTTGTGATGTGATATTTAGTACTTCTTTCTTTCCTGAAACCTGCTTGGACCTCTGGGATTTCTCTCTCCATGTATGGTTGGAGTCTATATTGAACCATTTTGAGCATAATTTTGCTTGCATGGGAGATCAGTGCTATAGTTCTATAGTTGCTGCAGTCTCTTGTGTCTCCTTTTTTGTGGATGGGAATATAGATTGGGGAGTGTAAACAGTAATAATTCATCAAGACATTCAAGTGTCTCTTGCAGCTTGACAAAAAACATTTAGCTCATCAGTACAAAGATGCACTACATTATCACTCAATAATTTCTTTGTAAATAACCATTGTCTGTGCTTTATACAATTGTTACCTCTGACCTTAAAATTCCCCTTTTCCACAACTGTGTCTATATAGATCAGTCAACTGAAGATAAAACCTAATGTATTTGATGGAGTATGTACACAATAGTTTATGCCATAATACAAAGCACCATAAGTCTCTGTTGTTTTTACTGTTTAGTACAGTTGGCCCTTCCCTTACGCGGGGGATCCGTTCCGGACCACATCGCATAAAGGAAATACCGTGTAAACTCAAGCCCCATTAGAAACAATGGGGCTCGTTCCTGCAGTGCACATCCCTTTGTTTCTTCCGGGGTGCAGGAGAAGCCTTTCCAACATGGCTTCCATGTATAGCGCGCCCGCATATGATGTGGGTGAACTGTACTGTGTCTCATTTCCCATTAATCTTTCTAAGGTGAAGACTATGAGAAATTCATTCAAATTACTGCTATTTGTAGAGAATTTTCAAAACATTGAATACTGCAGATGCTTTGAGAAATGGTGGCACATAATAGATAAACAAGAAGGGAGAAGACTCCATTTCCATTGTGAAGCCACTGTTTGATATCTAAAGCGCAATTTCTTCCCAGTAACTATGTGGTGGCTTCATGGTTGAGACACCAGTTCTGACGATCAGAAGATTGGAAGTTTGGTAGTTTGAGGCCCAGGTGCTGCATGATAGGGTGAGCTCCTGTCACTAGTCCCAAACTAGCAGTTTGAAAACATGCAAATGCAAGTAGATAAATAGGTACCACTTCAGTGGGAAAATAACAGCGTTTTGGCTTAGTAACAGAAATGAGCACTGCCCCCTACAGTCACTTACAACTAGACATTCATGTCAATGGAGTACCTTTACTTTTATTTGTACTGTAACTATCAAACCACCTTCCATTCACAAGCTTCACATATACATAGTACAGTGTTGTTAAAATCTCTCCAAAAGCTATGCTGAGTGCATTATTTCACCTTCTCACTTGATAGGCTTTACTAAAGTCTTAAAAGTCTCTCTCTTGATTTCTAGGGTTGGGTATACTGGCCAATGGTCCCTCACAAGCCGTCAAAATTAGCTTGACACCATTCATAACATCTAAATTTTTCAAAGCTTATGAGCTTGTAGCTAGTAACTATAAATCCCAAAGGGTTCCAAAAACTATTCAGAATAATCGTATAGCCATCCAGGAACAACTGTGATCTTGGATATTTTCCTCAGTAACACAGACACATTGGGATATTTTCTCCATTTCTAAGCAACATTTAACTGTTGAATTATCTTATTTAACTAGGTAATCTTTATGTTAAACATTATTTCCCTTTTGTCAATTTTCTAGGCTCTGATTTCCAAAAGGTAATATGCACCTACAGTGTTTTGTAATTACTGGCTTAGCAAGATGTGGACATTCACATTTTTTCACTTGAAAGTTTAGTTCTAGCTTCCTCAGTAAGCAAATTAGATCATTCTTATTTTTCTTTTTTTCTTTTAAAAAATGTATTTCTTTTCTGAGCATTTAAAAATAAGTCAAAAGCAGAAGAATATTTTTGTTACAAGATTGCAAACGACTAAGGCTTAGCATTTAAAAATCTATAATCAGAAAGAAAGGCAGAAATACAGAAAAGGCTAGTAAAATAAGCTGCTGAATTTTAAAACAAGGTTGTATCTGAATCAACTCTTTGATGTGCTGTGCATAAGTTTTGCTATAATAAATGTTTCACATAAGTGAACCACAATTTTGATAGAAACTACAAATGACTCTTTTTTGCAAACATTAACAGATGAAAACATCTCTTTTGTTCATAGGTCTCACAGGGCAGTGAAACTGCTCCATTAATTATCACTAATGAGAGAGCAACCTATGAGTTTGAACAGCAAAACTGTCATTTATGGAAAATAATATTTATGTTCTATTAATGTTTCTTAACAGATGGGCCTTAATTAGCTTGACATGTCATAAAGTATCAGCAGAAGACAATACATTCAAATCTCTTGTTGGAATAGTACCAGCAGATAGTTCACATTCACTTACCAACAGTAAAATTTCCATTCAGGATTTGGGAAATGAAGTAATCCATATGAAAAAGTAAGTGAGTAAACAGTCCAGAAACTATACTTAAATTTGGCGTGACCAAAAAAATATATATAAATAAATAAAAAAAAAAGCACATGGATTTAAATCTCACCTTGTGCAATAATAATAAATAATAATTTTTTTTCTATCCCACTTTTTGCCAGGCAATCAAAGCGGCGTACAACAAGCTAAAATACAACCATATATACATAGTGCCCCCCCCCTTTAAAACAAGATTAAATAGTATAAGATTAAAAACTACATATGCAACCCAAAGTGCCTTCTCCAGTAACCTCAGTGACTGTTGAGTAAACCTTAGAAGAATGGTAGCAAACAGAAATTTGAGCTTGGGCTTTTATGACCTTACCCTGTCTCATGGGAATTTAAAATAAATTGTATTCCAATTTCTGAGTTTGTCTGTAGTATCAAAAACTCACCAGATATTTTAAACATGTCTCCATTCTATGCCCAGGTTTTCATGAGAAGGTGCAAGCCACTAAGCCAAAGAATTTGTATCTACCCAAAGAAAAGTGTGATAAATTGTAGTTTCAATGTTTTTTATGTTATATGGATTATGAGTTTGACATATTGCAATTGCTATTTTCATGTTTTTTTCTATCAGGTATTGCGTTATATTTATATTTAATTTGCTTAATATTGTTTTGATGTGGACCTGTGCTGAGGGGTTGGGGAAAGAATTTTCTATGAACCTTGTTTGACTTATAACGTTCTTATGTTTTCCTATTGATTGCCACTGTATCGGTATTGCTTATTGTTATTGTCTGCTTTATATGGCTGGGGGGCTGGGAAGGAATTCATTTGATTTTTATTGTACTTCCACTGTTGTTAGCCGCCTGGATTCCTTGTTGATTGGGTGGGATACAAATAAATTATTTATTATTATTTAAAAGCTATAGCTTCAATACGTCAACATAGAAACAAGACCTATTAATAAAAACTACAAAGAATAGGTAATGCAACCACAATGCCAATCTAGTGCTTCAACAAAGTAATCCTTCCTAGTCCAGAAAACAGTGCCAAAACAAAATTGCATAACAGAACTATTATACATGGAAAAAGAAGGTTCAGTGTTAATTGAGGAAAAGCATAAGGGTTGTTATCAGAGTTGCAGGGAGCTGAACTGGATCATCATGTGGAAGAAGATGAAGGTGATTTTGTAGAACATCTGCTCTAGAGGGTTAAGGAATTATCTATAACAGTTTTGAGAGGATGAGCTAGCCATATTAACCTCTCGCAACAGAAAGCATGAAAATCTTGAGGCACATTAAAGGCTAACATTTGGCATAAGCTTTTGTAAGCTCAAAACAACTTCATCAGATACAGAGAACAGATCTGCAGCATGAGCCTGGAGCATCTGAAAGTTATGTCAAATAAAATTTGTTTATATTTTGAAGTGCCACACAACAGTATGTGAAGATGTACTGGGGATTGCAAAGAGAAATAATAAAAAGCAATTGGCAAAAAATTACCACCTGACTCCATTCTTCCCATATTGAAGCTTTGCTAAATCCTTCGCCTTGACAATGGAAGAGGCACATCCACTGGCAGAGGATTAATCTACTGTTCTCAGTTATTTAATGGTATCTGAAAAAAGTTTCTAAGAGAGACTAATTGCAGGATACCATACACCCCAGAGGACATCTACATCCATTCAGCCACTTTGCCACTGGCCACTATCTCCCAGTTCAAGATAGCATTTAGGTTGGTTCATGCCTAAGCATAACAACCTTCTGTCAGGGGCTACCACTGAGCCGCAAAAGTTAAGGTGTCTAGTAAGAATGACACTGAAGAGTTGGAAGTTCTAAATAGGTCTTCTGTCTTCCACATGAACCCCAAGGAAGTTCATCTGCCCTCTGACTCCAAGACTTTAGACTTCACCAATGAGAAGAGAAATCCTGAAGAGCATTTCCCTTCTTGCTGTGTACTCATCCAACCTACACCAACATTGAGAAACCATGACCTAGAAAAAAAGGGCACTGAGCAATTAGCATGGCATTTGTAAGGGTAGAGCTTCCAGAAAGACCCTTCTGGCTTTGCTATAAAACTTTTGTCAGTTGTTCTAGATTAGTGCTAGAGTAACTTTGGCATACTCTTGTTGAAGGATTGTTTTCTCTAAGCTCCTGAAACCAAAAACAAATGTGCTGGCTGTTAGCTAAGATACTGCACTGGTTGTTATCTTGACTCTCCTCTGTCATGGGATTACAAAATAAATCAATAGATATTTGGTAGAGAGATAAATGTAATTTACAAAGGAACACCTACATTATTTTAAATGCCAGAAATATTTGATGCTGTCCATACAAATAGGCTTGCAATAAAAACAATTCATTGTTCACGGGGGACCACATCACAAGTACTGATTATCTATAGTCATATCACTATTATTTATAAGGTGTAATAACCATTTAAGTGTTGCAGTGAAATAACAAATTAAATCAGTTCCTGACCACAGCCTACAGTTTAAAAGACATGATACAAAATGGGAAAAGAAAAAGAAGGAAACAGGCATGCAAGCAGTGGAGAAGTCGCATATTTCCTTGATTATGGATGGGCCAAACTTGATCTCCTCATTCTTCCTGTGAGACATGGAATGTAACTGGTGGCTCTTGGCTTCTGGGCCAGTAGCAGAAGCCCATGCATTTTTCATCAGTCCTGCTCTCCTATAGCAACCAACAGTCAGAACAGAGTGTTCTGGCTAGCTAAAAGGCAGTGTACATTTCTGGTAAGGGGCTGCATAGCTCTTTCTTGCAGTTCTTCCTTTTCATTAGATAAATGTACAATATTGCTAGAGAGATTGCTTCTTCTGGCATGTAAATTAATGCATTAATGGTGTGGGGATCATTTGTATACCGTTCCAGAAGAAACACCTATATGCCTTTAAGAAGACCTCATATGTGCTCCAACTTAAATCCATTCTACCTCCTGGAAACTAGCAAAATGGTGACATGGGAAGAATTCACCTTGATGATGCCTGCCATACATCATAAATTTTTTTGCAGGTAGCAAACTTGTGCAGGAGGGAAACTAGCTACAGACAGACAGACATATATACAAATACAAAACTTCAAACTTATTTGCAGCCCAAATTAACAAAGCCATGACAATATGTTGTATAAACTTGTGCTTCACGTAAGCAACCTATTGCATGTTAGTGAATCTTGTTTAGGAGAACAAAACTGATCATTTCTAAAAATCACTTACTTGTTTTTCTGACTGTCCATAATCAGCACCTTGAGATGGCAAAAAGTAGCATATGTGTCCATTGTTTTTAGCTTTTTCACGGAGAGCCATTGCAGTCCGGACGGTGGCATTTCGAGCATGAACAAACACCATAACCTTGAAATAATAAAACAGAGAAATCTTTCTTTAGGCTGAAGTGGCCTATTATTATTCAATTTATATCAGGTTCAAAGTCTGTGGCTTCTAATTTAACTGCCACAGGATTCCAAGTCATCTGAAATCCTTGGATTTGCAGTTTAGGGAGGGGTATTAGGAATCATCTGTCAGAGAAGTACCTTCAGTGCTTTACCGTTTTAGTTAAAGTGGAACCATATTATGATAATTGTGTACTGTGAAAGGGCCCTAGATCTCCTCCTGGCATATGATATCCAGATGTATACTTCTCTTACAACATGAAGGTTCTCTTTAGCCATCAAGGCTGACAGGACTATATACCCGCACAACAGTTTGTCTGATCTTCTTTTAAAGCCACCTAAGCCAGTTGTCAATACAACATCTTGGGTTAATAAATTCAGCAAATTAATGAGGCATTGTGACAAGATCGCCATATAATATCACTGAGGTGACATAAATGTCTGGTATTTCCAACATTACATCATTTCAAGCATTGCATCATAAAATTTTTCTATTAGAATAAGTATGCATGTATTTACATGTATGAAATAGACCTGTAAGCTACAGCTGTTAGCATGGAAATACTGAGTTGTTGGGAGTTCCACATCCTTTGATTTCTTGAAAGGAGAGAAACCTTCTCGTGCCATAAGGAACCCAATGTATGAGTTGCTATTATACTGTAAATAGCATGCAAACAACAACAACCAGCACTGATCCAGGGCTGCAACATAGAGGTAGAAGTACCTAAATTTATTATTTTTTAAGCTATTGAACAAGCGTATAAATCAGAACTCTACAGGCCTAAGAGGGTTAATTTAGCCTGTCCTAACTATGTCAAGAGACTTTTTTTTCCCAGTGGCTAACCTCTATGCATTGCATTATGCAAATAAGTTGGAAAAAGTAATTTGGAATAGAGAAAAGTGGTTCCACAGCTACAAGCTGTGTAATTAGATCTGTACTCTGAAGTTCAAAGCTAGCTCTGTGTCTCAAGAGCTGAGAGCTTGTGTAGCTTTTCTCAGGAAAACTAAGCTTTTAAATGACAAAATATGCAAGCAAAGCACAAAGGAAATGTCTCCAGGATAGCACTACAGAATTTTATAAATATCTGGGGGGGGAAAAGAACAATTTTTCTTCGAAGGTACATTTTTTCACTCGTAAGAATGGTACAAGGAACTAATACCACAGTGATGCTGCCTATGAGAAGCAGCAACTTTTAACTAAAAAGTTTCAGTATTTTTTTACTGCAGTATGCCAGAAACAAAATAATGGATTTGATTGTTACTGTGCACACTTTACCTCCACAAAATCATTATGATCACCACCACCAAAAAATCACCACCATCATAATTACCACCATAAATATTTTCCCCAACTTCTTCAAAAGGATGAATCTGTTCGATTTTGAGGATTCCTTGTATCCTCATGCCCCCAATGCCATGACTCCCACATTAAGCAGTGTCCCACAAAGTGGATATCAAGGATGGAAAGAATACTAAAAATATTTGAAATCGGTTTGAAAAAAATGTTTATCAAGTATTGGAAATATCTTCAAGGGAAAAAAAGCCTGGCCTGATGAGAGTCTTGATAGTTCAGGACATATTCTATTGAAAATGCTCCCTTTGGGCATATTTTTTGTACAGAAAAGCTATGTGTAAATTTTACACAGAGTTAGTCTCCAGCTACAGTATTATATTTTATTTTTTGCATATAAAATAGCATTTTCTGCACAGAAAATAATTATTCCTGCAAAGAAATATTATTTTCTGCACAGGAATAAATGTTTTCTGTGTAAAAAACTCATTTTTGTTGTTTTTTGTCTGTGTAAAAAACAAACATTTTACACAGAACAAATATCAAACTGAAAACAGCCTTTGAAAACTGCACCATTTTCAAATAATTTTTCACAGTGGGAAGAAAATTGCTAAAATTGGTTGTTGTTTTCTTTAAGAACAAAATTAGTAAAGAATTTCCTGCTTAGTGAATATACAGTAGTATAACACTGGATTTTAGCTAATGGCTGTCTCTTCTTTACCTATTCTACAGTAGAATGACCGGATAACAAATCTTTTTACTGTATGGAGATTTTTGGTTGTAATCCCGCTTCGATCCGTTGGGAGAAGTGGGAAAACACAAATAAACTTCTTCTTCTTCTTCTTCTTATTATTATTATTATTTTACTACTTGACATAAGAGTTGAAGCATCCCACATCTTACATTCTTCATGGTCCTGTAAGATCTGCAACTTTTTTTTAACTTTTCCATTCCTCATGGACTCTGTTAGCTCACATATATTTGACCACCCAAAACAATTTTTTTTCCAGGTTACAACCCAATTTCATTTCAGCTCTATAAAATGGCCAGCTGATAGCAAGCAAGACATCTTTATTTCCTGCTCTGTACAAACTTTACTTGCTGCTGTCTAGATTTACAGAGCTGCTTTTGCCCCTTCAACATTTGTTGAAAGGCAGTATATAATGCAGCAAGCACTATGTCAGCTAGACTATACATATGTCTTCTTATCGGCTGATCCACCTGCTAACTTTCTTTACGACAGAAACTATGAGCATCTATGGACTTCGATTATTAACCACACTGAAACAGGCTTTCATTCTGGCCACTTTTGCTGCTCAGTCTTTACTACTGCACTATTATTTCCTAAACCTGATAAAAGCTATTTACAGAATCTTGAAAATGTATGGTTTTTTAGGCTGTGCATCAGTGGTAACTTAGCAAGAACAATTTCTGAAAGCCTATCTTGTGATGAAATGTTTTGCAAGAGATTAGCTGCAATTCAAGAAGAAAGCTACAAATGAACAAAAATAAAAATATCTAGATCAATAATCCTTTCATGTATGAAAAACTGATATAAAGTTGCCCCTCCGTTTGCGTGAACCATATTCGTGACCCTTGCTTACTCGTGAGGAGCAAATGGAGGGGATTAAAATGGGGCATGCACCCAAGGCGCACCTGCAGCCGCTCCCGGGCACACACACCCATTCAAGCCTATGGGGCTTGAATATGTGCGAGTTTCTATTTTCATGGGGGGGGGGTCTGGAACAGATCCCCGCAAAAACGGAGGGTTGACTGTCCACTATGACATCTTGCTCTAACATATGCTAAAGCAGCAGTAGGCCACGTGTTTTTTTTTTGAGGGGGGGGCATTAAATCGTCCCTCTCTTTAAATCTCTAGGGGAGATGCTAAAGGCCATTGTATCATGTTTTTGATATTTTTTTTGTGCTTTATCATCTTCTAAAGGCTTTTTTCCCCAGCCTATGCAGGCCTCTTTCCAAAAACGGAGTCTGATCACTTCTTGGTTTGGGGTGAAAACAAAGAAAGAGGACTGAAAACACATGATAATATGACAAAACTGCCAGTGGTGCTGCTTCAGAGGCTTGTGGGGGGTTCTACTGGTCATTGTAAAGGGGGGGGGGGGGAATAATCACCTCTCACTTTTCTCCAAAGTGATCCCCGCATCCCTGGTGCTTGCCCACCCCTGCTTTAAAATGAAACGGCTGGTATGACTGCAAAGTATTTGTTTACAGGATTTATATACCAGCTTTTGACAAGGGTGCTAGGATGGTTTACAAAAGCAGTCTAAATCAAAATAAACAACTTATCAAAGAAAATACATCAAACTGAACTTCCTCCACAAGAAAAGTCACTGAAGGTGCTGGAAGGAAAAAGAATGAAATTATTGGAAGTTCAAGTAAGGACAAAATAATCTATCTGTTGAAACCAAGTACAGTACTGTGCTAAATTTGGCAAGGGAAGGAGAAGAACAAGAATTATTATTCAGGTTCTTTCTTAGCTTTAAGGTTCAATAAGTTTACTGTTGCCATACAGCACAGCTTTCTGCCTTTCCCCTTCCTCTTGAATGTCTCCATGCTGCCTCAAATTGGTTCCAGAGAATTTCCTAGCTCCTGAGGAGATTTTTTAGTTTGTATAAGGATGACAAGAGGCAGGGGAAAATCACCACTTCCTATTGGGCTGTGCTCTTTAGCCAGTACAACTCCATCACTGCCCTATCTGCTTTTCTATTATTATTATTTAATATTGCTTATATATTTTATTATATTTTGTACCATTTATTGACTACCAGAACTGATTTTCAAGCTATCTGCATTGGAGGCTTGCATTACTGGACAGAAAAACCTGAATATTTGCCCAGTCCTGCACCTCTTTATACAGTGTGTTGTCATACCACCTTCTACTGATTAAGTACAATAACAACGGTGAAGGGACAGCTCAGGCAATCCAACTGCTGGCACCTCCGTAAGGCAACCAATCTCATATACTGAGAGTTAATGAGTAGCCTCTGTCTACATCAGTAACTATGAAATGACTCCATTAGTCTACAAGAGAAAACCTAATAAAGGGATGACAACATATGGCATACAGACATTACATCTGCATTCTTTTTAAATTTACTACAAAATTGAATTAAGTATAAAGTTAAAATAAATCATGAAAGCTGATTAAAGCTGGAACATGTGTCAAAGGGACAGAAACAAATCTCTCATGTCATTTACTATTTGCAGTAGAACTTAACATGTTTACAGCTCTTTAATTTAATTTCCATTATACTTAATGTGAGAGGTTGGAATAGTCCTTTGGATGTTCTAAAACTCACTTGACAGAAGAAAATTCCAGAATACAAACAACAAAACAATAAGAACTTTTAAAGGCAGTTTATGGAATGCAGAAGCAGGTTATGTAATTCAAACCTATGTAATATATATATATTTAAATGAAAAGAATCAGTGAGCTACCTGTCTGCATGCCTCTTCATTCTAATGGCATATGCACAGCACATTTTGAGTATAAAATCCTGAGTTCAAAGCATGATGAAATGACTTAAATGTAATTAATTTATAGATATTAACATACAGAAAATATCTTCCAAGGTCATATAAATGCTCAATACCATTCTTTAAAGATACCCATGAATTAAATAAATGCATTCAGAGCTAGGTGAAGTAGAAAAAATAATAAGAAAAAAATTCATTACAGTGGTACCTCGGGATACGAATTACCCAGCTTACGAATTTTTCGGGATACGAAAAAATCCCATAGGGATTTATTGTTTCAGCTTACGAAGGTTTTTTCGGGTTACGAAAAAACCCCGGCGCTGTTTTAAATGGAAAGGCCGCCACCGGAGGGCAGCAGAGAGCTATTTTTTTCCATTAGCGCCTATGGCAATTCGGGTTACGAAGGTTTTTCGGGTTACGAAATTAGCCGCGGAACGAATTAATTTCGTAACCCGAGGGAGCACTGTACTAGGAAAAAAGTCAGCTACCAGCCAGCCTGGCATAGTGGTTTTTTGTGGGTTTTTCGGCACAGATGCTGGCGAAACGTCAGAAACAAACTCTTCCAGGACACGGCCACATAGCCCAAAAAACCCACTATAGCCCAAAACCCCCACGAAAACCTATGGATGCCAGTCATGAAAGCCTTCAACTTCACACTGGTATAGTGTCTTAATTGTTGGACTATGACTGCATCCACACTGCAGAAATAATCCAGTTCGACACCACTTTAAACGCTATGGCTCAATGCTATGGAATTCTAGGAACTGTAATTTATTGTGGCATTAGAGCTCTCTAACAGAGACGGTTAAATGTCTAACGAAATTACAGTTCCCAGAACTGCATAGCTTTTAATTTTTGCAGTTAAAGTGGTGTTGAACCAGATTATTTCTACAGTTCAGACAGCCCCAATATCTCTGGAGACCAAGGGCAGAATCCTGGCTTGGCCATGGAAATCCACTGGTGACTTTGTTCAAGAGCTGAAACCGACTGGTTCGAAACGACAGCTTCATGGCAGCTTGGGGACATGACGTATGCATACTGCACGCCCTGATGCCACCCCGAAGCCACTGGGCTGGCTAAATGGCACTCCGGCGGTGCAGTGTTTACACGCTGTAAGAATGCTGTAAAGCCGTGACAGGGAGGTAAAAGCCGGCTTTTTGCCAGTTCAAAAAGTTGGATTGGCCACAGTGTGTGGTTACTGTGGCCCCAATCCGGCTTTCTCAGGGACAGTTTCAAGCCGCCCCTTTGGGGCAGTCTGTTTCGCCCCTGATTCACTCTTTCTCATCCTCAGAGAAAGGCAAAGACAAACTCTCTCTGAACAAATCTTGCCAATAAAATGTTGCCTTACAGTCAGAAAAGAGTTAATGGCATATAACAACCTTGTATGATCAAAGAAATTGCCAGTTCATCATAAAATACCCATGTTGTGATGTATACTACAAGCCATTTTTAATGTCAATATCTTATGTCAAGTTCTCTGAACTAGTAGGAAGCACCTCTCATTTGTGCAAACTAGTCCTTCATCCATCGTAGCCTTCTGTAATCCAGAAGTTGATCCTAAAAAACAGGAGGACTCTCTGGGCACAGTTTGGCTGTGCAACAGGTAGGGAACATCAGCCAAAATCAGGCTTGTACCAATGGAAGTATTTTTAATTATCACAAAGGCACCTATAAAATCCCGTCTTTGCATTTACGTTAAGTACAATGGATTTCATTAGTCATTTTAGTGCTTATTTATACTTCCTCCAGAGTTTAGACTTAGCCTAGATTTTGCAATACTGAATAATTTGATATCATCAACACAGTTACTTCACTGCCCACCCTTCACTCTAGGACATTTATGAATTACGCGCATACGCGCTCAAGCTGCAGGGCATGCGTGAGGCTGAAGGGGCGGCGCGTCCCATTCAATTGAATGGGTGTGTGCGCCTGTTGCGCCCTGCGCGCCGCCGTGCACGAGCCCCATTGTTTCCAATGGGGCTTGAGCATAGGCGGAAATCACCTTACGCGGAGGGATCCGGAACGGATCCCCGCATAAGGCGAGGACCCACTGTAATTAAAGAGTGTTAATCCCAATTCAGAGATCTCATCCTTCAACTGGTCAAGCTTTTGCTCCCCAATTTAGAGCACTTCACATGCTGACTAAAACTTCCATATTCCTAACCACCAATTATCCTAGCGGAGACTGACAAAATTTGTCCAAGACATCTGGGAGCTCTTAGTTGATGGACGCTTATATAAACTGCCTATTTATTCTTATCCTCAGTTTCCATTCTTCGACCAAATTACCAACCCACAATTACCAATCCACTTTATATTATAAGTGTTGCATTTCTAAGAGACTGGTGAGAAATGCTGTTGTATGCCATTTGGAAATCCAAGAATAAATTGCTTCACCAGTTAAAGGAGGAACATCTTGTGTGTGTGTGTGTGTGTGTGTGTGTGTGTGTGTGTGTGTGCTTTCAAGTCACCTGTCAACTTATGGTAACCCCTTGAATTTTTCATAGTCTTTTCTTAGGCAAGAAATACTCAGAAGCGTTTTGCCCATTCCTTCCTATGAAATATAGCCTACAACACCTGATATTCAATGGCTGTCTCTCATCCAAGTACTAACCAGGGCTAACCCTGTTTGGTATCCAAGATCAGACAGGGTATGATATCTTTAGAATATTTAGGCCTCTTGGAACATCCTTTACCATGTCAAAAATGATTAGTTAATACTTTGCTGGTTCCTACTGGCAGGAAAACATTATTTTGAATTGTTACTGACAGCAATGAAATAGCAGTGTCTATTCTTCTAGCAAAAATTAAGCAAGAATAACTAGCCTATTACTATGCAAATTTAAGTTATTAGACAGACTATGTGTTCATCTCCCTCGTGAGACCATAAGCACAAAAAGCACTTCAAGAATTGATAAAACAGAGATATTTCTTATGCCTTAGATCCAAGCTCTGTGCACAGTTATCATGCTGCTCTCTCCAAGATTAGAACCTATGCATAACTGGGAGATTTATACCAATACACACAGACTCTTCAGGGCGGAACAAAGAAATATACTTAAATTGGAATGGAATTACTACTGGCCACAAATAGAGGACCATGTGTCTTTAATCCAAATTTCAGTGATCAGGATGGAGGTGGTGTAGGACTGTAGTGGGTAAGTACGGAAAGTTTAACTTATATCCTTCACCATGGCATTCTTGATGAGAGTCTGTCCTGATAACTGGTCCCTACACAAGGGTAGTCCACAAGAACCCCAGGGCTGTTATTGTGCCCCCCCCCCACTGAGATTATTTTGTCCTCAAATACCCTCTAGCATGTTGGGGGCACTTAGCTGTGGCCTTTGAAACATTATAGGGCATTTGAGGCAAAAAAAACCCCTTTTTTCCTATGGGTGTGTGGGGATGTGGCCTTCTAATCAAGGGCTAATGTGGCCCATTAACCTTTCACAATTGCTTGCCCTGTCCTTAACACACATGGAGCAGTGGTTAATTGGATAGTCTGGCCCATATTTGATCAAGTTGAGTTACTGAATATTTGTAAAAGACTGCAATTCAATCAATATACAGATAGTGCTGAAGTAAATCTAAATATCAGAAGGAAATATATTCTTCAATAGAAAGGAAATCCTACTCAGAACCTGAAGCAACAGTCTCTTTTAAAAAATGAACAGCACACATTTTAAAGATCTCTGAGAAAAACATATCTTATAAAATTATTTGGCTAGCACTGTAATAATGTTGTTAACAGTTACTTTTAACAACTTATTCCATTTTTTCCAGATGTTTGTATGCCCAATTAACAGCAAGAAACCAAATAACAGATAATTGCAATCTATCTTCCTTGCAAATTAAATCAGTATCTGTCAAATTCATTTCAGCAATTCCATATAATAAAAAGGCTGTTCAAGGCTGAATCACCTAGTGGCTCCTCTCTCAAATTCTATTTCCATTGTATAATAAAAAGTTAGCCAATTTAGAATACAGTGACATTTAAGATATTACATGTAGAAAACTATTCCAAATATTAATTGAAAACAATAACAACTGAAAAATGTTGCCCCCAAAGGATGACCTGTGCTGGTGAATTAAAAGGCAACCTTTCAGAGTAATTACAAGAGGATTGCAATAATTATTCCTAAACCTGAAGTAAAAGAACAGAGATTGTGCAAGCTGATAATCAGAAGTCACTGTTAGTCTCTTATAAAATGCATTATACTAATTTATAACATTAAAGTGTAGCAGAACCATAACACTATACTGACTAGGAGATAAGAGCAAAACTAAATTTAATGGATTATGTACATTCAGATGCAATCTAGAAATGTTTCAGCTTTACTGCATACCTCTGGGTGATAAAGCTCTTTAGCCCAGGAAAAGAATAACCTTCTATGGCAAAATAAGAGCTAGTACCCACTTTAGAAGCTACCTGTGTCAAACTGCAGAGAAGCAGTGCTTCTCTGTAAAATTGGTCTGAACTTCCTAGAGGGAGGGATACAATTATTTATACCATATACCATTTATTAGTTCTTGTCTTCATCTTCCTCTGAATTTCACTCTATTTATGTTTAAATAGAGCATGAATTCCAGGCACAGGAATGGCAAATATAAATCACATATATAAGAAAGAATTGGGAGTTTGAAAATATGTAATTAGCACTACATTTTTTTTAAAAAGATGGATTTTTCCTAATTCTATATTTCTTGCATCTTCCTAATGCAAAACAGGTAAGTGATTTAACAATCTTAAGCAATTCCAGCCAAGTGGTTCTGAAAACCCAGTCCTATAATATGAAAAAACATACTCCTTGTGCACCCAAATGTTCCTTAAATACACCATGCTCAAAATAAGGAATGCCTGCACTGCAGTTTATAAATCAGGAAACATCCATGTGTGAAATTAGAGGAAGTTGCAAGGAGGTCAAAACTAAAATGTAATCATTAGTACAGAAGGCACTATTCAGCATTACCACGGCTACTCATTCCTGAAATTTCTGTCTACAAAACACACAGTAGGTATGTACAGTACCTAAGAGAGACATGCTTAATAGCAGTTCTTGCTTCACTATAACTGCAGTCATCATTATGCATAACGTTGTCTATTATATTAAATGCTAAAGATGTATATGAACTCAGCTCTGATACGCCAGGAAACATGTGAGAAGTCTTGTACACTGCACTTATTCTATTATCAGAATCTATCCTCTGTTTTTTTCTCTCTGTAACAAATACCAAGCATGATAGAAATACCACACATTAAAACATGAAACATGAAATATGAATTTGAAGACATAATAATAATAATAATAATAATAATAATAATAGATAATAGAATTTATTTATATGCTGCCAATCACTGGGAATCCGGGCGGCTTAAAACGAGGGGATAATAGACAGTTCCCTGCCCTCAGGCTTACAATCTAAAAGACACGACACAAAAGGAGAAGGGAATGGTGAAGGGGGGGGGGAATCAGGTCCAGCAGTTCTTCTCTTCCTCGAGCCTGGACTGAGGCAGGTGGACTGGAGGGGGCTCTTTTTCTTAATCGAGGCCGGGCCCAATGGCATTGGGCCTATCCTTTCACTCCCTCTAAGGCCAGAAGATGACAGACAAGGAGTCTTCCCCTTATGGGGCACATGGCCACCACTATTTCTGCCAGCACCCCTATCGCCCTGTGACCAGGAGAGGACTATAGCGGCGCTGAGCTGATGAGAAGGCAAACCTCTGTTTAGTCAGGTTAGTCTGAAAGAACTAGAAAATCTCTGGATCTCCCAAACCCCCTCAAGAGTCAAAAACAAGATTATGACGAAAAGGCCTCTTAGTTGTCTTCCTTTCCCTTTCTTGGCCATGGTGAGCATCACCTGTTTCTTGCCCTTAATTTCTACTAATCTGCTTTTCAGGCACTCCCCCCCAATTAGTGCTTTTAAAGGAGGTTCTGCTTACAATGCACATCCACTCCCAAATCGTATAAACCAGTGGAATGTTAGCCACTCTAATAATCCCCATAGATCTTGCAGCCAAGGTAAGGGATCCTGAACCATTGTGACAATTTGTCTACCACAAATTGAAGCAACCTGTAAATCTTCAAAAGCCTGTATGCCAGGACTTGTTGCTCCAGTTCTTCCCTCCACAGAATATATCTCCACCTCCGATTCCTCCAAACCTGTTTACCTGGCCGAAACTTCTATGGTGACTTTTTTTTTTTACTCTGAATGGTGTAGCCCCATCTGACCTTACCAGTTAATGAGATTGAGGGAAGGGCATCTCCTTTCCAGGCAACCTTTATTCAAGAGAGAGCACCTTTTCATTCAGTCCGACAGAAGTCTTTGTCCCTGGTGTACCTTTTCCTGTATTGGTGAAGTATATCTGTGCTTCAGAGCCTTGTTTAACCAGTGGGGGGTGGGGTGGGGAGGACTTCAGAATGCAACGGGTGAGAGGCTTTTCTTATTGACTGGAATCAGACTACTCCTTCCCTTTTCAAAATTACCAGCATTGCCTCTAGACCCCTGCAGATCCTCCCCTAGGAACAGAGATTCATTATACTCACAATCCAAATCCTAAGAAGAGGAGTAAGAGTTACTCATATTCTTTTACCACACAGGCTTGAGTAGCAAAACCTTATTTGTCTTGAACACTCCGCCCCCCTAAAAATCCCTACATGAGTGCCAGACTTCTGAGTGCCTGAGATGTTTGTAAGAAATGCTTAGCAGGGACCTGTGGGTCCCCTGTAGCCAGACTGAGAGGGAGCCTGGATTTCCAAAAGTCGTTTTAACTGCACATTATGGAGTACGTATCTTCTCTAGAAACCTCAGGGCCTTTGTTTCTCTTCCCCGAAAAACATTGCCTGATGAGACTTCTGTTTGGTGACATGAAACTTTCCAACCAGACCTAAATGATAGCAGTTGTGCCTCATCCTCAAGGAAGAGGCAAGAGTGAAACTGTGTGATGACCATGCCCATGCTGGCTATCAAAGTGGTGCCACATTTACTGGCCATGCTGCTCTCTATTATTGGAAGAATGGCCTTCCCTGACCAAAGGCTTGGAAAGAGCACCCAGCTCTGCCTTTAGGGCCCAGTTAATATCTCTGGAAACTGGCTGGGGGCAGGGGTCACAAAAGAACAGCCATGATACAGTGAAAAGCTCAACATCATCCTACTCAGTGGGAAAGTAGCAGGAAACTGAGAACCCCAATGGTGTCTGAATGTTAAGGAACCCATCACAGTGGGGATTTTGCACCCCTTTGGTCACTACTAGAAACCATGGGGAGACGGAATACAACCTGCTACTGATCCTTTGCCCAGGACTTGCCTCTCGCCAAACCACAGAGGGCTGCAGGATACCATGGTGCATCTCTTTTGTGAAGCGTCCTCGCCACCATGTTCTCTGCATGGGCAGCATGTGAGTGCTGGAATGGGCACAGACTCCATAGATGCTGAATGAATTCAGTGTCAGAGGAGTTGTTGTCCCTGATGAGAAAAGTCCCACTATCAGAGTGGACACTTCAGTACATCCCCAACACACTGTCTGAAGGATAGTTCTGAATAGGATTTCTTCTTTTATAGCTTCATTCTCTCTCCTACCAGAGCCACCAGAGAAATAGAAGGGAAGAATAATGCTAGCTATGAGTGGGGGGGGGATGGGATGGAGATATATATAGGAGCAAGGAAGAGAAAGAAGAGTTAAGCACCTATGCTAGACAGATGGAAGGGTATCACGGAAAATATGGATCTAGGTAGAGGGAAAGGTAAGAGCAAGAAAAGAAATAAGAGCAACAAGAAAGAGCTCTGACCTGGGCAAGGGGAAGAATGGACCTCTAGGATGGTTGAATGACAGGAGTCAGCAAAATCTGTTTGGTTATCACACAACCTAGTTGTTCTTCTTGTCTCTGGGCAGTGAGGAAGAATCTAAGTTGTGTGGATTCTTCTTCTCATCAGGCAAGAAAATTATTCTTTGTTACTAATAGTAACTGCATTTACGTGAAGAGGAAGACACAATGTATCAATGCCATGTTGTTATGTGACAGGAAATAATTTAACTACACAGAAAACCAAAGTGTTGTTTCAGTCAGATCAGAATACAAACACTGAAATGGTATTCAACTGTTTGTACAGTTATTGTTTTTTTTTAATCCAAAGAATGGCTATTAAGGCAAGGTTCTTGCCTTTTCCACCGGGGTTGCAAGATTACAAGCAATAGCTCATAATTGGTATGCTGTAGGGATTTCTTTTTGGGTGAAAAGAGATCATTAGATGGGGTGGCATCCATGCCAAAATGAGATGATTGGCTGGAAGGTCCTGGCTGGAGAAAATATAAGACAGTTACAGTAGAGTTATTTGGTGGGGCAAGCTGTAAAGAGTTATGTGGTGTAATATAGAGAAACAGCTAGATATGTAAGAAAAGAACCATCAGCATCAAAGAACAAGAGCTGGAAGAAAACTTTAGCCCTTTGGAATAAATAAATAAAATAAATAAATAATCACTCCATGCCAAGGCTTGAGAAGTACAGGTTGCTCACCTGTAACTGTGTTTCTTCGAGTGGTCATCTGCGAATTCACACAAATGGGTTTATTCTGCGCCTGCGAGCAATCCTCGGGAACTTCTAGAATCTCAGGCAGAAAGCATGTATCTTTCTGCAACTTTTTGGCGGTAAGCCCCGCCCACCCGCTATATAAGGCCCCTGGTGGCGCTCCTTCCTCAGTTCCGATGAGCCGCTAATCAGCGCGCAACAAGCCGTTGTCAATGAGCAGACACTGAGGGGATGGTGGCGGGTTTGTGTAATTCGCAGATGACCACTCGAAGAAACAGTTACAGGTGAGCAACCTGTACTTCTTGTGGTCTCTCGGAATCACACAATGGGCTTAATAGCGAGCTATAGTCAGTTGAGGAGGGAGGTCTCATATCCAATAATCACCATATCAATAAAGTATGTAAACCAAACAGCTGTGTTATTATTACAGTACACAGGTCTATTGCATGGCAGAAAGTAACACTGCCCTCCCAAAGGCTGCTTCATGCCTGGCCCTCGCATCCAGCCTGTAATGTTTAGAATGTCAAAGGCTGGGACCAGACAGCTGCCTTGCCACACATCCTCAAGGGTATCCCCGTCAAGAGGCTGAGGATGAACTACCGCCCTAGTTGCATGGGCCCTAACCGACCTGGTAGAGGCTTTCTAGCCAGTTCGTAGCAGAGGTGTATGGTACTGCACCCACCCACTTGGAGAACCTCTGCGGTGACACCGGCAGCCCTTTCTGGCTTCGGAGTAGCACACAAAAGTCTCTCCGAACGCCTGGAAGCGATGTCCTGTCCAGATAGAACGCCCAGCGCCCTGCGGACATCCAGGGCATGGAGCTGACGCTCAGAGTCTGTGGTGGATTAGGAGCCAGAGTCGGCAAAACAAGTCCTGGTTGATGTGGAAAGCAGACACTCCCTTTGGCAAGAAAGTAATGTCTGTACGAGAGCACCCCTGTCCTTATGGACGGAGGAAAGGCTGGTCCATCCTCAGAGACACAGTTCACCAAGCTCGACGGGCTGAGGTGATAGCTACCAGGAGGCCGTCTTCCAAGTGAGGAGTCTGAGGTCCGTGGTAGCTAAGGGCTCAAAGGGCTTGGACACCAAATGTGCCAGGACAGTATCTAGACTCCACTGTGGCGTAGGGTTCAGAATCGTGGATGCAAATTGTTAATCCCTTTAGGAACCTCCTTATGAGAGGATCACCAAACCGGGAAGGCTTGTCCTGAAATAGGTAGAGATGAGATCCGACCGTGCACTTGATGAACTTAAAGAAAGTCCTGGTCCGCCAAGGACATGAGAAAGTCCAGGACCACAGGGATGGAGACATGGATGTGTGGAACGTCCTTCGATTGTAAAAAGGTTAGGAACCTATCCCATTGTAGGCATAGGACCTCCGTGTGGATGGTCTTGAGCTCCCTGATGATATCCTGTACACCGGATGGAAGTGTCCTCCGATAGAAAATCCTCCACTGCTACCAATGGGAGAGATTGCATCTCGGGTGGTGAACTCTCCGCCGCGGAGCGAGAGGAGGTCGGGCCGGTGCTCGAGGCGAGAGTCCTGTGCTCGTTGCAGGAGCAGAGCAAACCAAGGTTGTCTTGGCCACCACGGAGTTATCAGAATTGCATCCGTGTGGTCGGCCAGCATCTTCGAGAAGACTCATGGATGGGGAAATAGGAGGAAAGCATAAAGGAGTCCTTGAGTCCATTTGATCTGGAAGGCGTCCCCTTCCCATCTTGGGTCTCTTGTACGTGAGCAAAATCTCGCGGTGTGAGCTTGAGCCGGGAAGCGAAGAGGTGAGGAGGGGGGTTCCCCACCGATTGAAGAGCAGGGAGACACTTCTGGGTGTAGTCTCCACTCGTGGCAGTGGAGGTGACCTGCTGAGCTGGTCTGCCAGGTCGTTCTGGTCGCCGAGCAGGGGATGCTCTGTAGTAGAATTTTTTGTGCTATGCCCCTCCCAGTGCGGATGTGGCTAACAGCGAGTCCTCGACTTTGTACCTCCTTGTTGTTGAGGTTACATGACGGTGGTGTTGTCGGTGAGCAGGAGATACCTTGCCAGCGAGGCCGACTGAAAGGCTCTGAGGTGTTTTTCCACGGCAAGTATTTCCAAGACGTTGATGTGGAAAGAAGCTTCTGCCGGTGACCACTTGTCTTTTATTGTAAGGTTAGCGTATGGGGCCCCATCCCCGTGGGGAGGCGTCCGTAGTCAGAGAAATGTCCGTGGGGGGGTAGGAATGGCATCCCCACACAGACGTTGTCGGATTGGACCACCACCGTAAAGACTTCTGTACAGTCCTCGGGATGGTGAGAAGCTTGGTAGGCGCGTGTCGGACGGAGTCGAACACCGGATAGGAACCAGATTGGATGGGTCTTAGAGCCAGCCTGGCCCACGGTGTGTGACAAAAGTGGTGGAGGCTAAATGTCCCCATGGCGATTTTCACTGTATGGCCCGAAGGCGCCTTTGGCGCAAGCAGGGTGCAGGTGCACAGAGGGCCTGGAACCTTGTCTTTGGAGGTATGCCCTCATTTGCAGAGAGTCCAGCTTGCCCTATAAAGTCTTTCGCTTGGTAGGGGTCAAGTTGGACTTGACAAAGTTGACCTGTAGTCCCGTGACTGCCGCAGGACAGGGCAAATTTCAGCTGCTTGAGAAGCGTGTCCTTTGAGGATGCCGCGAGAGCCAGTCGTCCAGGTATGGGAAAACTGTGATGCCCTTTTGCGCAGGTATGCAACCCACGGTGCCATGACTTGGTGAACTCTTGGAGCTGTAGAGAGGCCAAAGGGAAGGACCTTGTACTGGTACGCCTGATGTCCCACAGCAAAAGCGAGGAATCTGCGGTGGTCCTCCAGGTCGCTATATGAAAGTAGGCATCTTTCAAGTCCAGGTCCCGAACCAGTGGTCCTCCTGCAGGAGTGGTAAGATAGAAGCAGGGTTACCATCCTAACTTCTTGTAGACAATAACTCATTGAGGGCTCGAAGATCCATTATTGGTCTAAGGCCAGAATTTTTCGGTACAGTGAAGTACCTGGAAAAAAAGCACGTTGAACTCAGGGGATGGAAGGTTCAATGGCGCCTTGTTAGAAGAGCGCGCCCTTCGTCGAGAAGGGTGTCCGAGGGGAGGTTGAAATGAAGGTCCAGTTGGTGGGAGCTCAGAGAAATCTAGGGCATAGCCCCTGCGGACAATGTTAGTGCTGCCCAAGAGTCCCTAGTGATGCGCCCCAGTTGTTGAAGAAAGGGCTCAGCCTGGAGGTGACGGTGCGCGGGAACACACAAGAACCTCTTCTTCCCCGGCACCTCTCTTCCTATACCCTTGTTGGTATCTGGGTTGGGAAGATTGGCGGCCGTCTGATGGGGGAGCAGGTGACCTGGAAGATCGGCCCTGAGGGTATTGTCCTGGTAAGGACGGTCCGGGGCTGAAAACGTACTGGCCTCCTGGGTGCCAGGGGCGCTGACCAGGGTACCTCTGCGAAGGGATTGGACGGTACGGAGGACATACCGTGCTTTCTAGCCGCGGTCTTCATCCGGTACCTGAAGCTGAGCTCTCCGTCGCTCTCTCTATTGAAGAGACCCAGTTGTCAAAGGGCATGTCTTCAATAGCCGCCTAGTGGGGAGTGAGGTCTGGGATCGGAGCCATGCATAGCGGCGGAGAGCTAAGGAGCCAGAGAGTCTTAGAGCACCGTCTGTGGAGTGTCTGGCAGAGATAATCTGCTGTCCAGCCATCAGGTGGATCTTCTTCCTGAGCCGCCATCATACGCCCTGTCATCCGGCAAGTCAGCAATGGTGGGATCCATCTTCTCCCACCAGGTACTGAACATAGGCCCCGCACGCCGCATAGTTGGCAATTAAGTCCAGGGTGCCGAGGCGTAGAATTTTTTTAGCCAGCGTCTAACTTTTTACTGTCCTTGTCAACGGCGAGGATGAGGTTTTAGGTGCAAGGTAGACTGGGCCCCTTCCACTATAGCTGAATTCAGCTTGGATGTTAGAAAGCCAAGACGCGCCGATGGAGTGACTCGGTACAGTTCTCAATCCTGCCGAAGTTGACGGGATGGTGGCTGGGGCGTCCCAAGAACGCTTCGCGATCTTCTCCAGGGACGGGAGGTAGGCCAGGGCTGGTGGAGCTGGAGCAGAACCGTGGATCCTCCTTTCCACCGGATCGAGGGCATCGTCCTCGGGATGGGAGAATCAGCTTGAGGGCGCCAGCCATCCGAATGATCCTGTCTGCAAAAGCCGAAAACTATCCTGGTGTAAGGGACGGAAGGGCCTTGAGGCACAAACGGGGCATCCTCGTCCGAAGCGGGGAAACGGAAGAGAAGCCCGAGCCGGACCCCAAGCGGGATGGGCTTGCCGCCTGTTCAGAGGGTCATGTGCCGAGGTCGTCCCGGTCGTCCCGGCGGGAGGTGTCAACATCCAAGATACCGGTTCGAGCATGTGTACAGAGGCCCGACGCAGGCGGACGGGTCAACCGGGTGAGGTAATGTCCCGTGCCGTGATCTGGACAAGATCGGAATGCCTGGAATAGGTCCTGATCATGGTCTGCAGGTGCAGCCAGAGCTCGTCGGCTCGGTGCCTGGGTAGGCCGGTCCAGAGGCAGAGCGCGGCCGTCTCTTTGGTGGAGGCGAGAGATCTTGACCTCGGCCTCTGAGGGGAGAACGGAGCGTAGGATCCTGAAGCTCTCCCCCTGATTCAGAGTCCACATGCCACAATCTGTAGGCTGTCTGCCGTACAGAGAGTGGCGTGAGAAGGACTCTAGGCTAGTGGACCATCCGGGAAGACGCCGGTATAGACGGGTGGGGTGTTCACCGGCTCGAGAACAGGCGATGTCGCACGGTACTGGCCTGACTCAGGCAGAGGCACTGAGACCTGCTGGGGGCCCTCTACGGGGCTCTTAGCAGGCGTGAGGACGAGCAGCCCGCTTCTTGTCCCGCGGGAGGTTTTTCCCTTTTTTGTTAGGGGCCTTAGTAGCATCCGCTTCCCCAGAAGCTCCGGAGCCGCCAGCTGGCGAGAACCCTCATAGAGGGCAGCCTTGAGAGTCCGATCCCGGTTCTTGAGGGCTTGGGCGGACATGGCCTTGCAGTGGGCACAACTGCCCTGTGTGTGCCTCGCCTAAACAGAGGACACACTGTCGTGGCCATTGGCCCTGGGGATTTTAACCCCGCACTTGGAACATTGCTTGAAAGAGGCCATGGTAAGGAGTCCGTACCAATCCGAAGTCAAGCCGAAATTCAAAAGTCATCCGTCCAAGAAAAAGTCCGAAGAATGGTCAGTTGAAATTTTAGGTCAAAGCCAGAGATTCCAAATAGAAGACAAGCAAAAGCTAGCGAAGTTCCTCGAGCTGCTTGCACGGCGGATGAGGAACTGAAGAGGACGGGCCACCAGGCCTTATATATGGGTGGGCGGCTACCGCCAAAAAGTTGCAGAAAGATACATTGCTTTCTGCCTAGAGATTCTAGAAGTTTCCGAGGATTGCTGCGCAGGCGCAGAATAAACCCATTTGTGTGATTCGCAGAGACCACGAAGAAGAACATGCAAATCAGGTGTGGTTAGATTACTGAGTAATGTTTAGAATAGCTGGGGCCACAGTGCACACCATAGACCATGAGACCAGAGA